>NC_030810.1:29326264-29634793 GCF_001704415.2 Capra hircus | reverse complement strand
GACTTGTAGCACTGCTACAGGGAGGCCTGGTATGCTGCGGTCCATGGGCTTGCAAAGAGGCAGACATGACTAACTGAGCTAAGCTGGGCACTGCTACTCCTGACTGTTGGGATCTTGGTGGCTCCAGACTTAGCCTCATCTGCTGTTTTCAAGAAGACACCACTGGCGTGACTTAGCAGCAGCAGCTGTTTTTGAGAAACAGTCCACTCACTTGACTCTTTTCGGTCATTTGTTCACCTTAATGTACTCTTTCACGTCTACTTACTTATTTCTAAGAGGGCAAGACTGCTGTTTCTGGAATTTTTATTAAAATACAGGAAAAAGGTAGAGAGTTCTTAGAAGAGTTCTCTGATTTACATTAAATAAAGATAGAAATCAAATTCCAATGATAAAAACAGGCATTATACCCAAAATGTCAGAGCAGCAAGACAGGTAATAGTCCATTCAATAAAACACTTAAATCTACCTTCATTCAGTAAGTTTTTATTGAGCATTGAATGTATGCTCGGCCCTAAGTAGATGTTGGGAATACAGAAGTGAACCAATCACAGAGTCCCTTCCCTGTTACAGTTTCAAGGCTGATGGGTTTCCTCTGCTCTGTGTCCAGTAAATTATAATGTTATAATTCAGAAAAGTAAGGCCTTGAAGAGTTGTGGGTTAAGTATGAAGAGATTAGATCTCTCCAAAGCATTTGAGTAGTGCCTCAAGAATTTTTTTGTGATGTAATTTGATCTGTAGTGGTATCCATTGCCCGGAAACCAAGTGATACTATTTTTTCAAGTGATATTTCTTTTAGTGCCATGGAATGTACAGAATTTGTATTTATGTACTTGTTGCATGTTTAATATTAGGTTAATGATTCTCTCAACCAGCACCTCTTTTAAGAATGGTGCTAATTATTTCAGCTAAATGTCATTATATTTTGTTCTAAAATCGTATTTGTGCATTTTTCCCCCCAGGAAAGAGAAATTGCTCTAGAAATTGGCCTTTTTTTAGGCTAAAAATCTCTTATAATTGTTGATAATACCCCCCCAAAAAGATTGTTTTTAAAGCTAAATGAAAAACTTGTCTGTTATTAATAACATTAGGAATTAGGAATCCTTAGTTTATTATCAACATTTGTGTGTGTGTTGGGGGGGGAGTGTTTAGTTTTATGTTGGAGTGTTTTATGTTTACTAAAATACTATAATACTTTTAAAATGTTAGTACTTTTCATTTTGTAAGATTTCCTTCTGCTTCATTTGAAATGTTTTTAAATGAAACATTTAAACAACAGTAGCAACAGATCATCCTATATTTCACTAGTTTGTATATCATATTTGGTTTTGAGAAGATATCTGTTGTCTGTTGAGCAATCATTATTCAGTTATACCAGGCAAAAAATGTATGTGTGATATATAAAACTTGTACCATAAAAAACAATTGGTTCATGAGATGTGTGCAGACATACTGACATCTGTAGAGAATAACAAGCAAGTCCTGTTTGCTTTTCATTACTTTGGGGTTTTTATGGTTGGAGTATAAAACATGTCTGTGATAAAGAAGTTCCAAGTATTTGTTAAGGAGGATCAACTATCAGAATCCATGCTGAGTTACCTTGGATTCACCCAGTTCACAGTAATTTTAACATGGGAGAGAAATATCAAGAATACTTGGCAAGATACACTTTGTAAAACAGAGCAGTTATCTGTAGAACTGAGAATATTTTCTGTCCTCTCCTCTCTTTGTTCCTAAAAAATGTTAAAAGTTATAAATTTAAAGATTAAGGTTGAAGATGTGTTTCAAAGCTGGAAGAGACCATCGGGGTCTTGTGATGTTATATCTCGTCAGTTTAGGGCTAAGGACCTTGGCTCAGATCATTAGCAAAGTCAGGAAGGGAACTAGCTTTCCGCTTCTCAAGAAGCATTTTGTATACTTGACCAAACTGTCTTTCTGACATGAGGAAATCTTTCACTGTATTATCTTTAGTATATCCTTCCTCATAAGCTTGCTGTATCTTCATCACCACCATTTCCTTTGTTAGATTCTAGTTTCAGTTAGGGGGCAAAAAGTTGACACTTGAGTCACTTTTTTCCCCTTTGAAGATATTTATCTTGTTTACCTTACTTTCTCATTCAGGACTTTCTAATGTCAGCAGCTGTTGGTAAGTTTGTAAAAGGCGGTGAGGACTAAGGAGAGGAAGGTTGAAGAAGCACTGTCTTTGTGAAGGAGCTGTGTCCATCTGTCTACTCAGCATCTTTGTAAACCTCACAAGGATTAGTGATCCCCTGCCTGAGTGTCCACAGTTGTACATGGGTACTGACATTTTTAAATAAGCTTAATAGTATATAAATTTCTTGAAATAACATATGCCTGATTTGAATATCTTTTACTTTCTTAAAATTGCCTTTTTGTTCTCTGTGTATCAAATACAGTGATTATCATATATATCCACTCGGAAATATTATACACTTGTAGGTTTAAAATAAAAACATTTTGAATGATACTTTGAAAGTCTATTAATACTCTTAAAAACATGATACTTGCATTAATTATATATTTTAATGAATATAGAAATAAAACATAGTGTGTGTTGATTTACTCTTAGAGGATCCATTTTAAAAAATTAGCCTTAAAATATGCCAGGTTCTTTTCTGACTCCCAGCCTGTACATATACTTTTCCTACTACCTGGCCTGTTCCCCTCAATCTTCACCCCTAGGGAAAGGGGAATTCTCTTGTCATATTGGACCAGGAGAATTAGTCCAACAGCACTATGTGACATCAGTTTGATCCTTGTGCTTGATTCTTTCTCCACAAAGTAGATTTACCACAAGCTTGTAGTTGGCAGAGTTAGATATTGGACATCCTCCTATTTCGGTCCCATGAGTCCCATGAAACTCCAGATGGTAACTACACCGTATGTGCTGTTAGGTTCGCTGCTGGTTTTCGTTTAGAGCTTGATGCCTTCTATTCCACTTCCTCCTGTTCAGTCTTCCCCTCTACCCAGGTAAAAGTCCCTTCTTGAGTTTGAATAGAAGCCCATACATACAGTGCTCAGTCATAGCATTTATCCCCTTGTATTGGAATTCCTTACATATTTGTTACCCAGACTGAATTGTGAGTCTTTTGAGGTCAGGGTCTGATCATCTCTATTTGCCCCAAAGTCCAGGGGAACACCTGACGTTTGCTGTTGCTCAGTCACTCGAGTTACGTCCGGCTCTTGGCCACCCCGTGGACTGCAGCACCTGCAGCACGCTAGGCTTCACTGTTCTTCACTATTTCCCAGAGTTTGCTCAAACTCATGTCCTTTGAGTCAGTGATGCCGTCTAACCATCTCGTCCTCTGTTGTCCCCTTCTCCTCCTGCCTTCAATCTTTCCCAGCATCAAGGTCTTTTCCAATGAGTTGGCTGTTCGTACCGGGTGGCCAGAGTACTGGCGCCCCAGCTTCAGCATCAACCTTTCCCATGAATATTCAGGCTTGTTTCCTTTAGGTTTGACTGGTTTGATCTCCATGATGTCCAAGGGACTCTCAAAAATCTTCGCCAGCACCACAGTTTGAACATATCAATTCTTTGGCCCTCATCCATTTTATTGTCCAGCTCTCACATCTGTACGTTACTACTGGAAAAAGCATAGCTTTGACCATACAGACCTTTGTTGGCAAAGTAATATCCCTGCTTTTTAGTACGCTGTCTAGGTTTGTCATAGCCTTTCTTCCAAGGAGCAAGTATCTTTTAATTTCATTGCTGCAGTTACCATCTGCAGTGATTTTGGAGCCCCCCAAAATAAAGTGTTACTGTTTCCATTGTTTCCGCGTCAATTGAAGTGATGGCACTGGATGCTGTTCTTTTCCTTTTTTGAATGTTGGTTTTTAGGCCAGCTTTTTCACTCTCCTCTTTCACCTTCGTCAAGAGCCTCTTCAGTTCCTCTTCGCTTTCTGTCCTAAGGGTGGTGTCATATGTGTATCTGTTGTTATTGATATTTTTCCTGACAGTTTTGATTCTAGCTTGCGATTCTTCCAGCCCAGAATTTCACATGACGTACTCTGCAGATAAGTTAAATAAGCAGGGTGACAATATACAGCCTTGACGTACTCCTTTCCCAATTTGAAAAGCAGTATACGGTTGTCTGAGGGGGCCACGCACATAGGATGTACTAAATAAAAAAATCTGATCTGGAAAATACTTAGTTTGCATCAACATTTTGGAACACATTTTCTTGTGTTTACATACGTCAAGTAATTTGGGGATGGTGCATTTATCAGTATAATAATGATTAATGATGTTACTGTTAAATCCAAGTGAGTTCATTTTGAAGTAAAGCTATGGAGACACTGTTCAAATTTTTTTTTATCCCTCCTTTCTTACCCCAGTTTCTTAAAGTGAATCTTGCCTGAAATAACCTATACCGTAGCTTGAAGGTAAGAAGTAGTTTGGTAGCCCTAAAGCAGATTTCTGTCATGGTATTTTCATTGTTTTACAGTTTGTGGAGGGCTTCCCAGGTGGTACAGTGGTAAAGATTCTACCTGCGATACAGGTTTGATTCCTGGGTCAGGAAGACCCCCTGGAGGAGGAAATGGCAACCCACTGCAGTACTCTTGCCTAGATAATCCCATGGAGAGGGGAGCCTAGTGGGCTACAGTCCAGGAGGTCGCAAAGAGTTAGACACGACTTTGCATCTGAGCACACACACCATACACAGTTTGTGGCAACTTTTTTTGAACTGTTGCCAGTATCTTTCTAATGGACGCCATTTCGGACATAACGCATTAAATGTGAACTTGGTATTCGGCACCACTCCCTCTGCTTTGTATGTTTTTTCTGTAGCTCATAGAAGAATACTGTACACAGGAAAGAACATAATATATGATCAGTTCAATTGTGTCCAACTCTTTGTAACCCCATGGACAGTAGGTTTCCCTGTCCATCACCAACTCCTGGAGCTTGCTCAAACTCATGTCCATGAAGTCGGTAATGCCATCTAACCATCTTATCTCCTGTCGTCCCTTTCTCCTCCTGCCTTCAGTCTTTCCCAGCATCAGGATCTTTTCCAGTGAGTCAGCTCTTTGCATCAGGTGGACAAAGTATTGGAGCTTCAGCTTCACCATCAGTCCTTCCAATGAATATTCAGGGTTGATTTCCTTTACAATTGACTGGTTGGATCTCCTTGCAGTACGATGGACTCTCAACAGCCTTCTCCAGCACCATAATTCAAAAGCATCAACTCTTCAGCACCCAGCTTTCTTTGTGGTCCAACTCTCACATCCATACATGACTTAGAAGAAACAAAAGTGTTTTTAGCCTTTGTAGAACTGTTTACCAGTCTGTTCTTATTACATGTCTTAGTTGAGCTCAGCTTCAATAAGGAGAAGATTATTTGCAGAAACTGTCACCTCTGGAAAAGAAAGAAGAATAGGATACAGAATAATTATAATAGTAAACTGATTTTTAGTGTCTTTTCTGTTTCAGATTGTCCTATTTGTTTCATTTATCAATATAATAATGATTAATGATATTACTATTAATCCAAGTGAGTTTATTTTTAAGTAAAGCTATCTGAGACTCTGACTGGTTTTTACCCCTCCTTCCTTACCCTAATCTAAAAGGGGGGAAAAAAAAGGTGTGTGTAAAAGTAGGAAGAGGAAGGAAACAGTAGTACAGGGAGCATTTATGCAGCACTGGACAAATGTTTGTTGAATGCCTTTGGCACTGGTCTGGCTTCTTATTGCTTCTTACGAGCTCGTAGCCTATTACAGTGATCCTGAAGGGTGGCAGGGGTAATCAGCAACAGATCAGCTTGTGTTTTCAGGATGACTTGTCCCCAACAGGGCCCCCAGCTATCCTAGGAGTGGAGAGGATTGGGTAAAAGTACTTAATAAAGCTTTAGAAAAGGTGTATGTGCTCTAGCCAATGACAGATCCAGTGTGTATGTAATTTGGTTTGTATACTAGATGTATTTTTGCAAAATTTTTGTCCTGAGCGATTTCCAGCCTTCATAAAAGTTGGAAGAATAGTACAGTGAACACTTGCATACCTTTCACCTGGATTCAACATTTACAAACATTCTGTCACGCTGACTTTATCTCATCTGTCTCTAAAGACAAACACCTACACACACACACACACACATTTTTTTTCCTGAACCTTTTGAACATAAGTTGCAAAAACATTGTCCAACAGAACCACAATAGCATTGTCTCAACCAAAGGAATTTAACAATACATTAATATTCTCTATTATTTGGTCCATATTTAGATTTCCCCACTTGTACCAAAAATATCCTCTATAGATGTTTTCAAAAACAGTCCAAGACTGAATCAAAAATTGTCATCTCACACCTGTCAGAGTGAGTGTCATCTAAAAGAATACAAATGACAAACGTTGGTGAGGGTGTGGACAAAAGGGAACCTTTGTCCATTGTTGATGGGGATGTAAATTGGTGTAGTCACTGTGGAAAACAGTATGGAGGTTTCTCAAAAAGCTAAACATAGAAATACTGTATGACCCGGCAATTCCACTCTTGAGTATATATCTGAAAAAAACAAACAAAACACTGATTTGAAAAGATACATACATGCTGATGTTCATAGCAGCATTACTTATAATTGCCAAAGTATGGAAGCAACTTAAGTGTCCATCAATAGGTGAATAAATAATGGAGATGTGTCTATATACACATATACATACATACAAAGAAATACTACGTAGCCATAAAAAGGAAAGAAATATTGCCAAGTGCCATAACATGGATAGACTTGGAGAGCATTATGCTAAGCGAAATAAGTCAGAGAGAGATATACTGTTTGATACTACTTAAATGTGGAATCTGAAAAATAAACTAGTCAATATAACAACAAAGAAGTGGACTCACAGATAAAGTGAACAAACGGGAGAGGAGACGGGAGGGGCAACCTAGGCGTAGGGGATTAAGAGGCATAAACTATTAGGTATAAAATAAGCTGCAAGGATAGATTGTACAACATGAGAGTATAGCAGATATTTTATAATAACTATAAATGAAATATAACCTTTAAAAAAATCATATGATAAAGTACTAGGCCCCATATTAAGCACTTCAGATGTATCCTTGTGTTGGAAAAAAATACAGGATTGAATAAAAAATTATGCATTGCATTTGGTTATCATATCCCTTTAATATAGATTCTAGAATAGTCTTTATATCTTTTTAGTCATTTGATATTGACATTTTCACAAATAACCCAATTATCTTCTCATATTTTTAAAAGATTTTATAATTGAATCATTTTAAATATACAAGAAAGTTTTATCATTTTGGGGGGCTCCAAAATCACTGCAGATGGTGACTACAGCCATGAAATTAAAAGACGCTTAAACTCCTTGGGAGAAAAGTTATGACCAACCTAGATAGCATATTCAAAAGCAGAGACATTACTTTGCCAACTAAGGTCCGTCTAGTCAAGGCTATGATTTTTCCTGTGGTTGTGTATGGATGTGAGATTTGGACTGTGAAGAAGGCTGAGTGCCGAAGAATTGTTGCTTTTGAACTGTGGTGTTGGAGAAGACTCTTGAGAGTCCATTGGACTGCAAGGAGATCCAACCAGTCCATTCTGAAGGAGATCAACCCTGGGATTTCTTTGGAAGGAATGATGCTAAAGCTGAAATTCTAGTACTTTGGCCACCTCATGCAAAGAGTTGACTCACTGGAAAAGATTCTGATGCTGGGAGGGATTGGGGGCAGGAGGAGAAGGGGACGACAGAGGATGAGATGGCTGAATGGCATCACTGACTCGATGGAGGTGAATCTGAGTGAACTCTGGGAGTTGGTGATGGACAGGGAGGCCTGGCATGCTATGATTCATGGGGTCGCAGAGAGTCAGACACGACTGAGCGACTGAACTGAACTGATTAAGGTAATAAGGAAAACTGAACAAAAATATTAACTTCCTTCATGACATAACTTATTTCTCTTTAATAAGACTGCTGCTGCTGCTAAGTCACTTCAGTCATGTCCGACTCTGTGCGACCTCATAGACGGCAGCCCACCAGGCTCCCCAGTCCCTGGGATTCTCCAGGCAAGAACACTGGAGTGGGTTGCCATTTCCTTCTCCAATGAATGAAAGTGAAAAGTGAAAGTGAAGTTGCACTTACAGTCATCTTTGTTTTGATCTTTTATAGAATTTTAGCATTTTTAGAGCCAAAGAGGGATCTTAGATCTATGGGTAAATGTTTTCATTTCAAAGATGATCTAAAATTAAGTATGAAGATACCAAGTCTTACATAAGATTGTGGTTCCCAGCCAGGGGATACTTAGTAATGTCTGGAGACCTTTTTGGTTGTCACGAGAGGGGAACTACTGGCACATAGTGGGTAGAGGCCTGGGATATTGCATACATCCCACAATGCATAGAACAGCCCCCCTTAGCAAAGAATAATCCACCAGAAAATATCAGTAATGCCAGGGTTAAGAAACCCTGGTCTAAAATCATACAGCTAGTGGTGAGCTTAAACCAGTGTGTCTTTACCCTCAATTCTGTGTTCTTTCCACACACAAAACATACAGTGCCTTACTTTCACTCCCTTTTGTTCTCCTTGGCTTCATTCTCCGTTTCTGCACTTTGAACCTTTTTTGTTAAGCCTAATGTATTTCTTTATGCCTGTAAGGATTAAGGCGAATTAGAGCATGTTACCAGAAGAGCATGGAATATCTTTTTAAAAGAGAAATATAAAAGTGTTTTCAGTGGAGTTTTATTCCTGTAAGCAAAGGTGTGTGCAAAATAACCTTTTAAGAGCAGTTTAAATGACTATAACAGATCTTTACTTTATTTGATGTTTGCATTTACAGAGCATTTTTACATACATTACCTTAGTTAGTACTCACAAAGCCCATTTGTAGTTAGAAGCAAGCAAATGTCAGTCTCCTTTTCACAAGTGTAGAAATGAAGGGTCACAGAAAATACTATATCCTATCTGACTGTCGTCTGGTAGGTATTAGTTAAAATTACATGGAGAGAGATTTCAGTTGAACTTTTATCTGTGCGAAAAAAGGGACAGGCACCCTTAAAGTGTCACAGGCTTTTGGTTCAGTTCAGTCAGTTCAGTTCAGTCGCTCAGTTGTGTCCGACTCTTTGCAACCCCATGAATCGCAGCATGCCAGGCCTCCCTGTCCATCACCAACTCCCAGAGTTCACTCAGACTCACGTCCATTGAGTCAGTGATGCCATCCAGCCATCTCATCCTCTGTCGTCCCCTTCTCCTCCTGCCCCCAATCCCTCTCAACATCAGAGTCTTTTCCAATGAGTCAACTCTTCGCATGAGGTGGCCAGAGTACTGGAATTTCAGCTTTAGCATCATTCTCTCCAAAGAAATCCCAGGGCTGATCTCCTTCCGAATAGACTGGTTGCATCTCCTTGCAGTCCGAGGGACTCACAAGAGTCTTCTCCAACACCACAGTTCAAGAGCATCAATTCTTCGGTGCTCAGCTTTCTTGAGACTCCAACTTTCACATCCATACATGACCGCAGGAAAAACCATAGCCTTGACTAGACGGACCTTAGTCAGCAAAGTAATGTCTCTGCTTTTGAATATGCTATCTAGGTTGGTCATAACTTTTCTTCCAAGGATTAAGTGTCTTTTAATTTCATGGCTGTAGTCACCATCTGCAGTGATTTTGGAGCCCCCAAAAATAAAGCCTGACACTGTTTCCACTGTTTCTCCATCTATTTCCCATGAAGTGATGGGACCGGATGCCATGATCTTCGTTTTCTGAATGTTGAGCTTTCAGCCAACTTTTTCACTTTCACTTTCATCAAGAGGCTTTTTAGTTCCTCTTCACTTTCTGCCATAAGGGTGGTGTCATCTGCATATCTGAGGTGATTGATATTTCTCCTGGCAATCTTGATTCCAGCTTGTGCTTCTTTCAGCCCAGCGTTTCTCATGATGTACTCTACATAGAAGTTAAATAAGCAGCGTGACAATATACAGCCTTGACATACTCCTTTTCCTATTTGGAACCAGTCTGTTGTTCCATGTTCCGTTCTAACTGTTGCTTCCTGACCTGCATATAGGTTTCTCAAGAGGCAGGTCAGGTGGTCTGGTATTCCCATCTCTTGAACAGTTTTCCACAGTTTATTGTGATCCACACAGTCAAAGGCTTTGGCATAGTCAACAAAGCAGAAATAGATGTTTTTCTGGAGCTCTCTTGCTTTTTGCATGATCCAGCAATTGATCTCTGATTCCTCTGCCTTTTCTAAAACCAGCTTGAACATCAGGAAGTTCACGGTTCACGTACTGCTGAAGCCTGGCTTGGAGAATTTTGAGCATTACTTGACTAGCAGGCAGAAGCTCTGGGACATTTCTGAGGTTGTGGAAGGCAGATTCTGTACTGTATGAGCCACCAGGGAAGCCCAATAATACTAGTGGGTAGCCTATCCATTCTCCAGGGGAACTTCTGTACCCAGGAATCGAACCAGGGCTTCCTGCATTGCACCTAGATTCTTTACCAGCTGAGCTACAAGGAAGCCCCCAGCTTGTTGAGTAACACAATCCAATTAGGGCCCCACAGCTGTAAATAGGTAAAGTTTAATACAACTCAGTATTTGTTGTTATGGAGATAGAAGAATGTGCTTTAAATATGCCACACTCTATCTGGTGGTAGACTCACACATACAATTCTCTAGGCCTAGAATCCTTTCCCCTTCTCTTTCATTTCCTAAGTATTTATTAGATGCTTAACATTCATTCATTCATTCACCAAATATTTATTGAGCACCTACTCTGTATCAAGGGCTGTTGATGCAACAGACAAAGCAAAAATTCTGCCCTGGAGGAGCTTATGTTCTGGCGAGGGAAGACAGACAGCAAACAATTAAGTATAGAATGTTAGATGGTGAGTGCTATAGAAAAAGATGAAGCAAGGAATGGGGCCTAGAGCATGCTGGCCTAGGGGGTGGGTATGCCTTTTAGATGAGATTCAGAAGTGAAGCAGAGGGCAGCTCCTCACTAGAGCCCTGGAGGCCACTGAAACGGCCTTTTGGTCAGAATGGAGTCGAGCATTTAGGGTTCTGAGCAGGGAGGTAATCTGATCTTACAGGAAAGATCCAGAGCTTGTTTTCAGATGTTTTTCTTTAAGATGCCTAGTAAATATTCCTAGTGTAGATGTCAGAGGAGGCATTGGATACGTGCCTGGTGTTTAGGAAGAGGTCCATGCTGGAGATAAACTGTGAGGGCCTTCAGCTTGGGGATAGTATTTAAGACCGTTACACTGTGCATTCTCAGCAGGGCCAGCAGCCCTCCAAAGGAGCAAAAATTGGTTTCTCAGGGTTGACAGATGTCTTAGATATTAAACAGTGGTTTGGTCCAAAGTTCAGCCTACCCAACACAATCTTACTCTTTACTATTTCAGTGAGACCACCCAGGCAGTGCGTGTGTCTAACGTAGATTTCTGAGGACTAGGTTCCTGGGAACTCCAGTGTTTAGGGACTGGGGTGACAAGAGAGGAACCAGCTGAGGAGAGTGAGGAGTGGCTAGTGAAGTAAGAGGACCCAGGGAGTGATCTCTCCTGGAAGCCACATGGAGGAGGTGTTTCAGGAAGGATGGAGCAGTCAGCAGTGTGAACTGGGGCTGGAGGGTGAGCTCAGATGAGGACTGAGCAGTAAGCCTGTGCACGAGGCTGAAGATGCTGGACGCTTACTTAGGCCTCAGCCTAAATGTCAGTTCATTGTTAGGCTCTCTTTGATCATGATAGGCTGGGTCCCCTTCTTATTCTTTTCTTTTTGAAAAGGATATTGAAATTATTCCATATGAAATTGAAAATTTATGAAAAACACAAAACATAAAATTTACCATCTTAGCCATTTTTGAGTGCATAGTTAATTATACTTACCTTTTGTGAAGCAGATCTCCAGAACATTTTCATCTTGTAAAACTGAAACTGTATACCAGTTAAACTACAGTTCCTCTTTTTTCCCCTCCCCCCAGCTCCTGCTAACCACCTTTCTTTTTGTTTCTATGAATTTGACTATCTCAGGTACCTCATGTAAGTGGAATAGCACAGTGTACTCAAGGTTCATTCATGTTATTGCATATAACAGGATTTCCTTCCTTTTTAAGGCGAAATAATATCCCACGGGTTCCCCTTATACACTTTCATAATACTCTGGTTATTATACATGCTCCTTATAAGAAATTATAATCCCTTATGTAATTGTCTTTTCTGATAGGTAGTGTTCAAAGCCTCAAAGACAGAATGTGTTTGTCTTATTCATTGATATATTCATAGCTTCTAGATAGTACTGAATGACAATTCAGTATAAAAACAGAAGACAGAATACCTTAGTCTGGTGGAATCTTGAAAAATTTATTAAAGAAATGACACTTGAACTGATCTGAAAGACTGTCTTAGTCTATTCAGGGTCCTTCAGTTCAGTTCAGTTCAGTCGCTCATTCGTGTCCGACTCTTTGCAACCCCATGAATCGCAGCACGCCATGCCTCCCTGTCCATCACCAACTCCCGGAGTTCACTCAGACTCACATCCATCGAGTCATTGATGCCATCCAGTCATCTCATCCTCTGTCGTCCCCTTCTCCTGCCCCCAATCCCTCCCAGCATTAGAGTCTTTTCCAATGAGTCAAGTCTTCGCATGAGGTGGCCAAAGTACTGGAGTTTCAGCTTTAGCATCATTCCTTCCAAAGAAATCCCAGGGCTGATCTCCTTCAGAATGGACTGGTTGGATCTCCTTGCAGTCCAAGGGACTCTCAAGACCACTTCTCCAACACGACAGTTCAAAAGCATCAATTCTTCGGCACTCAGCCTTCTTCACAGTCCAACTCTCATATCCATACATGACCACAGGAAAAACCATAGCCTTGACTAGACAGACCTTAGTTGGCAAAGTAATGTCTCTGCTTTTGAATATACTATCTAGGTTGGTCATAACTTTTTTTCCAAGGAGTAAGCATCTTTTAATTTCATGGCTGCAGTCACCATCTGCACTGATTCTGGAGCCCAAAAAAATAAAGTCTGATACTGTTTCTACTGTTTCACATCTATTTCCCATGAAGTGATGGGACCAGATACTGTGATCTTCGTCTTCTGAATGTTGAGCTTTAAGCCAACTTTTTCGCTCTCGTCTTTCACTTTCATCAAGAGGCTTTTTAGTTCCTCTTCACTTTCTGCCATAAGGATGGTGTCATCTGCATATCTGAGGTTATTGATATTTCTCCCAGCAGTCTTGATTCCAGCTTGTGCTTCTTCAAGCCCAGCGTTTCTCTGCATAGAAGTTAAATAAGCAGGGTGACAATATACAGCCTTGATGTACTCCTTTTCCTATTTGGAACCAGTCTGTTGTTCCATGTCCAGTTCTAACTGTTGCTTCCTGACCTGCATACAGATTTCTCAAGAGGCAGGTCAGGTGGTCTGGTATTCCCATCTCTTGCAGAATCTTCCACAGTTTATTGTGATCCACACAGTCAAAGGCTTTGGCATAGTCAATAAAGCAGATATAGATGTTTTTCTGGAGCTCTCTTGCTTTTTCCGTGATCCATCGGATGTTGGCAATTTGATCTCTGGTTCCTCTGCCTTTTCTAAAACCAGCTTGAACATCTGGAAGTTCACGGTTCACGTATCGCTGAAGCCTGGCTTGGAGAATTTTGAGCATTAGTTTACTAGCATGTGAGATGAGTGCAATTGTGCGGTAGTTTGAGCATTTTTTGGCCTTGCCTTTCTTTGGGATTGGAATGAACACTGACTTTTTCCAGTCTGGTGGCCACTGCTGAGTTTTCCAAATTTGCAGGCATATTGAGTGCAGCACTTTCACAGCATCATCTTTCAGGATTTGAAATAGCTCAACTGGAATTCCATCACCTCCACTAGCTTTGTTCATAGTGATGCTTTCTAAGGCCCACTTGACTTCACATTCCAGGATGTCTGGCTCTAGGTGAGTGATCACATCATCATGATTATCTGGGTCATGAAGATCTTTTTTGTACAGTTCTTCTGTGTATTCTTGCCACCTCTTCTTAATATCTTCTGCTTCTGTTAGGTCCATACGATTTCTGTCCTTTATCTAGCCCATCTTTGCATGAAATGTTCCCTTGATATCTCTAATTTTCTTGAAGAGATCGCTAGTCTTTCCCATTCTGTTGTTTTCCTCTATTTCTTTGCATTGATCACTGAGGAAGGCTTTCTTATCTCTTCTTGCTATTCTTTGGAACTCTACATTCAGAGGCTTATATCTTTCCTTCTTTGCTTTTCACTTCTCTTCTTTTCACAGCTCTTTGTAAGGCCTCCTCAGACAGCCATTTTGCTTTTTTGCATTTCTTTTCCA
The DNA here is from genome assembly GCF_001704415.2 of Capra hircus. NCBI lineage: Eukaryota > Metazoa > Chordata > Mammalia > Artiodactyla > Bovidae > Capra > Capra hircus. The sequence goes on along the minus strand of NC_030810.1, from coordinate 29,620,507 downwards.
TGGAGATGGTCTTGATCCCTGTCTCCTGTACAATGTCACGAACCTCCGTCCATATTTCATCAGGCACTCTATCTATCAGATCTAGTGCCTTAAATCTATTTCTCACTTCCACTGTATAATCATAAGGGATTTGATTTAGGTCATACTTGGTGTAGTGATTTTCCCTACTTTCTTCAATTTTAGTCTGAATTTGGCAATAAGGAGTTCATGATCTGAGCCACAGTCAGCTCCTGGTCTTGTTTTTGTTGACTGTATAGAGCTTCTCCATCTTTGGCTGCAAAGAATATAATCAGTCTGATTTTGGTGTTGACCATCTGGTGATGTCCATGTGTAGAGTCTTCTCTTGTGTTGTTGGAAGACGGTGTTTGCTATGACCAGTGCATTTTCTTGGCAAAACTCTATTATCTTTGCCCTGCTTCATTCCGTATTCCAAGGCCAAATTTGCCTGTTACTCCAGGTGTTTCTTGACTTCCTATTTAGGGTACTATATTAAAATACTATAGAATGGATGGCTTTAAAGAACAGAAATTAATTTCTTATAGTTCTGGAGGTTGGGAAGTCCAGGAACAAGGTGCCCTCAGCTTTGGTGTCTGGTGAGGACCTGCTTCCAGATTCATGGACAACTGTCTCCTTGCTTTAACCTCACATGGTGAAAGGGCCAAGGGAGCACCCTGTGGTCTCTTTGAAAAGAACAGAGCTCTCATGACTCTCTTCCTAAAGGCCCCATCTCCAAATACCATCACATCAGGGATTCAGTTTCAGCATATGAGCTTTGAAGGGACACAAAGATGCAGCCTATAGCAAAATAAAAGTAGTAATTTATTGTGTTGGAGAAAAAGCACTCTAGGCAGAGGAAAGAGCATCGAGGTAGCATGGCATCACAGCAAGTCCTGTGTGCTCAAGCGCCTAGGAGTTCAGTGTGGTTAGAGCAGAAGGGTTTAGGAAAGAAGCAGATGAGGTCTGTGTGTAGGTTGTGGTCAGCTGGTGAAGAGCTTCTCATGCCGGTCAGTGCTGGAGACCTGCTTTTACTTTCTAGGTACTTAAGGCAGCGGGGGTCTAAAGGAGGTTTATGAGCAAGTAAGTGATGGGATCAGATCCTTTTCTTGGTTCAGTTTAGTTTTTGTTTTGTTAAGAAAGATCACTGGCATTTTGAAGAGGACAGAAGAGTGGGGCTAGAGCAGCAGTAGGGACGCAGTCCTGATTATGAGTGTCAGCTGCAGTCTGAGCAGCGTGCAGCAAGGGCCTCAGCCACAGTGGTGGTCAGCCAGGGGAGACTACTGAGGAGAAGCTTCTGAGGAAGAATCACTGTGGTATGGGGACCGACTAGTTGGGAAGATGACACTAAGTTTCAGAGACTTGGAATAGTTTCTTCAGAGAAGAAACATATTCAAATTAGAACAGCTTCGTGGAAGCTGAGGAGCCTGACAGGGATATAGAAACACTCATCTGAAGCTTGTAGAGCGGTCTGGGCCACTGGGTAGGATGTGCCTGTTTGTGGTAGTTGGTCTTCTATAAGGATGCTCTCCCATCTGCGTAATAATCCTGCAAGGCAGGCACTGTTCTTGCTTTCTGTTGAGAAAACTACGGCACATAGAGAGGTTAAGAAGCTTATTCAGGGTCACACAGCAAGCAGATGGTGGTGACAGAATCAACATTTAGATCTGCCAGTTCAGTTCAGTCGCTCAGTCGTCTCCGACTCTTTGCAACCCCATGAATCGAAGCACGCCAGGCCTTCCTGTCCATCACCATCTCCCGGAGTTCACTCACACTCACGTCCATCAAGTCCGTGATGCCATCCAGCCATCTCATCCTGGGTCGTCCCCTTCTCCTCCTGCCCCCAGTCCCTCCCAGCATCAGAGTCTTTTCCAATGAGTCAACTCTTCGCATGTGTTGGCCAAAGTACTGGAGCTTCAGCTTTAGCATCGTTCCTTCCAAAGAAATCCCAGGGCTGATCTCCTTCAGAATGGACTGGCTGGATCTCCTTGCAGTCCAAGGGACTCTCAAGAGTCTTCTCCAACACCACAGTTCAAAAGCATCAATTCTTCGGCGCTCAGCCTTCTTCACAGTCCAACTCTCACATCCATACATGACCACAGGAAAAACCATAGCCTTGACTAGACGGACCTTAGTCGGCAAAGTAATGTCTCTGCTTTTGAATATACTATCTAGGTTGGTCATAACTTTTCTTCCAAGGAGTAAGTGTCTTTTAATTTCATGGCTGCAGTCACCATCTGCACTGATTCTGGAGCCCAAAAAAATAAAGTCTGACACTGTTTCTACTGTTTCACATCTATTTCCCATGAAGTGATGGGACCAGATGCCATGATCTTCGTTTTCTGAATGTTGAGCTTTAAGCCAACTTTTTCACTCTCATCTTTCACTTTCATCAAGAGGCTTTTTAGCTCCTCTTCACTTTCTGCCATAAGGGTGGTGTCATCTGCATATCTGAGGTTATTGATATTTCTCCCAGCAATCTTGATTCCACCTTGTGTTTCTTCCAGTCCAGCGTTTCTCATGATGTACTCTGCATATAAGTTAAATAAGCAGGGTGACAATATACAGCCTTGATGTACTCCTTTTCCTATTTGGAACCAGTCTGTTGTTCCATGTCCAGATATGACTGTTGCTTCCTGACCTGCATACAGATTTCTCAAGAGGCAGGTCAGGTGGTCTGGTATTCCCATCTCTTGCAGAATTTTCCATAGTTTATTGTGATCCACACAGTCAAAGGCTTTGGCATAGTCAATAAAGCAGAAATAGATGTTTTTCTGGAATTCTCTTGCTTTTTCCATGATCCAGCGGATGTTGGCAATTTGATCTCTGGTTCCTCTGCCTTTTCTAAAACCAGCTTGAACATCAGGGAGTTCACGGTTCATGTATTGCTGAAGCCTGGCTTGGAGAATTTTGAGCATTAGTTTACTAGCATGTGAGATGAGTGCAATTGTGCGGTAGTTTGAGCATTCTTTGGCCTTGCCTTTCTTTGGGATTGGAATGAAAACTGACCTTTTCCAGTCCTGTGGCCACTGCTGAGTTTTCCAAACTTGGATGGGAATATATAGTAAAGGAACTTTCAACAGAATTTAAGAGTAAAAGGTACTTGTTTATCCTAGGAAACCTCTTACCTAAAACTTAAGGAATATCAGTGGATTAAGAAATATGAGTGCTTTGGGAGAAAAGCAGTTGAGAATCAATTCTCTCTTACTGTGTCAACTCTTAGCTTAGGGTACATTATATAAAATTTTTGTTAGATTGTTTTTTAATAACAATTTACCTCCGTTCTGGAGTGATGCTTTTAGGAACTGAGCCCTCCTACCAGTTTTAGGGGCAACTGGAATACCTCCAGAGTGCTTAATCTAGGACACAAGATTTGGAGAAACCTTGATCTGAATTTTCATCCCATTCTGAGTCCATGAGTGACTGTTAGCGTTAGGCAAGAGACCATAAGAAATAGATTTGAGTAACTTGTCTTACTTGAGCCTCAGTTTTGCCCATGACAGATATTGGGCACAATGACAGGTTTTGCCTCGTGGCTTGGCCACCATCCCTGACACAGAGTAGCTAAGTCGTCAGGAGACATGCTAGTTCTCCTTTGCCTTGCACTTTTTTTCTCTGCATATATCTAAATCCCCCTTACCATCTCACTCCTTCTTCCTGCTGTCTATTAAAACAAGATCTAACTACAGCTACCAGCTTTTTTGTTCCTGAGATCAACGATATATAAATCTCAGACCTTAAATCTAAATGATAAAGGATAAATCCTATGTGTTGCTCAGTAGTATCCAACTCTTTGTGACCGCACAGACTGTAACTCAACCAAGCTCCTCTGTTCATGGGATTCTCCAGGCAAGAATACTGGAGTAATTACCCATTGTCCACTCCAGGGGGATCTGTCTGACCGTGGGATCAAACCCAGGTCTCCTGCATTGCAGGTGAATTCCTTACCATCTGAGCCGCCAGGGAAGCCCATATGTAAGATACCACCTTTGAATTCAAAGACAACTTCTCATGAAAACCTTGTTTGTATGTATTGAATCAACACCAAGGGTTATGAAGGAAAGGGACCCCGAGAAATGTCTGCTTTTGTAGAACAGTTAGGAAATTCTCTACTTCCTATAATATGGAATGAAAATGAATTTTAAGAAAGCAGTTTGCCGACAGACAAGTATATTAGTGACTTGGGAACCGCCTGCACTTGTCCATCATCTCTTTCTTCAGTAAGCAGTATTTTAGGAATCATCTAGTCCAGAATAACAGATCATATTATTAGTAGATTTGCATAGAACTAACTCTGAATTGTTTTGAAAATATTAAATAAGACTGACGAGCCTGAGGTCTCAGCTTTCATTAGAAAGTTGTTTAAGTTAGTGATTTGGAATCAAATGTTCATGTTTTCATCTTTTTTTCCTTAAGCACTTGACACATATGGTGCTAATTATTGTTTATTTTAGGCAATGGACAAATGCGTTTTTAAAAATCATGGGAAAATGATTTGGCATCAATTTGGCATCTTCATTTTTCTGTAGATTAATCAAACATTTGGAAGTTCTTTTGACTACATTGTTGGCTAACAAAATAGTTCAGTAATCAAATTTAGTATTAGCATAAACTTAAAGCAATATTGGAGAAGGCAGTGACACCCCACTCCAGTACTCTTGCTTGGAAAATCCCATGGACAGAGGAGCCTGGTAGGCTGCAGTCCATGGGGTCACCAAGAGTCGGACATGACTGAGCAACTTCACTTTCACTTTTCACTTTCATACATTGGAGAAGGAAATGGCAGCCCACTCCAGTGTTCTTGCTTGGAGAATCCCAGGGACAGGGGAGCCTGGTGGGCTGCCGTCTGTGAGGTCGCACAGAGTCGGACATGACTGAAGTGACTTAGCAGTAGCAAAGCAATATTGGCAATCTTCTATCCCTTAAGTTTTTTTTTTTTTTTTTCCTGTATTTATTGGGTTAGTGGCTATACCGGAGCAGAGCTTATGTCTGAACAGCAGGCGGTATTTACTCCAGAAAGTTCCACTTCTTTAATCAAAGAAGGTTTAAATTGAGTTTAAGAGCAGGTTTGTTAATTTCTTTGAATTTGAAGATGGTTTTCTAAGTAAATATTAAAATGCTGTTATTAACCTAAATGCTTATACAATAATATTTTGAAGGCCAGTTGCAAAGGCTGAGTAAATTATACTGTTTTGTGTAGGCAGCCCTCATATAGTTAGCGCCTGTACAATGTTTATGTTGGTTCATCTACATTTTTCAAACAGGCAAGTTTCTGGATATGGATAGTGACATATATGCTCATGTCTAACTAAATATAGAAGATTTCATGCAAAGAAATATTTTTGCCAGGATAATCTACATGTTAAATCTAAAGATCTCTACCTCTGTGGAGGTAGATTTACACTATGCAGAGACAGCATTTATCAATTCTGTGAAAAACTATTTCCAGTAAGTGTTAAGCCCATTTATAGATAAACAGTAAGCCTTATTCTGAACCATTTGCCAGTAATCAGGTTATAATCACAACTATATGAATTTCTAGTGTGTTTATGACATTATCAAATATCATGGGAGTTACAGAGATCTTGTTTATACTTGTATTAATTTATATTTATGGGCATAAGTAAAATAACTTCTTTAGGAAATAGCCTAAATTATGTTTCTAGCAGTTGTTTTGGTTCTAATCATAAAATGTCTAGTTTAGGAATCATAATGTAGGGCGTTAACTCATTTGTTATTTTTCTTGGATGACCAGATACACAAGATTCAATGTTATTAGAAATTTTTCAGGTTAAAAGTGATAATCAAGAATTTTTTGTGAGCTCATTTCTTTTCTGCCTTAGTGACAGAATTGTGCATCCCTAACATGCTAAATTTACATAAATATTGTAAAGCATTTTCAAAACTTAAATGTCTTTCAATTTTAAATAAAATTGGTGGGCTATCATAATAAAAAGAAAAGACATTGCCTCAGATGGTCAAAAAAGCTGAAAATGTTGAAGTTTTATTACTTATTATACTTGAAAAATAAAGTAATACCAGTCTTGAAATATGGAAGCTCTGTAACCCTCTGCGTATAATACTGTTTCCCTTAAACATCAGCTGTTGGCATGCGTGTACACCGCCACCCGCAGCGTGGTTTGCATCCAGCCTTTCTCTTCTTGCACATTGTCCTGGTCTCTGAAGATGAGGACTGTGTCTTCCTCTCTGTCCCCGAAGCTCAGCACCTCGTCTGGAACATAGTGAACTTTTGATGAGTGTAGTGGTAGTGATTTAGTGGCTCAGTTGTGTCTGACCCTTGTGACCCCGTGGCCTGTAGCCTGCCAGGCTCCTCTGTCTGTGGAATTTTCCAGGCAAAAATACTGGAGTGGGTTGCCATTTCCTTCTTCAGGGTAAATTCCTCACCCAGGGATCGAACCCAGGTCTCCTGCATTGCAGGTGGATTCTTTTCCAACTGAGCCAGGGAAGCCCGTTGACAAGTGTATTTATTATCAATTTAGGTTAAGTGCTCATTAACTGTTACTTGGGTATCACTTGCATTAGACATCTAATGAGAAAATAAGATGTTACATTCCAGAGTTCTTATTAAAAGCCCTGTACCGTTATGTCTGTTGGGAGTTATTTTGCAATAGGACAAGTCCGAGCTGCTTTGCATGTGTTCTCTTGTTTAGTGTGTAATTTTTGCCAGGGACAGGCTCTACTCAAAATGATGACTCAGAATATTAAAGCAGCCTCAATGCGGGTTCCTGTCACTGTTTCCTTCTCCTGTGATTCCGTCTCTCGTCTGTGTTGGTAGTACCCTCCTCAGAACGCAGTGCTGCTCTGTATCGCTTGCTAACTCTGATGTGTACCTTGTATGTTCCCCCCTTTTAAAGACAAGGATGTTAACTGCTTAGAAGGCAACGTGAGATTTTTCCACCTATTATGTCTTAAATATATTTTTTAAATTATTTTTAAAAACTAGCATATTTATTTTTATTATAGATCATTAGATACAGCTGGGTTTTGAAATTGTTAGATGAGATTTTAAGCCCATTTATATTCAATAACTATCATCTTTGAATTAGTATTTGTTAATCAAGTTTTTCAAATAGCAGCTTTATGAAGATATAATTCACATACGCTAAAGTTTACCCTTTTTTAGTGTACATTCTTAGAGTTGTACAGCCATCACCACTCTTTTAGACAGTTTTCTCATCACCCCCAATAAGAAACCTTGCATGCATTTTTCCCCTTTGGTTATTTTTACGTTTTCTGTCATATTAATGTAAGATTGAAGCAGATGGCTACAGCAACATTTGAGAATCCACAGAGAGAACTACTCTTTGTTGCTGTGCACAGGCTTCTCATTGCAGCGGCTCCTCTTGTGGAGCACGGGCTCTAGGGCACGCAAGCTCAGTGGTTGCTGGCACAACGGGCTCTAGTTGCTTGGTGGCGTGTAGAATCTTCCCAGACCAGGGATTGAACCCGTGTCCCCCGCACTGGCAGCCAGATGCCTATCAACTGTACCACCAGGGAAGTAAAAAAGGTTTTACTTTCGATGAAGTTCAAAATTTATCTCTTCTTTTTAGTCATTGTGGGTTTTTTGTGTCCCATTTAAGAAATATTATCTAAACCAAGATTATGTAGGTTCACTCCTGTGTTACATTTTAAGTTAATTTTTTTATATGGTGTGAAAGAGGGGTTCAGTTTTATTCTTTTGCCTGAGTCTTAACGGTTGTCTCAGTTTCATTTGTTAAAAAAGCTAACCTTCCTCCACTGAGTTGCTTTTATGCCTTTGTCAGAGATTCAATTGTATTATCTCTCTTGTTGAGGGAGAATTGGCCACATATATAAGGGCTTATATATGGAATTTCAATTTGATTCCATTTTCTGTATGTGTGCCTTTTTATATTTTTGGCTGTGCCACGTGGCTTGTAGGATCTTAGCTCCCCAGTCAGAGGTTGAACTTGCTCCATCAGCAGTGAAGCATGGAGTCCTAACTACTGGACCTCCAGGGAATTCCCTGTATGTGTATCTTTATGCCAGTACCACATGATCTTGATTACTGTAGCTTTATAGTAAATTTTTAAAGTTGAAAGTGTGAATCCTCAAACTTTATTCTTTTTCAAGATTATTTTGGTAATACAGGGTTCTTTGCATTTCTGTGTGAGTTTTAGAGTCAGCCTGTCAATTTTTGCAAAATAAGCTGAAATTTTGATGCTGATTGAGTTGAATCTGTAGACTAATTTGGGGATTATTGCCCTCTTAACAATATTAAATTTCAATCCATGAACGTGGACTCTTTCCACTTATTTAATTCTTTAGTTTCTCTCCATAATGTTCTGTAGTTTTCAGTGTATAAATCTTGTACTTCTTAAGTATTTTATTTCTTTTGATGTTATTGTAAATGGAATTGTTTTCTTAATTTTAAGATTGTTCATTAGTGTATAGAAATATAATTGAATTTTTGATACTGATGTTTTATTCTGCAACCTTGCTGAACTCAGTTATTGGTTCTAATGGATTCTTTTTTCATGAATTCCTTAGAATTTTCTACCTACAGGATCATGTAATGAGTGAATAGAAATAGTTTTACTTCATCCTTTTCAATCTGAATGAATGCCTTTGCTTTCTCGTCTTGCCTAATTGCCCTAGCTAGAATCTCTAGTACAATGTTAAATGAAAGCTGGTGAACAGGCATCCTTGTTTCTGATTTTAGAGGAAAACATTCAGCCTTTCACAGTTAAGTATGATGTTAATTGTAGGGTTTTTGTAGATGCCTTTCATCAAGTTGAAGAAATTCCATTTTATTTATTTGTTGATTTTTTTTCTGTTAACTGTTATGACAAGGTGATGGATTTTGTGAATATTTTTTCTGCATTTATTGAAATGATTGTGTTTTTTTTTAATCTTTATTCTGTGACTGTTTACAACGTTGTTATTGGTTTACTGTTGTATGCTGAACCAACCTCGTGTGCATACTTCGTCATGGTGTACAATCCTTTTTATGATTCGGTTTGCTAGTTTATTATTAAGGATTTTTGTGTTTATATTCATAGGATCATTGGGCTATAGTTTTATTTTTCTTGGGATGTCTTTGTCCATTTTATATATATTATTTAATTTTCACATGTTTTTGGATTTTCTTCTGCTATTGATTTTTAAGTTCATTCCATTGTGGTCAGAGAACATATGTTGTATGATTTTAATCCCTCCAAATAGACTGAGACTTGTTTTATAGCCTAACACGTACTCTATCCTAGAGAATGTTTCATGTGCACTTGAAAAGAATGTACATCCTGCAGCTGTTATGGAGTGGAGCATTCTGTAAATGTCTTTTAGGTATACTTGGTTTGTAGTAGTATTTTTTTTGTTGACCTCTGCCTAGTTTAGCTATTATTGAAAGTGAAAGTCTCCAACTCTCTTGTTGAATTGCATATTTCGCTTGAGTTCGGTCAGTTTTTACTTCCTGAATTTGGGGTCTCTGTCATGAGATGCATATTTGTTTAGAACTGTTAGGCCATCCTTCCTTATCTTTAGTAATAAATTTTCACATAACTTCTATTTTTTTCCGATGTTAGTATAGTCACTTCAGCTCTCTTTTGGTTTCTGTTTTCATAGTGTATCTTTTTCCATTCTTTTATCTCCTGTTTTTATTGACCTTTGTTTTTGTCATATGAAGTATCCTTCTTTGTCTCTAGTAATATATTTCTTGTCTTAACATCTGTAGGCGTACCTTGGAGATACTGTGGTTTTAGTTCCACACCACTGAAGTAAAGCAAATACCACAATAGAGTGAGTCACATGAACTTTTTGGTTTCCCAGTACCTAAAAAAGATGTGTATATTATACTGTCATCAGTAAATACGCAGTAGCATTATGTCCAGTACTCTGGCCACTTGATGTGAAGAACCAACCCATTGAAAAAGATCCTGATGCTGGGAAAGATTGAAGGCAAAATGTGAAGGGGGCAGCAGGGGTTGAGATGGTTAGAGAGTATCATCAATTCAATGGACATGAATTTGCGCAAACTCAGGGATAGTGGAGGACAGAGGAGCCTGGCATGCTGTATATAATCCATGGGGTTGCAAAGATTCAGACACAACTTAGTGACTAACCAAGAACAACAGCATTATTCTAAAAAAATGTACATACCTCAGTTACAATACTGTATTGCTTGAAAATACTCACCATCATCTGAGCCTTCAGTAAGTTGTAATACATATATATATATTTTTTTGCCTCCTTGTGAATAACTGCTTACTGATGAGGGTGGTGGTTATTGAAGGTAGGGTTAGCGGTGGCATTTTCTTAAAATAAGAACAATGAAGTTTGCTCCATCAGTTGACCCTATGTTTCATGAATGGATTCTCTGTAACGTGCAGTGCTGATTGATAGCGTTTTATTAGAACTTCTTGCAAAACTGGAATCAATCTTCTCAAACCCTGCCGCTGCTTTTTTATCAAAGTTTATAAATATTCTGACTCTTGTTGACATCTCAACAGTCTTCATAGGATCTTTACCAGGAGCAGATTCCATCAAGAAACTATTCTCTTTGCTGATCCATTAGAAGTAACTCCTCATCTGTTCAGCTTTTATCATGAGATTGCAACAATTTAGTCACATCTTCAACTCAACTTCTAATTCTAGTTTCTCTTGCTGTTTCCATCACATCTGCAATGACTTCCTCCACTGAAGTCTTGAACCCCTCAAAGTCATCCATGAGGGCTGAAGTCAACCTCTTCCTAACTCATGTTAGTGTTGATATTTTGGCGTCTTCCCATGAATTATGAATGTTCTTAATGGCATGTAGAATGGTGAATCTTTCCCAAATGATTTTCAGTTTCTTTTGCCCAGATCTATCAGAGGAATCACTATCTATGGCACTAAAGCCTTACAGAAGGTATTTCTCAAATAAGATGACTTGAAAGGTAAGATTACTCCTTGATCCTTGGGCTGCAGAATGGATACTGTATTCACAGGCATGAAAACAACATTAATCTCATTGTATATCTCCAGCAGAGCTTTTTGGTGACCAAGTGCATTGTCGGTGAGCAGTAATATTTTGAAAGGAATTTTTTCCTGAGTAGTAGGTCTCAACAGTGGGTTTTAAATATTCAATGAACCATGTTGTTAACAGATGTCCTGTCACTAGGCTTTGTTGTTCCATTTGTAGAGCACAGGCAGAGTAGATTCAGCATAATTCTTAAGGGCCCTATGATCTTTGGAATCACAAATGAGCATTGGCTTCTATTCCACATCACCAGCTTCATTAGTCCCTCACAAGAGAGTCAGCTCATCTTTTCTTTTTCTTCTTTTTTTGGTGGTGGAAGAGAGGTATATTTGCTTGTTTAATTAACCATTAATTTTTTTTTCTTCTTTTTTGCTTTTATTTTTTTAATTATGAAAATATGATAACATGTTTACAGGAGACTTGGAAAATACAGAACAAGGTAACATATAGTTCCACTATATATTAGATTTTTTATCTTTTTAAATAGATAAGTTTTTAGTAGATTTTTAGTTGGAATTTCAACATCAAGCTCTCAAAAATTAATAGACTATACAGAGAAGTAGAATGATAGAGTAGACCTGAAAAGCCCTGTGACCCAATTCCACATAACTTAAGATTTATACAGTTTCACACAACAGTAGGATACAGATTCTATTCCAGGTCACTTTTCATTTGCAGTTATTGGCTCTGTTCCCTGTGGTGTGCAGTACGTCTTTGAGCCAGTCTTTCACTAGGAGTTTGTTCCTCACTCTCCGCACCCTTGCATTCTCCGTCCCCTACACCGGTAACCACTGCTTTGTTCTCTGTGTCTGTGAGGCAGTTTGTCTTTTGAAGCTCGAATGCCAGGCGTTGACTTCTCCTCTCTAGATCTCCTGGATTGACATCTGGCGTTGACATCTCCTCCTGGATGTCATCTTCTTCCAATATGCGGCTATTTTGCCTGCACTGAAAATCTGTTGTTTAGTATAGCCACCTTCTTTAATTACCTTAGTTAGATATTCCGGATAGTTTGTTGTAGCTTCCGCATCACCACTTGCTTCTTCACCTTTCACTTTTGTATTATGGGGATATGGCTTCTTTCCTTCAATCTCACGAAGCAACCTCTGCTAGCCTCAAACTTCCGCAGCTTTCTCATCTCTCTCAGCCTTTATAGAACTGAATAGAGTTAGGGCCTTGCTCTAGTTTAGGCTTTGGCTTATAGGAATGTTGTGGCCACTTTGATCTTCTACCTGGACTGCGGAAACTTTCTCTCTGTCAGCAATAAGGCTGTTTGGCTTTCTTAGCATTTGTGTGTTCACTGGAGTAACACTTTTAATTTCCTTCAACAACTTTTCCTTTGCATTCACAGCTTGGCTAACAGTTTGGTGCAAGACACCTAACTTTCAGCCTGTCTTGGCTTTCAACTTGCCTTCCTCACTCAGCCTGATCATTTCCAGCTTTTGATTTAAAGTGAGAGATGTGCTACTCACTCTTCCTTTCACTTGACCATGTGGAGGCCATTGCAGGGCTGTTAGTTGGCTTAATCTTAATACTCTTATATCTCAGGGACAAGGGTAGCCTGAGGAGTGGGAGAGAAACCAGAGATAACCAGTTGGTGAAGCAGGCAGAACACATACGTTTATTGTTTGCTATTCTAAATAGGCACAGTTCATAGTGCCCTAAAGTAATTACAATAGTAATATCAAAGGTAACTGATCACAGATCACCGTAACAAATGTAACAGTAATGAAAAAGTTTGAAATATTGTGAGAATTGCCAAAATGTCACAGGTGGTTAAGAACCTGCCTGCCAGTACAGGAGACATAAGAGACACTGGTTCGATCCCTGAGTTGGGAAGATCCCTGGAGGAGGAAATGGCAACCCCCTCCAGTATGTTTGCCTGGAGAATCCCATGGACAGAGGAGCCTGGCGGGCTACAGTCCATGGGGTCTCGCAGAGTCCGTCACGACTGAAGCAGTAGCATGAACACAACACATGGATATGATTGAGCAGATGCTCTCAGGAAAACAGTGCTGATAGACTTGCTATATGCAGGGTTGCCACAAACCTTCAATTTGTAAAAAGCGCGAAGTCTGCCAAGCACAACAAAGCAAAGCAGTGTAAACCAAGGTATGCCTAGATTCTGTCTGATACTAATACAGCCGCTTCAGCTCCTTTGTGTGTACATATCTTTTTCCATCCTTTCATCTCAACCTCTTTGTGTCTTTAAATCTAAAGGGTATCTGTTGTAGACAGCATAGAGTTCAGTCCATTTTAAAAAATCCATTCTGCAAATCTCTGCCTTTTGGCTCAAGCCTTTAGTCCATATTCATTTAATATATTACTGGTAATTATAACAATATAATTATTTCATAAAACAAGGTTTACAGCTGCCATTTTGCTATTTGTCTTCTGTTTTATGCCTTTTTGATCCTCTAATCCTCCATTATCACTCTGTTTGGTGTTAAGTAGATATTTTCCAGTGTGCTGTTTTAATTCCCTGGTTTTTTCTTTCACTGTGTAATTTTTAAAGTTACTTTATTAGTGGTTGCCCCATAGATTACATTTAACATCTTAATCTATGACAGTGTAATTTGAGTTAATACGAACTTAATTTCTGTAGCATACAAAACATTCCTGCCTTATAACTCTGTTCTCTCTCCCCTCCTTTGTGCTGTTATCATCATATAGGTCACATGTAATCATTATAAGCCCATTAACACAGTTTTGCAATTATTGCTTTATGCATCTATCTTTTGAATCAAGATAGAAGAAAGACTCCATTAATACTGTCTTTAATGAGAGGGTGATGATGGGCCATGGAGGTGATGAAAACAGAGTTAATTTCACATTTGTGAATTTTTAAGAAAAAAATCCAAAAAGAAAAGGATTTTACTAGAAAAATATTTATTAAGATGTCAGTGTGATTAATTTTTAAATGGTGAAATTAACGATGGGTTTTGTTTTTTTGCTACTCATATTTTTTGTATTTTCTGTAATGAATATATATTACTTATTTGGTAATTTAAGACAAAAGCCTAAAGGTATTTACAAACCAAATTATGTTACCAAGTGGAATGGAGTTCTTCAGTAGAACATATACCCATTTTTTTTTAACCCCTACAGGTGAATCCCTACCTCTCTAATTTATTAGGTTCTTCAAAAATCTGTATTTTAATATATATCATACTAAATTATTTTACTTCTAAAATAATTCCAGGCTTACAAAAATGTTGTAAGAATAGCACAAAACTATTTTTGCAACCTTTCTGTAAATCTTTATAAATAGCCATAATAAATCTGAAATTCTTATATAAACTTTATTCAAGTTCTTAAAATGTTAACATTTTATCACATTCTCTTTATTAATCTTTCTTTCTGTATATGTAAATACCCATGCATGTATAATGTACATGTGTATATCAAAGTATTAATATATGTGTGTTTTGTTGTTTTTTTCTGAAATGTTTGAGAATAAAGACATGATACGCCTTTACCCTTAAATACTTCAGTGTGTATTTCCTACAAATGGATATTCTCTTATGTAACCACAGTATATTATCAAAATCAGGATATTGACACTGATCAGGTTCTAACATCCTTTAAACCCAAGAAGTAAAAACAAATAAAAATTCCTATTTCACAACCTAATCCAGGATCCCATGTTGTATTTCTCTAGTCTGCCTCAATCTTTAATGTCTTTGACATTTTTGAAGAATACAGGCTAGTTATTTTTTAGATTGTTCCTCATTTTGAGTTTCCCTGAAAGTGAAAGAGGAGAGTGAAAAAGTTGGCTTAAAGCTCAACATTCAGAAAACTAAGATCATGGCATCTGGTCCCATCACTTCATGGCAAATAGATGGGGAAACAGTGGAAACAGTGGCTGACTTTATTTGGGGGGGCTCCAAAATGACTGCAGATGGTGATTGCAGCCATGAAATTATAAGATGCTTACTCCTTGGAAGAAAAGTTATGACCAACCTAGACAGTATATTAAAAAGCAGAGACATTACTTTGCCAACAAAGGTCGGTCTGGTCAAGGCTATGGTTTTTCCAGTGGGCATGTATGGATGTGAGAGTTGGACTATAAAGAAAGCTGAACGCTGAAGATTTGATGTTTTTGAACTGTGGTGTTGTAGAAGACTCTTGAGAGTCCCTTGGATTGCAAGGAGATTCAACCAGTCCATCCTAAAGGAGATCAGTCCTGGGTGTTCAATGGAAGGACTGATGTTGAAGCTGAAACTCCAATACTTTGGCCACCTCATGCAAAGAACTGACTCATTTGAAAAGACTCCGATTCTGGGAAAGATTGAGGGCAGGAGGAGAAGGGGACGACAGAGGATGAGATGGCTGGATGGCATCACCGACTCGATGGACATGAGTTTGGGTGGACTCTGGGAGTTAGTGATGGACAGGGAGGCCTGGTGTGCTGCGGTTCATGGGGTCGCAAAGAGTTGGATGCGACTGAACTGAACTGAACTGTGCCTCGAGTCGGGATGCATATTTGGCATTTCTGTCACAGAAATGATGCTGTGCTGTTTATAGTGCGTCCATTGAGGAGGTACACGATGTCTGTGTCGTTACTGCTGATGTTAAAGGTCTCCCTCCACCTTCACCTAAGGAAGCGCTTCGCTTTGGGTGGGTTTTGTTGGTTCATTGGTTTGTAAACAATAGAAATTTACTTCTCACAGTTCTTGAGGCTGGGAGTCTGAGATCAGGATCCCAGCATGGTTGAGTCCTAGTGTGGCCCTCCTCTGGGTCCCAGGCTGCTGTCTGACAGTGTGAAGAGCAGAGAGGGGATACAGGCTCCTCTGTGACTCTCACAGGGGCGCTGATCCCATTTGGAAGCTCTTAGTTTTCATAGCTGCTAGGTACATCAGATACTTCATACATGATTTGATCTGTTAACTTCCTGTGGCAATTAATGGTAGACATCTCATAGTAATGACATAGTCCCATCATCCAACTGAGTTCTGTTTTTACATACCTTAATCCTACTTTGATCTTAGGTTCATAAACTGAAGCATTTAACAAGTGTATAATTTTAATACTATCTTAAACTCTTTATACATTTGGTTCTTCTCAATTCCTTTAAGTACAGTTGGTTTATTTACAGAATTTATTAATTAAAAGTATTTCTTAAAGATGTTGTGCTTTAAAACCTGAATTATCCCCAGATATCATAATTCTAAATTTACTTCATCCACCACCCCTCATTCTTCACCTCCAATTTATATCATCTTCTACTCCATATTTATTTTTATCACCTTCCTGGTTTTTGTCTTGTTTTCATCCTAATTTAGCCTTGAACCTGAAAAAAATTTGTTGCATTCCTTTAGATAGCATTTGTATGGGTTTGAAAATTCTTTTTTAATGTGCTTTTAAATCATTCTGTTTTATATTTATGCTCCTTTGCTTCATTGAGGCTCAAGGTGAATTTTTTAATGCAATTACTTTATTTTTAATGATTCAGTTGTAGAGTGGATTGTGAAAATGGATAGGTTTTCAAAGAAAGTAGATACTGGGCCATTTGGGAGGAGATGTTCTGTTTGATTTATCACAGATTATCATAGTAAGAACTGATGGAAATCTGACAATTACTCCATTGATAGTTTCAACTTTGTGTGAATTATTTTCCATTTAAAAATGTTTTAAATACCTGCTTTGTGCTAGGCACTAGGTTTTAGAGATATAGAAATTGTCAGAAACAGGGTCTTTGTGCTTATGGCTCACTTGTTTTAATGGGGACAAACAGAATAAATCACAAATATTATAAATGTAAAATTGTATCTGTGAGTTATGTTATAAAGGAGAAGTTCAGCATGGTAAGGTTATAAAATAATTAATGGAATTTGGTGATGTTTAGCAGTTCTTTAAAGGCTTTCTCTGAAAGAGTTTAGAGTGTATAAGAGTTAAGTAAATTGCAAAGGACAGAAAGATTAGTTCAGAAATAGAAGCATCCCTATGGAGAAGGACGGATATAGATGGGTTTGAGAGAAATATAGGGAGTCTGATCACTTAGTCTTAGTGGTGGAGATGGGAGACTAGGGTTTTAAGAATGTGATCCTGATTTCTGTCTGTGCTGCCGAATGAATATGGTACCTACCATTCACTGAGTGGAAAGAAGGGAGAGCAGCTCTGAGGTTTGAGAAACTCCAATGTTTGATGGCTAGGAAGGGGAGGATATACAAGAATAGGAGATAGCAGGAACAGCAGACCCCAGAGGAAAGGAGGGAAACAGGCTATCCTGGGAGGTTAAGGGAGTGAATCTGGCATACCAGGAAGAGGAAGCCTGCAGGTCAGACACTCCTGCAAAGTGAGATGAGGACTGAAACATGTCCGTTGGACCGAATGGTACAGCATTCAGTGTGGTGACCTTAACAACTGCCACCTTGGGAGAGCAGGGACTCTGGAGTCTATATTGGTGTAACACCAGGAGTGAGTCAGTGTGAGGAGATGGAGATAGCAGGTGTAGATAATACCTCTAAGGAGAAATTTATGCCCTTGGTGAAAAAAGGGAAAGAAGAAAAAGGATGGCTGTAGGTAAAGGTAGATTGGGTACTATAGTGACATAAAGAGAGTTCATTTTTGAAGACTGAGATGAGTTCACTTTCTGAGGGAGTAAGGATTCCACATTGATAAAAGCTGAGAATATTCTAGATAGTCTTGGTATAAGATGTGATGATGAGAAAGAAATGTGGAATCCACACTCTTGGCATTAATGGCTACTGTCAAGGGTCTACTTAGTGTTAAACTGGAAAAATTTTAAGTAGTCACTAATTAGTTTGTTTTTTTCTTGAAACCATAATCCCTTTTTGTCAGAAGAATGATGAAAATGGAAACTGCTCAGGGGAAAGAATTGAATTCCCTACAACAAATTTATATGAACTGGAAAGCCGCGTTTTGACAGATCACTGGTCCATACCTTACAAGCGGGAAGAGTCACTAGGCAAATGCTTGTTGGCGTCTACCTACCTAGCAAGACTTGGTAAGTCCATACCCCAGGACACAGAGGGAGATTTCTTTTTTGATAGGAGGCCTGGCTTTAATTTTAGCGCCTGTTGTTGCCCATCTCTATTATCTTAGATTGTGTACTCTCTTAGTCTTTCTTAGTGAAAGCGTTAGTTGCTCAATCGAGTCAGACTCTTTACTATTGGACTGTAGGCTGCCAAGTTCCTTTGTCCACGGGATTTTCCAAGCACAAATACTGGAGTGGGTTGCCATTTCTTTCTCCAGGGGTCTTCCTGATCCAGGGATTGAACCTAGGTCTCCCACATTGCAGGAAGATTCTTTACCATCTGAGCCACCAGGGAACCCCTGTGAAATAAAAATGTTGTATGAAATCAGCTGCTTTCTTCTAGCTCCAATAGAGTATAAGATTCATTAAATATACTTGAAAATTGATATTATGGAAATTGAAATTAACATATTCTAAAGAGGAGTTCAGCGATACGTGAACCGTGAACTTCCTGATGTTCAAGCTAGTTTTAGAAAAGGCAGAGGAACCAGAGATCAAATTGCCAACATCCGCTGGATCATGGAAAAAGCAAGAGAGTTCCAGAAAAACATCTATTTCTGCTTTATTGACTATGCCAAGCCTTTGACTGTGTGGATCACAATAAACTGTGGAAAATTCTGAAAGAGATTGGGAGTACCAGACCACCTGACCTGCCTCCTGAGAAATCTGTATGCAGGTCAGGAAGCAACAGTTAGATCTGGACATGGAATAACAGACTGGTTCCAAATAGGAAAAGGAGTACGTCAAGGCTGTATATTGTCACCCTGCTTATTTAACTTCTATGCAGAGTACATCATGAGAAACGCTGGGCTTGAAGAAGCACAAGCTGGAATCAAGATTGCTGGGAGAAATATCAATAACCTCCGATATGCAGATGACACCACCTTTATGGCAGAAAGTGAAGAGGAACTAAAAAGCCTCTTGATGAAAGTGGAGAGTGAAAAAGTTGGCTTAAAGCTCAACATTCAGAAAACTAAGATCATGGCATCCGGTCCCATCACTTCATGGGAAATAGATGGGGAAACAGTGGAAACAGTGTCAGACTTTAATTTTGGGGGCTCCAAAATCACTGCAGATGTTGACTGCAGCCATGAAATTAAAAGATGCTTACTCCTTGGAAGAAAAGTTATGACCAACCTAGATAGTATATTCAAAAGCAGAGACATTACCTTGACAACAAAGGTCCGTTTAGTCAAGGCTGTGGTTTTTCCAGTAGTCATGTATGGATGTGAGAGTTGGACTGTGAAGAAGGCTGAGCGCCGAAGAATTGATGCTTTTGAACTGTGGTGTTGGAGAAGACTCTTAAGAGTCCCTTGGACTGCAAGGAGATGCAACCAGTCCATTCTGAAGGAGATCAGCCCTGGGATTTCTTTGGAAGGAATGATGCTGAAGCTGAAACTCCAGTACTTTGGCCACCTCGTGTGAAGAGTTGACTCGTTGGAAAAGACTCTGATGCTGGGATTGATTGGGAGCAGGAGGAGAAGGGAACGGCAGAGGATGAGATGGCTAGATGGCATCACTGAATCGATGGATGTGAGTCTGAGTGAACTCTGGGAGTTGGTGATAGACAGAGAGGCCTGGCGTGCTGCAATTCATGGGGTCGCAAAGAGTTGGGCACGACTGAGCAACTGAACTGAACTGAAAGAGGAGAAAGTACTGCTTATTTAACACACATTTGATTCTTATTAAGTGCTTGGCACTGTCTTAGGTACTTTGTGGTGGTTGTTCAGTCACCCAGTCGTGTCCGACTCTTTGCAACCCCATGGGCTGCAGCATGCCAGGCTTCCCTGTCCCTCACCATCTCCTGAAGTTTGTCCACTTTCATGTCCATTGCATCAGTGATGCCACCCTCTCATCCTCTGATGCCCTTTTCTCCCTCTGTCCTCAATCATTCCAAACATCAGAGTCTTTTCCAATGAGTCGGCTGTTCACATCAGATGACCAAAATACTGGAGCTTCAGGATCAGTCCTTCCAACAAGTATTCAGGGTTGACTTCCCTTAAGATCGACTGTTTGATCTCCTTGCTGTCCAGGGGACCTTCAGGAGTCTTCTCCAGCACCACAGTTCAAAGGCATCATCTCTTCGGTGTTCTGCCTTCTTTACAGTCCAGCTCTCATAACCATTTGTGACCACTGGAAGACCATAGCCTTGACTATATGGACCTTTGCCGGCAGAGTAATGTCTTCGCTTTTCAACACACTGTCTAGGTTTGTCATAGTTTTCCTGCCAAGAAGCAATTGTCTTCTGATTTCATGGCTGCAGTCACCATCACAGTGATTTTAGAGCCCAAGAAAAGGAAATCTTGTCACACTTCCACCTTTAAATTATATTATTAAATAAAATATCACTAGGTTGGAGAATATGTATCATCATAAGGAGGCTTCTATACTGTGAGTATATTATATATTAAAGAGAAAAGGGGCTTCCCTGGTGTCTCGGATGGTAAAGAATCTGCCTGCAATACAGGAGACCTGGGTTTGATCTCTGAGTCAGGAAGATTCCCTGGAGAAGGAAAGTGCTACCCACTCCAGTATTCTTGCCTGGGGAATTCCATGGACAGAGGAGCCTGGTGAGCAACAGTCCATAAAGTCAAAAAGAGTTGGACTCAAGTGAGCCACTGACACTTTCACTAAAGAGAAAATGATTTGTTTTTCATATTGAATTCAGTTATAAATAGAATTGGGCTGTTTTGTGAATTATTTTTTTCCTCCTTTAAAGTGCATAGTTTACCATCTTGATTAAGTAAAGGCACATCAAAAGGAAATATTTTGGCCAGCTTCCACGGTGTATTTATGACTGGCTTCTCCACAGCAGCATTTATTGAGTGCCTGAGAGAATGCAGGTACTATGCTAAATACCAGGCCTGAAAACAGAAAATGTATGCAGCAGTCTCCCCACTGATAAGCAAAATCTGTTACTGAGGTTTTTTTAAGTGTATTCTGAAGGATAATTTTACAGTGGATTCATTCACTCACTTACCAAGTATTTATCTCTGTGCCAGGCACAGTTCTGTGTGTTTTACTGCACAGAGTTCAGCTTGTTTTAGGGAAGAAGAGTGATCTTGGCATTTATTGAGAATAGTTCTGTTTTTAGGAGAGATGTTTAGAAAAATAATGATGGCTAATAAGTAGCTGCTGTTGCTGTTTGATTAGCTATTTTGTCAGATCATTGGCAGTTCCTCTGACATGGAAACGTAAGTCCAACCATTTCAATTATAATTAGTGTTTATTATACTATAAGTAAATATATATTAATAATATAAATATATCCTGCTATTAGTAAATAATGCTGTAATTATTTCTCAGTCTGTTCCTTTCAGAATGTATATCTTCTGCTTTTAATAATCCCTTAAGAATCAAGGTTTCTATGATAAGTAGTTCCATATGTATTTGGAATGATATCTGTGATTTCTACAACTACCTAAAATCTCAATAAAGCGTATTTTTTCATTTACTTTACTAAGGTTTTTCCGAGTCTGATGAGAATTGTAAAAGATTTATGGATAGGTGTATGCCTGAAGCATTTAAAAAGGTAAGAAAAATGCTGGGCTGATTTTTTTTTTTTTTTGGTGGGGGTGAAGCTGAACAGGCTTTTTGTTTCAGTTTTAGCTTTTCATATGTGAGCCCAGTTTATGAATCCTGTTCAACTGAGGAATGCTCTAATATGAAAAAAGGAGCTCTGAATTTGGGGCTCAGAAATTATTTGTTTCTTCTATATTTATTGTTTGCTCATTGCTTCATTTCATATCGCTTTTACTTTCTTCTGTTTAACTGCTAAAGAGTAGATAAAGGTTTATACTAGGAAATTAGACATCTTACTAAACTATGGATTGTGGCACTTAGATAATATTTATTTATGAAAGTATAGGTTGTTTTGTACTCACTATTCTACTGAGACAGAAGTGGATGTTTAAACTACAGAAAGTTTAACTGGATTGAATATTGTATCTGGCAAAACGTCATGCAGACGGCAGCATCTCTTTTGGACCTAGACTGATACGCTTGCCCCCATTCTGGTCACATCTCTTATAAAGCAGTTTTTCTTAATAGTGAGAATAGAAGATCACAGGACTTGTGTTTCTGAAAGCAGTCTAACTCAGCACGGCTGCCTTTGCAGGACCTGAGTCCTGAATCCCAGCAAGAGCAGAAACCATGTCACAGACACTGTTGTTTTTCCCAGCATATAGCCAGTGCCAAGAACAGAGAAAGAGCTCAGTAAATCTTTGTTGAATGAATAAATGAGTCTCCTGCAGTCTCAATAGTTCTGGGTTTTGACATCTATTTTTGTCTCACATGCAAGTAAGTTACTAAAACTACAGATGGATGAAGTTTGTATTTATCATAAAACCCAGTAAAATAAACTGTTCATTTGCAAACTATTATTCCTGTCTGCATTTTGACAGAATCTCCATTGATTCAAGGCTTAAGGGAGAACAAAACTTAATTTTAGGATTGAAAACAGCTTCATCTTTGTAAAAAGGGAGAACTCTTTTAAAATTGTCATTTGGGCCGGGATTGTATAGAATCAAGATTTCTCTTCATTTTGGATGAATTCATCTACCATTTTGTAGTTTTGCAGTTGTAATTTTAAAGAATTTTGTTAAGAATTATAGTAGCTGTTAAAAATAGCAGCACTTTTATAATGTAGCACACTGGTCACAGGAGACACCCTCTCCCAACAACACAGGATGACCACCCTACACATGGACATCACCACATGGTCAGTACCAAAATCAGATTGATTATATTCTGTGCAGCTAAAGATGGAGAGACTATCCAATCAGCAAACACAAGACTGGGAGCTGACTGTGGCTCAGATCATTAACTCCTTATTCAAAATTTGGGTGTAAATTGAAGACAGTAGGGAAAACCACTAGACCATTCAGGTATGACCTAAATCAAATTCCTTATAATTATACAGTAGAGGTGACAAATAGATTCAAGGAATTAGATCTGGTAGACAAGAGTGCCTGAAGAACTTTGAATGGAGGTTTGTAATATTGTACAGGAGTCAGTGACCAAAACCATCCCCAAGAAAAAGAAATGCAAGATGTCTGAGACAGCCTTACAAATAGCTAAGAAAAGAAAAGAAGCAAAAGGCAAAGGAGAACGGGAAAGATATACCCATATGAAAACAGAATTCCAGAGAATAGCAGGGAGAGATAAGAAGGTCTTTTTAAATGAACAATGCAAAGAAATAGAGGAAAACAATAGAATGGTAAAGTCTAGAGATCTCATCAGGAAAATTGACGATATCAAATGAACATTTTATGCCAAGACACCAGAGCACCTGACCTGCCTCTTGAGAAATCTGTATGCAGGTCAGGAAGCAACAGTTAGAACTGGACATGGAACAACAGACTGGTTCCAAATTGGAAAAGGAGTACGTCAAGGCTGTGTATTGTCACCCTGCTTATTTAACTTCTATGCAGAGTACATCATGAGAAATGCTGGGCTGGATGAAGCACAAGCTGGAATCAAGATTGCCAGGAGAAAGATCAATAACCTCAGATATGCAGATGACACCACCCTTATGGCAGAAAGTGAAGAGGAACTAAAAAGCCTCTTGATGAAAGTGAAAGAGGAGAGTGAAAAAGTTGGCTTAAAGCTCAACATTCAGAAAACGAAGATCATGGCATCCGGTCCCATCACTTCATGGGAAATAGATGGGGAAACAGTGGAAACAGTGTCAGGCTTTATTTTTCTGGCCTCCAAAATCACTGCAGATGGTGATTGCAGCCATGAAATTAAAAGACGCTTACTCCTTGGAAGAAAAGTTATGACCAACCTAGATAGTATATTCAAAAGCAGAGACATTACTTTGCCAACAAAGGTCCGTCTAGTCAAGGCTATGGTTTTTCCTGTGGTCATGTATGGATGTGAGAGTTGGACTGTGAAGAAAGCTGAGCACCGAAGAATTGATGCTTTTGACCTGTCGTGTTGGAGAAGACTCTTAAGAATCCCTTGGACTGCAAGGAGATGCAACCAGTCCATTCTGAAGGAGATCAGCCCTGGGATTTCTTTGGAAGGAATGATGCTAAAGCTGAAACTCCAGTACTTTGGCCACCTCCTGTGAAGAGTTGACTCATTGGAAAAGACTCTGATGCTGGGAGGGACTGAGGGCAAGAGGAGAAGGGGACGACCAAGGATGAGATGGCTGGATGGCATCACTGACTCGATGGACGTGAGTCTGAGTGAACTCCAGGTGTTGGTGATGGACAGGGAAGCCTGGCGTGCTGCAATTCATGGGGTCACAAAGAGTCGGACACGACCGAGCAACTGAATTGAACTGTGCACAATAAAGGACAGAAATGGCAAGGACCTGACAGAAGTGGAAGAGCTTAAGAAGAGGTGGCAAGAATACACAGACCTATATAAAAAAGTCTTAATGACTCAGATAACCACAATGTTGTTACCCAATCACTCACCTAGAGCCAAGACATCCTGGAATGCAAAGTCAAATGGGTATTAGGAAGCCTTACAATAAACAAAGCTAGTAGAGGTGATGCAAGTCTAGTTGAGCTATTTCAAATCCTCAAAGATTATGCTGTTAAAGTGCTACACTCAATATGCCAGCAAATTTGCAAAACTCAAAACAGTGGCAATAGAACTGGAAAAGGTCAGTTTTCATTCCATTCCCAAAGAAAGACAATGACAAAGAATGTTCCAACTACCATATGATTGCACTCATTTTGTATGCTAGAATGGTAATGCTCAAAACCCTCAAGCTAGGCTTCAGCAGTATGTAAACTGAGTACTTCCAGATTTACAAACTGGATTTAGAAAAGGCAGAGAAACCAGAGATCAAAGTGCCAACATCCATTGGACCATAGAAAAAGCACGGGAATTATAGAAAAACATCCATTGCTGCTTCATTGACTATGCTAAAGCCTTTGACTGTGTGGATCACAACAAACTATGGAAAACTGTTTAAAGAGATGGAAATATCAGACTCTCTTACCTGACTCCTAAGAAACCTCTATGCAGGTCAAGAAGCAACAGTTAGAACCAGACTGGTTCAAAATGGGGAAAAGAGTGCATCAAGTCTTTATATTGTCACTCTACTTATTTATATGCAGAGTACATCATGTGAAATGCTGGGCTGAATGAATCACAAGCTGGAGTCCAGATTGCTGGGAGAAATAACAACCTCAGATATGCAGGTGATACCATTCTAAAGGTAGAAAATGAAAGGGAACTAAAGAGCTTCTTGATGAGGGTGATAGAAAAGTGAAAAAGCTGGTTTAAAACTCAAAAAACTAAGTTTCAAAAAGCTAAGATCATGGCATCCAGTCCCATCACTTCATGGCAAATAGATGGGGAAAAATGAAAACAGTGGCAGATTTTATTTTCTTGGGCTCCAAATTCACTGTGGATGGTTACTGCAGCCACAAAATTAAAAGACACTTGCTCCTTGGAAGAAAAGCTATGACAAACCTAGACAGTGTATTAAAAAGCAGAGACATTACCTTGCTGACAAAGGTCCATATAGTCAAAGCTGTGGTTTTTCCAGTAGTCATGTATGGGTGTCATAGTTGGACCAGAAAGAAAACCGAACACCAAAGAATTGATGCTTTCAAATTGTGGTGCTGGAAAAGACTCTTGAGAGTCCCTTGGATAGCACAGAGATCAAACTAGTCAATTCTGAAGGAAGTCAACCCTGAATATTCATTGGAAGCACTGATGCTGAAGCTGCAGTACTTTGGCCACCTGATGCAAGGAGCTGACTCATTGGGAAAGACCCTGATGCTAGAAAAGATTGAGGGCAGGAAGAGAAGGAGGTGACAGGGAATGAGATGGTTAGATAGTGTCACCAACTCAATGGACTTGAATTTGAACAAATCCGGCGAGACAGTGAAGGACAGGGAAGCCTTGCATGTGCAGTCCATGGAATCCCAAAGAGTTGGACATGACTTAGTGAGTGAACAGCAACAACAGCAGCAAACTGTAATCGTGTAGCAAATGGTCAAGTGGTTGTTGGGAGTTGTTTCCTATAAAACTCTGAGCACAAAAGTACCTTGCATTGTGTTCTTTGTCATTCGATTCTTAGAATTTAGAGCTATTAAAAAGATTTCTGTACACCAGAAGAGCTACAGAATTCCATGTTTGTTTAGACTTGTGTTTCCTGATATAAATCTCTCCCTGCCCTCTTCCCTGGGCTTTTCTTACAAGCTGCCTGATTTTTAAAAGCAGGAAAAAAAAAAGAATTAAGAGTATAAATAATAAGCAGTTGTGTGAGTCAGGTGCAGAAAAGGAGTTCTGTTGTAATTTCTACTTTCTTCACCTTTCACCTTCAGGCTAGCCTAGATTCTAGTGTATTCAGGCAGGTACAAGCATGTAAATCTGGTCATAGTGCATAGTAATGTTTAAACCTTATATACTTTTTCCCTGCTCGGTGCTGCTTGTCTTGCCCCCCTTTCTCTGGAAGGTAGCAAAACTGAACAAATGAGATGGCAACAGAGGGAGTGGTGCTTAGCTCACATAAATTTTATTTTGTTACATGTGCTTAGTTGTTCAGTCCGGTCCAACTCTTTGCAACCCCATGGACTGTAGCCTGCCAGGCTCCTCTGTCTGTGGGCATTTTTGTTGTTACGTGGAGCTTCTTAAATCTTAATTTCTGCTTTATTTTGCTTTATTATATACATTTTAAGTACAGGAAGGATAGATAGGCAGGCAAAAGAATTCTGGCAAAAAAATTAACTCATTGGCTTATATAAAATCAGTCTTAATGGTTATTGTTCATTTGAGCAAGTGGTGCAGCTAATTGCTATATAGAAAGTCTGAAGCTGAGGTTTTCCTTTGATGCTAAAGAAGTTTGGATTATTTCAGGATCTTAACCCTCTTGTTAAGCAGTTCTCGGTGTGGCCAAGGTGAAATTTTTATAGTGCAATATTTTCCCTCTCAATGGAAATCTTACAAAAACATGAAACCACTGTACCCATTTGCTAGTATTTTATTAAGTGGAATCCTTTGATTTCTCATTCCCTGTTCTGGTGGTTATTCCTGAGTTAGACTTCCCTTAGTACTTAGATCAAAATTTGGGAAACTCCAAAGATGAAGATTTTAGATTCGTATGTGCCTTTTCCTTCCTTCCTTTTTTTTTTTTTTTAATCTAAGATACTGATTAAAGATGTACCATTATTTTATACTCTGTGTTTTATATTTCAGAAAAACAACTGCAAAGTAAACAGTGTTATAATGCCTTATCACTTAGAGCTATTTTTGATTTACTTAAACTTTAAAAAAAATTGAATATTAACTTTTATGCACACCAGAAAGGAAAACACAATCAAAATGAATTGGCAAGGTATTCCTAAAAAATTTTTTCCCACTCAGAGCCCTGCTGCCATCTGGTCAATAGGTGGGAAGATCCATTTCTGTTTCTGAGGTATAAATAATATGAAGAGAATGTGCATGTTCAAATCATGAAATACAGCATCCATTTCTTAGATTCCAGGAATGTTGATTAATAGTAACAAAACACACCATAAAACCTTGCTAATACTTTTGCATTCATTATACCTTTTGATATTAATATTTGTAACATCTCTGTTAAGCGGGTAGGAGTTATGCCTGTTTTGAGACAGGAGAACTGAGTCTCTGAGAACTCAGGTAAATTTGTCCAAGGCCACGCAGCTAGGAAGTAGTACCAGAAGTGAGCTCAGGTTCTTTTTTGCTCTTCACCATTTCACTTCCCCTAGTAGTAATGAAAGGTAGAGAAACAATAAACATTCTCTTTAAACAAACTGTTTTAATATAAGGGAATTAAAGTTCAAAAAGCTAAGTGTTGACTGAAATAAATGAACAAGTAAATGGACTGCAGCTATGGGTCTGTTAAAGCAAGTCATCTGCATAAAAGTATTTTAATAATAATCACTTGATTATTATAAAGATTGCACTCATAACTGCAGACATTTTTCTTTATTTCTTTCCAAATAAGACTCTGAACTGCCCTTCCTGTTTTTATAGCTCCTGACATCAAGTGCTGTTCACAAGTGGGGTACTGAAATTCATGAAGGGATCTACAACATGCTGATGCTGCTAATAGAACTGGTTGCAGAAAGAATGAAACAAGATCCAATCCCCACTGGGCTGCTGGCTGTGCTTACAATGGTACAGGATGTCTAAAATGAAGTGCTTTGCGTTTTGGTTTTGTTTAACATACCTACTACCTTCTGACTAGTAATTAGTAATGAGTCATAGTGATATTATCATTAAAGACATTCTTCCATTTTATTTTTAAAGTAGAGCAGCCAATCTGTGCTTTCAGTTTTAAAGAAATATGTTAAATAGAATGAATAAAATGATTAAATTGCTTAATGATTAATTAGAATGGTTAAATCGCTGTCCCTTTTGTCTCCCTTATTATTCACATCACAAATACTATCATATAGGGTGCGGATGTAGTTTGGTTTCCAGGCTTTCCTCTGATTAGTAACAGTAGCTGCAAGAGGCAGCGGGGCTCGTGTATTCCCTGCTAACTTGTTTTGCTGGGGCCGTCTCATGCAGCATCCAAGATCTTAGTTCCGCAATCAGGTACACAGCCCATGCCCCTTGGACTGGGAGCGTGGAGTCTTAACCACTGGACTGCCGGAAGTCCCTGCCTCCTAACTTCTGTCTTCACTGCCTTATTGCCCATCTCCACTGGTGGTGGCCCTAGGACATTTGCAGCGTTGGCTTCACCTCGCCTTGGCTCAGACCTCTGGTCCTAAGCCCTCCTTCTCTTTCCCCATAGCAAACATTGAGCGAAGCAGGAGAGTAGTACTTTGGCCATTTGCTCCTCAGCACTTGCTAAGGAGTATGTTTTGTTGAGATACTTGAAAGATTCCATTAATGAGGAAGTCCAAGGTGATATTTTTATCTTCTTTTCTAATGCTAATATGTGTTGCTATAGAAATAGATAATAATAATGTTTCTCTGTTCTGTTTGAATCTAATAGGCTTTCAATCCTGATAATGAATACCATTTTAAAAACAGAATGAAAGTGTCTCAAAGGAATTGGGCAGAAGTATTTGGAGAGGGGAATATGTTTGCTATTTCTCCTGTATCTACTTTTCAAAAGGTAAAATAGTTTTGTTTCATAGTTTTATGCATTGAAAAAGATTTGTCTACCACAAAAATGACAGTACATGGAAAGATTAAAATAGCCCATGAAAAATGGCAAATACTCCATGTAGCTCTTAAAATAGCTCAATATTTCAGCAGTTTTTTCAGCTATAGCGTATTTTTCCATAGCTGTTAATTAACTTCATGAGGAACTTTATAGATTTGAAATGTTTGGTGAATAAGAAATAACTGCATGACATGAAAAGTGCCCTATTTATTGAATTACCAGAACCCCTGTTTAATGGGTGTCCCAGTTTCTTAGAGACATTTGAGAAGCTAGAGCGTTTGAAATTACTTGAAATGACTAGTTATTGCTAGAAAAAATAATAATTAATCTCACATATAATTTTCTTCTAAACTCCACAAGCTTTAAAGCTTTTGTTTTTTTTCAAGCACAGGCCAATATCTTCATTTTATATTTAAAAGTCTACAATGTGCCAATAACATACCCACAAAGAGCACATAATTCAAACAGTTTGTTGATCAAACACTGTTTTGGTTTTGGAGAAATATTTGAAAGAAGTCAACATAGTAGATAAGAAACTTGTCCATTGCTTTAGTAGAAGCAGAGGTTTAGTTCCGTGATCGTTAATTGAACATTTGCTGTGTGTCTGGCATTATTCTAGATTTTGGAGATATAAATAGTTCTTGCATAGATAGTTCTTGCCCTTAATATAGAGTAATAAGACATGGTTTCTAACTTACAACATAGTGGAGGAAATAGGAAATAAAAAAAATCACAGTGTAACAAACAACAGGTGCAATTGTAATAATAATGTGCTATTCATGGGATATAGGGAAAGGAGTTGCCACCTTGGAGGGTCAGGCAGTACTCCAGGGAGGAGGTGAGAGCTGAGTGGAAAGGACAGTGAGTATATCCTGTGAAATTTAACCTCCACAGCAACTCTGTGAGTTAGCTATTATTTTTACCCCATTCTGTAGATGAGAAATTTGAGGCATGCAGAGGTTAACTGCTTGTCCAAATTCACAAGCCTAGTTATAGCAGGGACCTATGTGAGCTAGCTCCATAGTCTGAATTCTGAATATAGCCTTGCCTCTCAAGATATGAAAATCTCATCTTCAATATGGTCATGACTATGAAATGACAAATGTATACAAAAACACTGAACACAGTGGGTCACTTTAGTAAGTATTCAGCAAATGTTCTTTCTCTCCCCTGCCCAGTTTATATATGCAGCAACAGACACCCAGAAACGTTCAGTCTCTAATTTCCTCTCATTATCGTGAAAGGAATTCTCTCTCGTGCAAAGGCCCTGTGTACCCTCTCCTCTCCAGTGGCCTTCTCAAGCATTTTACACCGTAGCATTTCTATTCTTTCTTTGGTATGCTCAGTTTTTCTCTTTATCAGTTACTCCCATTGTGTATTTCATGGTCTAGTATTTTCCCGTTTTTAAAAATCCTGCCTTTGACACTGCATCCACCTCTAGCTTCAGCCTTGTGCTGTGTCCCTCTTCACAACCAACCAGATGAAAGCTTCCATGTCCTTCCCTCTCAGTTCCTCTTTTAGTGCTTACTCTGACGTTTTAACTTATAGCCTAAACAAAGCATATGTTTCATCACTATCCTTACCCTCCTCTGAGCAGTACATGAAGACCTTAGTATGTTCTGTGTGCCCATTCCTCACCTGACCCCTCCTTTTGTCTTTATTATGCGTTGTCCTGGTCCTCTCCTGTCTCGTTTTATTCCCCTCTAATAGGCACCGTCCACCTGATTTTAGGCAGTGCCGTGACTCAGCCCTGTCTGCATGCTGTCTTTCTGTGTACCATTTCGTCTGTATTTCAGGCCTTCCATTGGGATAATTTTCCTTCTTCCTGGAGTACATCCTGTAAATTGTCCTCTCATAAGGGGTCCATTGGCGGCTGAGTCTTTGTTTTTGATGGCCTAACGTTGATTTTATTTCCTGTTACTTGAAGAACATTTTTTCTGGGTTTTAAATTCTAGATTGACATATGTTTTGTGTCAGAATATCACAGATATCATTTCAGTGTCTTCTGACCTTGAGTATTGCTTTTGAAAGTTGGCTGATGGTCTGACTGTTGTTTGTTTTTAAGAAGTCTCTTTTCATGGCTATTTTTTGAGATCTGTTTCTCTTAGATATTTGGCAGTTTGACTCTCACTACAGTTAACTGAGATATTCTTTTTGTTTATTTTGCCTCAGATGCATTGAATTTCCAAAACTAAGGATGTAGATCTTGTATCAGTTCTGGAAAATTCTCAGCCATTACCTTTTAAAATACTGCCTTTTCCCCAGTAGTCTCTTCTAAAACTATGGCTACATGTTCAACCTTCTCATTCTGTCCTTATGTCCCTTAACCTCTTTCATATATTTTATCTCTTTGTTTTCCTGTGCAGTGTTTGAGATGACATTTTTCAGATCTGTGGTGCAGTTCGACTCTGCTCGTTTCTAATTATCTCATATTCTTGAGTCATATTTTCAGTCTCCTCCTTGTTTAATGCTTAACTTATATGCTATGTCTGATATCTAAAAGCTGGTCTGATTCTGCCAACTTTTACTCACTTGTTTGTTTATGTGTGTGTAGAAAAACATATTTATACTTGTTTCTTTAATTTTCTATGAACTTATGTTTCTTGGAATTTAGGGACATTTTTTGAGGCCTGAGTTGCAAGTTCTTTCCTCCAAAAAGGATTTACTTCTTCTGGGTGCCTGGGAATACTGTGATTTGGGACCATTTTAGAATAAATATTCAACTCAAGGTTTTTCAGACCATAAAGTCAATTTGAATTAGAGCAGCAAAGCCATGTGAGGACAATTAGATGTTTATAAATTCCTGGAGAATTTTTTTCTCCTCGCCATCCACTATCAGAGTCAAGGTAGGCTTGTCATTTCCATTCCACAGTAAGTTTATTTCAGTTCACTCTACATTCAGGCTGTAGCGCTTTGGGTTCTTGCTTTCTGTGACAACCTCTTCTTAGTCTCTGAGCCCCATACTGGCATTGTGTCCTGCTTCTGAGCCACCGTAAGGCTATGAAAACGGAAGCTAGAGATCCCCTCAGTTCCATAGATGCCTGCAGCATGATAGTTGGCCTCACGGTTTGTTTACTTCACAGGATTTCTGCTTTCTCTCTCTCTCTTTTTTTTTTTTTTTTTTGGTTACACTTCTGAGGTTTTGCCGACTCAGTTCTATGTTTTAAAAGATTTTTTTTTTTTAATTTAAAATTTTTTTGAGGCTGCAGTGGCTCTTTGTTGCTGTGAGCAGGCTCTTTCTAGCTGCAGTGAGTGGGGACTGCTCTGCAGGCTCAGTGTGGTGGCTTCTCTTGGGCACAGCTTCTAGGCATGCAGGCTGCAGCGGTTGCACACGTGGGCTCAGTAGTTGTGGTGCATGGGCTGAGTTGCTCTGCAGCATGTGGTATCTTCCTAGACCAGGGATTGAACTGGAGTCCCTTGCATTGCAAGGGAGATTCTTAACAACTGGACCACAGGGAAGCCCTTAAATGTTTGATGTTAGTTGTTTTCAGTTGTAGAGATGTTTGAGGCAGCTGGACTGAAGTCTCCATTAGATCTTCTAGGCATTCCATCCCTCCTCCTTTTGCCACCAGTTCACTGAAACTGCTGTCATTAAGGTACTGTGCTTCTGGATCCAGAGACACCATCTCTTGCCCCGGTCAGCATCAATGGTCACAGTTTCTTCTTCCTTGAAACTTCCTTCCTACAGTCTCCTGCTTTCTGCGTGCCCCCTCAGCTACCTCTCCTTTCTTGACTCATCCAGAGCCTTCTTCTCTTCATTCACCATAGTCTCTGTAAGAAATAGCTTCCATTCTTACAGATCTAAATGTCATCTTTGTGCTGATGGCCCTCTGCTTTATATCTCTGTGGCCCAGACCTCTTTCCTGAGCACAGCAGACTTGAAGAGCCAGCCATCTCCACTTGGTTACCACAGAGACATCTCAGACTGTGCCTGAAGCAGAACTTCATTATTTTTCCCCAGCCTTCATTCTCTACCCTTTCAGTAAATGGCATCACCATCTACCTAGACACCCAAGCTGAAAACATAGGAATCAGCCATGATTCGTATTCATATCCAAAGCATAAACAGGCCCTTTGATTCAGTCTCACATAGATCTTCGGTTGGCGTCTCTCTGTGTCTTCTGCCACCATCCCACTCCAACACCGTCGCGTCCTGCCCAGTTACTACACTAGTCTTCCCTCTGGTATCGCGTCCTGCCCAGTTACTACACTAGTCTTCCCTCTGGTATCGCGTCCTGCCCAGTTACTACACTGGTCTTTCCTCTGGTATCTCTGCTCTTCACTCTTCCATTCATCCTTTCCTTTCCATTCTCCACATAATTATAAGAGTCCCCTTAAAACATAAAATGTATCATTTTCTTGCTTTAAACAACTCTGTTGCTTTCCTTCTAATCACAGTCTACAAATTTCTGCATGTTCCAGCTTTTCTTCTCTCTACAGTTTAATCTGTGCCATTCTCCCCTGCTCACCACCTCCCAGTTGGGAGAGTTGCCTCTCCGTTTTTCAGATGAAGGTAGGCTTTTCTGCCTTCCCCAAACAGGAGCTTTTCCATTTTAGCCTCTCTGCCTGGACTGTTCTTTGAGGGGCTAAATCTGTCTCATCCTTTAAGTTCTAGATTAAAGACCGCCTTTTCAAAGAGATTTTCTATGACCACCACTCTGAACAGAGTGGGCTCTTGTTTCTCATTTGAGGGCCTTTTGTGGAAATGCACAGCCTGGATGAATTATGTGTTGGTTTACTTGTCTTTATCAACCCTGCTGGAATATGAATCCCATGAAAGCACGTAGCACATCTCTTCTTCATCACTGTTCTGTATCGAGCCACTGGAACATTATGCAGCTTCTAGAACAGAGAATGCTGAGAGAGGAAACAAAGGAAGAAAAGGAGGAGAAAAGAAGTGCTTACTCTGGGACACTAATTAATGGTACAGCTGGGACTAAATCTTTAATCTCTTGATTTGCTACTCTGAGTTAATAATTAGTTATCCTGTACCTCAGAAAGCGTAGACAACTGATCTCACCTACCCAAAATGCATAAATGCTTTGTATTGTAGCAATCCCATCAACATACAGACTTACTTCTAAAATTGTTTTCAGTAATGTCAGATTCACATTAAGAAACATATGGGAAAACCTTTTGAAATAATGTTAAATTGTTTTCCAACTTTCTGATTTAGGATAAAAGAAATACGAGAGTTAGTAGAGAAGTTTTTGTATTGCCATTTCAATTTCTGTTTTCTTTTCTCATAGGAGCCTCATGGATGGCTTGTGGATTTGGTAAATAAGGTATACAGCTTTTATTAATATGGGCATGTTTTTCATTTTCTAATGAGCTTTCCTAGAGTTTCAGGTAGATGACAGCTGCAGAGAATAATCAAATATGTTTTATCATTTCTTCCTCTTTTTTATATGTGCTGTTTAAACAGATAAACATCAGCTTTAGGACTTGGTGCATTTCCTGTAGTGTATCACAGGAGCATTAGAATCATCTTTGTGGTGACTCTGAAGACCAGGGTTATAAGCACATTGATAAACTAGAATATGAGCTGTGGTTGCTTGCTAAATTATTAAAGTATAGTATTTTAAAATTAATGTATACCTTTTTTCTTCTCAGTTTGGAGAATTAGGTGGATTTGCGGTAATCCAAGCCAAGCTCCATTCAGAAGATATAGAACTTGGGGTAAGTTAAACCGCTGTATGTACACAGTGTGGAAGTTCACTTCATTGAGCTTGCTGTGTAACCCCCGGGACATTGTCTGGACACATTAAATTAAATGTTAAAACTCAAGTTAATCTTTATGGGAGTAGCTCCCATGGTTCTGATAAACACAGAAATGTTTACTCTTTCTTAATCATAATAACCAAATTTTAGGGTAGAGCATTTGGTTGTGTTTTTTTGTTTTTGTTTTTCCACCACATTCATTTCTCTTTGTAATGTTTTTCTCTTAACTCCTTACTTGTAGTGGTTATATGAAATTATCTTGCTGTTTAGGGATAATTGCTGCGTGTGGCAAGTATATATGTACATAGCAATCTTATGCCTCAGTTAAGTCACAATTTATTTATAGTACCAGAAGCAAATAAAATATTTTAAGATTGTTCAGTCAGCTTTTTGGTATTACAGAGATTCGCAGGTAATAAAGGGCTGTAACTGGAGCTTAGAATCACCACTTAGGTTGCAGTTACCAGTATGTTTTCATGTCAACTTCACTTTCTCAAAAAATTTAACCTTATGGTAAGGGGAATAACTTCATCTTTAATTTTTCACAGACTACTTGTTTGTAACTGAAAGCACTTCATTCTGTTCTCTAATCATTCAGTTAGAAACTACTTATTACGTTCTTGCCATGTAGAAGACACTGTGCCAGCTACTGCAAATTGACCAGAGTAGAAAACGACGTTGTAAAATAATGTGCCTAAGTGATACAAATTGTGCTTAGAGTAATACCCGTTATTTCTGTGGGACCGTGGCTGTTCAGCTAACCCCGATCGTCCATCTTTGCATGAGAGCAGTAACAACAATCAAGGAGAGAGGCTGGGGCTCTGCTTGGTAATAGACTATTGCTTGCTGCCTGCTGCTTACTCTTGAAGATCAGAGGTCAAGCAGATCATGAATACTTCTAGTGACACTGATCAGAGGCCTCTTCTCCCTCCCTGAACCTTGACTAGGTTGTTAGGCTGTCGTTTTGATCCCCATTAAACAGATCAAGTATGTTAGAGAGGACTTTATTGACCTAGAAGATAATAGGTAGTGACTGGAAAAGCAAGACAAAACCTATTCAGATAGAGGGTTTTATCCAGCTTGCTTATTTCTCAAGAACTGGCTATGTAGGTCACTGGGCAATAATAGAAATAGACTTCATTTTTTTAAAAGGTTAAATGAAACACCCACTAATTTCCTGCAAAGTGTATTTAAACAAACAGAGAAGCTCGAAGTTTCTCCGCTACTTGGATGAAAATTGGCTAATGGTGGATATATAGAAATCTAGGCTTGTCCTCGTTATCAGATGTCTTGAGGCTAAAGATTTCTCTAAGATTTTTCTCTTCTTTTTTCATTTCTGCTGATGGTGTCTTTCTGTGTCAGTTTTTCCCTAATGGCTTAAAATTTTTCTAATTTGCTTGAGGGATGTTCTCGTTGCCATCTCAAAGTTTATAAAAGTACTCATTTCATTTTATACTCAAAACAATTTCATTTTTTAAACTTAGTTCTTGAGTTCATTTAGAATTTGTTTATATATGTCACATAAGATAGAAATCCAGTTTTATTTTCTTCCAAAAGGGTAACTAATTATTTTAAGATCTTCTGAAGAACATTCCTTTTTTTCCCGACAAGGTTTTTTTTTTTTTTTTTTTTTTCCACTATTTTGATTTGTTGACTTTATAAAGTGTCTGAGTGTGTGTATATGTTATATGTGAATTGTTCCTGGACTTCTGTCATTCACTCACTCGGTCACTGCCATTTTGATACTGTTTCTCCACTATTTTCATTCTTGGTAGTGCCAGCTTTGCTCAGCATCTTCCTTTTATCAGATTTTCTTGATCATTCTCATGTTTCTATTTTTCCAAATATAGGCAACGTGTCAGGATCTCCTGCAGAAAGTGCCACCAAGATCATGTGTGGAATTGTGTTCTGTTTGTAGGTGTAGAGAATTGACATGTTTATAATACTAGTCCTTTCCCTTCAAGAACATGATCTTTCCTCATTTATTTGGACCATTTGTGTATTTCTGTAAAGTTTTATAGATTTCTTAATGAAAGTCTTAAATGTTTTCTTTGTTAAAGGCACATTTCATTCCTTTCCCAACTATTCTCTAGTTTTTCAAATAAAAATTTTTATTACTCTACAATGTGAACTTTAGAATCATCTCATCCAAGCCTTGAAAGTTTTATTGGCATAGTATGATTTAAGTTTACATTAAATTTCTATAATAATTTAAATGAATTGACATCTTTATATCAGCTTTTCCTGCCCAAGAGTAGAAAATGTTCTCTGGCATATAAAAAAGGATTTGTTTAATGTTGAAAGGAAAGAACTTGCTCACAGTTATTTCTCACATTTGCTGTCTTTTCTTCAGGCAGTCTCAGCACTAGTGCAGCCCTTAGGGGTATGTGCAGAGTACCTCAATTCCTCAGTGGTACAGGTAAGATAAACCATTTTACACTTATTTTGAAAGTGATCTAAGGCATACAAACAGTAAAAATTATCTTTTTATCAGGTTGTTCAGAATTGTGCCAATCAGAGTAACTGCTTTTTATTAGCTATCCTTGTAGTGAAAATTTTATCAAAAGATAAATAAAAGTGATTAATAAGTTATAGGTAACGTCTAAACATTTAAGGTTACTTATCTTTTCAGTTTATCATTTTATCACATATAATTACAGATTATAGCTTTCAACACCCCCCCCCCCAACTTTGTTCGCCCTTCACAGGGTTATTTAAGGATTCAGCATTTCGTTAAACAGTGTTGAGTGGCCTGCTGGGCTCCCTCTAGCCAAGTCACTGAGAACCTGAGTAACAGTTTGACAGCACATATTGTCTGCACGTCAGCAGGTCATAGGATAGTCAGAGCTGTGAGTGTTGAGCTTTCTGATGCTTAGGGCCCATTGCACTTTCGGGTTGCCTTTCCATTTCAGTTAACAAATTTTACTGAATAAAATGTCATGTTGAAATACCTCCATTTATTATTTTCTTTATAAAAATATGTCTGTGAAACTTAGCTGTCACAGAGATTTTTTTAAAAATCACCATAAATAGTTTCGAAAGCTTAGTGTCTTTTGGGAGCAAATAGTATGCACTGTTCCTCATTTCTAATGTCTAGGGTACATAAGGCCATTTTAACAAGGGAGATGGGATTTTTTTTCTTTAGTAAGTTCTGGAAATTTCTGTTATTTCTAAGTTTTAAGTGCCTTCTTTAGATTTCAGAGTAATTCTGCAAAATTATTTAAATGAAGCAGAGTGACTAAGTATTTCTTCATTCTGATATTAAAGTCTTTAGAGACATCTAGTGTTCTCTCACTTATAAGCATATGAATATAATCATTTGTTTTGTAGTGAAACACTGAAACATAAAGAGGCAAAATGATTTAACTTAATAATTTAATAATCTATATTAGCAATTTAATAATTGGCTTTTTAATAATCAAAGCCAGGATTGAATTTTTAAATGCATACTCTTTATCCATGCATTGCTCCATGGGAAGAGATTTAGTGCAAATATTCCAACTGCTACTTAATACTAAGTTCTTTAGAATTCTAGGTTTTATATATAAGACAGTGTTCTTTTAAAAAAAAGGTTTATGATTTTCCAACCAAAGTATGCTTAACTTCCTGCAGTAGCAACTGAAACAACATCACATCCAACCTTAAATTCACTTGGCAATAAATTCATGCTGTAGTTATGTACATTAATACTGTCTCTAACACTTGCTCCTCCAGAAGACTAAAGTGACCCCTGGGACTTGGCTTCCCTATTTATCTGTAAAGTAGTAATACCCATACCTGTCCCACAGAGTTGTGGTTAAAAGCTAAGTAAGGCTGGCACATGCTTGACAAGAGCAATGTGACTTGCCTCTTATCCTGACAGCCCTGTTTTCACTATACAGTTGGCATAAGTGTAAATAAGGGAATTCTATGTGGATGATTGCATGATGGCATTTTAAGTCACGGTTGATGTGTTCTTGCTTTGACAGCCAAATATTTTCTAGTCACCAGATAAGTTTAAAACTTATTTTACTTAAAAAATTATTTTACTTAAAGACAAGTGATCATTTAGACCTTGCTAATTTTTCACTACTTCTCATATATTACTTAGAGTTAGTTATCTGGCTCTGCTACCATTCAGGAACAAACAGTATGTTGTATGAGTCTTATCTGTAGGCCTCATTTACATATCAGCTAACAAAAGTAAGTGCATAAAGCATCATATTTTTGTGGTTTGTGCTTCTGTTTATTCTTTAAAAATCAAATGCAAAATACTTTATTCCAAATGATACATACTCATGTTTAATACTTTAAGTCAGTCTGTGTGTCTTTGGTTGTCTTTGGCTGCCCTTCGAAGGACCCTCATAAGAAAGTAAAGAGGAACTGCACCCATATGATAGTAAAGAAGCTGAGGATCAGAATCAGTTAAAAGGGTTTACTTGGGATGGTGTTAGTTAGTTAGTGGAAGTCTGATACTAGATTCAGATCTTTGCATTGTACCTTCTCCTTTGTGAAATGTGAATGAAGAAGGATCCCCTCTCTAGTTTAAGGACAGATTCAAGGGTCCTTATTAACTTTAGCACTTTTTTCCTACAGCCCATGCTAGACCCAGTCATCCTTAATACAATCCAGGATGTGCGGAGTGTGGAGGAAAAGGACCTCAAAGACAAGGTAATACATCCCCAGTCTCGGGATTGCAACGCATGTTGGTCCACAGAAGCAGAACCAGGACTTGGGGCAAGGTTCACATGTCATTGCTCTTTGGATTCTGGTCACATACAGCTCACATGAAATTAATTTTACATTTCCTGACCAAAAAAATGTTATTTTCTGAAGTACCGAATGGTTGGTGTTACTCAGTCAGTAAAATGAATGGAGGGTTCTCAGTAAGTGACACCATTAAGAATTTAACCAACATGCTGGTTTTGATAGTAGTACAATTGGTATAGCATTGAAGAAGCTTTAAAATAATTTGGTACTAAAAGCTAGCCAGAGTTGTTCTAACATGATTCATTTTGTCTGCCTTGACTTTCCCTCAGACCCCTTCTCTTCTCTTTGCTCAGTCATGCGCTGATTTTTGGTTAAAAGCAGAATGTAGTTCATCAACCATGTGAAGCACCACTAGATCATGGTCACTGACTATGTCCTTTATTCCTGTGTGCGGAAGAATTGGTATCAAAATGTTTTATCGGTTCCTTTTTGTTTTCTCTGTGTATGTGTGTGTGTGTGTGTTTTGTTTTCAAATGAAAGAGATTGGTTAGCATCCCTGAGCTCTTGTCTGCCATCAAGTTACTGTGCATGCGCTTCCAGCCGGATCTGGTGACCGTCGTGGACGACCTTCGGCTAGACATCCTGCTGCGCATGCTGAAATCACCACATTTCAGCGCCAAAATGAATTCCCTCAAAGAAGTAAGTTTTGCACTTGTTTCTAGAAGACTTAAGGTATAGATACTCTTAAGTTCTTCCAAAAGTTGTTATTAATGTAAAAATGTTGGGAAATGAATAATAATTTCTGGTAATCCCACAAAAAGAGATAACAGTGATTATATATAAAATGGTCTGTGTTTACAATTGTCCGTTAATAAAGTAATACTTTCATATGTATTACGTTCAGAATTCATCCTATGAAGTATTCAGTGTTTTAGTGAGATTTTTCTGAAACACAATTCCTCAGAATATGAAGTTTAAGGTTTACTTTTTACCCCAAGGGTATAATTACTTTTATTATATTTCAGATATGCACTTACTTAAACCAAATCTTTTAACTGGGGTTCGGGCAAAATTTTGTTTTGTTTACAACTGGAGTGGTCTGAGCAAAATGATGGAAATAAGATCTTGCAGCTTCCTAAACTTTCCATGAGCATAGTTGGTTTTGGTGAGTGATAGGTGGGGCCAATAGAGTTCAGCCATAATTCCAATTATTTTCCTTCAGTTTTGTACTAATTAGGATCCTTGGCTACAAGTAACTCTTGATTCTTGAGGGAATCACTTGATCATTTGAGTGATTCTTGAATTATTTTAAATTAAAAGAAGAATTTAATAAAAGAAGGCTGGACTATCTCATAAAAATAGCCAAACCTCGTAAGGTCAGAGACACGTGTGGGCAACAGGACCAACTAGAATCCAAGACCAAACCACGGCCAGGACTTCGTCCAGGTCTTATCTCTGCTTTTCTTTGTTCTCTCTCTCCA
The DNA here is from genome assembly GCF_001704415.2 of Capra hircus. Lineage (NCBI taxonomy): Eukaryota > Metazoa > Chordata > Mammalia > Artiodactyla > Bovidae > Capra > Capra hircus. Next base: position 29,579,516 of record NC_030810.1, on the reverse strand, counting down.
TGTAGAGTGGCGTCTTCATAAGGTAGACATGGCCATGGATAGTTCTCATGACCGGGGAAGGACTGGTGCTTTCTCTCGGGTCCCAAGTATAGAATTTGGAGACACTCTCTGATTGAAGTTTGGGTCAGATGTGCTTCCCTGAGCCAGTCAGCAGTGGCCCAGGGAATGTGAGCTCTGTGTTCTTTTTAAAGACATTAAAAATAGGTAGTCTATTAACTTCTAATAACTGGCCTTTGATACATTTAGGCTAATTATCAGACTACATTGTAATACTGTAAAAGTCACAAGATATATGTGAAGATTTTGATTATGAATATTTGCATTAGATTAAATCACAATAATCCTGTCTTTTTAGGTAACCAAACTCATAGAAGATAGCACTTTATCCAAATCTGTGAAGAATGCTATAGATACAGACAGATTGTTAGATTGGCTAGTTGAAAACTCAGTTCTGTCAATCGCATTGGAAGGTAAGTTAACTTACCTTTAAAAAATTACCTAACTCATAATAATATACTTTTGTGTTAAAAATGTATGAAATTGTTGCTTTGACTATATTAGCCTTTATTTATTCTTTCTATTGTCATCTTTATTTTGTACTGGCCTTTAAATAATCTTATAGCAAGTTCCTGTTGCTTTGAATTAATAGAATCATGTTCAGAAAGTCAGCGTTCATTATCTGTCTGCCTCTCTGGTGTTTCTTCTCTTAGGCAATATAGACCAAGCACAATACTGTGATCGTATAAAGGGAATTATTGAACTCTTGGGCAGTAAACTGTCATTAGATGAGCTCACTAAAATTTGGAAGATACAGGTAAGTTGATCAGAATTGCTTTTGCCCTTTTCTGACATTTTTTAATCAGAGAAGGAGAAGGATGGTGACTTACTGTCCATGGATAAATAAGTATTAATTGAACTCAAAACATCTATGGGCAAAGCCCTCAAGATCGTTTATAAAATGTGAAAGATTAGTATGTATTTCTTATAAACTTAATCAGTATAAATTGTTTTTAAGCCAGTTGAAAATATTTTGTTCTCCTCTTAAAATGAATATGTCAGATTGAGAACTTGGTTCTCATATTTTTTTCTTTTTAGAGATTTAATGCTTCAAGAAATTAAAATAAGGCCAACTGATAACCACTAATCATGGTTGCTTCGTGTAGTCTTACCAGTTTTATCATGCAAGTGTATGCTGGTAGTCTAGAATCAATTTATTTTTGTTACTGTTTTACTTTTGCTTCTGTATGTCTCTGGGGAAAGACTTGTGTTTTTCCAGGTTCCAAGACTTAACTTTTTCCCCAATGTCTTCTTTTCTAGTCAGGACAATCATCTACTGTGATTGAGAACATTCATACTATTATTGCTGCAGCAGCTGTCAAGTTTAATTCAGATCAGCTTAATCATTTGTTTGTTCTTATTCAGAAGGTATGTGCTCAAATGTGCTTTTGAATTTCTCTAAAATGAGGTCTCCTTCCTCTAGATTAGCAATATTTAACCATACTCTTCTTAAACTTTTTTAGCTCAAGTTTAAAGTTTCTGCATATTTTGCCAGTGGGATCAAAACGGACTGGGGAGCAATTCTTATGTCTTGTCTTTTTTGTTCTACAGAGCTGGGAGACTGAGAGCGATAGAGTGAGACAGAAGCTGTTGAGCCTCATTGGACGAATAGGCCGGGAAGCTCGCTTTGAGACCACTTCTGGAAAGGCAGGAGAATCAAATTTTTCCAGCTCTAAGCGCTTAAAACAGCTTTATTTGCATATGGGCTGGCTCACCACATGTGGTTTACCGTAGGTGCTGGATGTGCTCTGGGAACTGGCTCATCTCCCCACGCTGCCCAGTAGCCTTATTCAGCAAGCTCTGGAGGAGCACCTGACAATCCTTAGTGACGCGTATGCAGTGAAAGAAGCAATCAAGAGGAGCTACATAATTAAATGCATAGAAGATATTAAAAGGGTTGGTTTTACCTTTGGTCTAGTTTTGTTGTCAGAGTAATAGTATTGTCTGAGTAATTAGAACCAAATAATTTTTCCTCCCCTATTGTTTAAATTAAGCTAAATGTCCTGTGTGGAAGCTCTTTAACCTTAGAGTCCAAAATTGGGAAATTATAGGTACTGCTTTTACCAAGTCACTTACATTTTTCTTAAAATTAATTTTCAGCCTGGAGAATGGTCAGGTCTGGATAAAAACAAGAAGGATGGATTCAAGGTAAGAATTTGCAGATGAGGTATAAGTAAAAGGTATACTAATTTAATAATTCTATTTAATAAATTGAGTTATAATTTTAAGATAATAGTAAATTATTATCATGTTTTTTCAAGTAGTATTCAGACACAGACTGCTGTTTGAATATTTTCTTATGACCTGTGCTTTATTATTTAAAGCTTGGAGAGGAAAAAAACCCAGAGTCCCATTCAAAGAGTAGTTTTACTGTATTATTTTCATAAGATTATAAGACCTTCAACTTAGTTTTTCTTTTTAAAATTAAATCCAAAATATGCACAAGTTTAATAAATATCATGCCCATTTTTCTCCCATAAGAGAGAAATGGAGGAATTCCCAAGAGTCAGAAGAGAGAAAGAAGGGGAGAAGGAGGCTCATTCAGTGCTGGCATGTAGTCATTTTTGGATGCTTGGTTCAGATGTGGTCCTAAAGTGCTTCCTCAGAAGAGTGATTGTTCTGTGAGCACCTGCTACTGGGACTGCGTAGGGATGAGTGCATGGGAGCCCCTCCCCTCCAGGGCTTTGACCTCCAGGTGGCTGGAGGCTTCACGTCTGTCCTTGGTAAGGGGGGTTTGCAGAACGGCCAGCGATGGCTGTAGCTCTCCTGTCGCTGCGGTCCTTAAACATCAAGGCTCTCCTTGGAGAGGGCTGACCTCAGTGGCCACTCCCTGGAGCCTGCCTCCGTGGTTTCAGCAGCCCTGATTAGAGCACGTCTTCCTCCTCCACGCAGGCCCTCAGGTTGCTCAGATGAAACATGAAACCTCACAGCAAGAGGGGTTTCATTTCACTGTTGACTTAAGAAAAGACTTTAGTAAATAGCTAACCGCTTAACAGTTCTGTTGGTAAACCGTAGTTCTTGATTTTCCCCGTAAGTATTTGTTTAAAGGATCTTGAATACTGCTAATTTACACTGGTAAATTCAGAGACTCGTGTTAAGTGCCCTTGGTAACTCATAGGCTTTTATTCTCCTGAATTATGCTTGGTCATAAAGTTCAGTTGGGGGCATTTAAGAACTTTGTGGGTTATATTTCTGACATTGAAATTTGATCAAGTGAATTTTCTACATTAAAATTATTCATAAACTGGAGCTGGTACCTCAGGTTATGATTAAATTATCCCTTTAATTCAACAACATTGCTCTCTTTCTACTCAGATACAATGTGAATTTTTCCAGTTTTCTCAGCTCAGCGATTCAGATAATTTAGCACCCTCTGTCTTTATGATTGAAACTCTAGAGCTATTTAAGCAGTTTAAGTCTTTTGATACTAATAGTAAGAAAGAAAAGGTATCTGTAGAAAATGGTCTTTTCTCCACTGTAACAGATACATTTCTTTATAGGTCTGAAGGTCAAAGCTGAAGGGACTTTTTCTTCCCTCCAGGGAAATGACTTTTGAAACCAGAAAATCCTTCCTGACCCCTGTTCCTTCCTTGTTACAGCTGAGCATTACTTTAGCCTTTCTAGCCAGTAGCATCGCTGCGTCTTTATTGCTTCTCTTTGCAGTCACTTCACTCATGTCTGATGTTTTACAACAAAACTCAAAAAGTAACAGGGAGAATTTTGGAGTCATTTTGTTAGTCTTGAAAGAAATAGCCTTCATTTTTTATATCCCGCTGCTCCCAGTAAGGAAATTCTGATGTACCATTCCTTCATTGCGAATAATAACAACTTGCATTTACATAGCGCTTCTCCATTGACTGAGTGCTTTTGCAATACTCTCTTAAAGTACCCGTGGCTGAAGGGGGGCAGTGGGAAGATCAAAGCCCCCGACATGACTCCAGGCAGGGGGGTGAGTTATATACTGCCACTAAAGGTGTTTTTCTATGCTATGCCCTTTCCTGCCAGGCAGCAAGGTGGGCTGACTGGGAATTATGTCTCCCTGCCAGGCTACACAGAAACTAAGCAAAGGGTAAGACAAGATCACCCACCTCTTACTCCCCTCCCACCCCCAGCTACCTCTACTCCTCCAACTGATTCCCTTTCCCTCTGCTTTTGACACTCTTAAAATTCCCAAGTTCCATTGTTGTGTTCAGAAATTCTGACCTTTATTTCTTAACTTTATTTCTGTAGATTCTGCCAGGATACCCTTGGCTTCCTTGGTCCTCTTTTCCTTTGCTTCCTTTATACCTTCCACTGTCTGCCCCCAACCCTTTCCCTCTTATTTCACTCTTTTTTACTTTAAAATTAAAAAGTTTAAATGTACGCATCCAAAAAATATTACTAAACAACAACAAAAAATCATTTTTACTTGATCAGCGGTGTTCGCATATCCTTAAGTCATTATATGAAGTCCCCTTAGCACAGTGCCCAGCAGCCGTTCAGTAAATGTTGGTTCCCTTCCTCTTACTTCCTCTGCTTCACCTGTGAAGACACTAAAATCATTTACACATACCTGAATGACCCCCACTTGACAAAATACGTAACTGAAAGCAAAAATAGCAAGGTGCCCTCAGTACAGTCTCACAATGGTGTGATTGATTAGCACAGGAGGAAATATTTTTTAAAAGTGTCCACCCTTGTAAAAATTTTTAGTTTGGTTCTAGATAAATGGCTAGGTCTGAAAAAACAAGGCAGATGAAGAATTGGGATATTCAGCTCTGAGAAGTGAGAATTCAAGAAAGAATATGAAAGCTTTCTTTTAGATACTTTTAGGATTGTTAGAGACGTTTAATTCAACTTAGTTTTTATGTCTCATAAGCAGTTATGGTAAAGGCATGTTTCAGTATCATAGATCACTGAACTTTCTGGGAAGACAGTCTGACACAGAATGCACTGTCTCCTGAGTTTCTCATCACTGGAAACAACAGAAGACAACTCTTTAACAAAAATGAATAAGGAGAGTTTAGGCACAGGTTTGCAGGCTAAACTAGTTGACCTCTACAGCTTCAGCTAACGTTCAGTCTTAATTTGGATATACCATTAACTGCTACTTATGAAACCTCAGCTTTGTTATCAGACATTATCAAATATCTTTGTTTTAATTGTTCACCATATTCTCTTGCCCCTTTTGTAAATGGAAAAGAGTAATTTAAAAATTTTCTTATAGCCTAGCAGCATAATGTCATAGCATAGATATGATGGAATAAATAACATCTGTCTTGTTTGCTGAACTCTAGAAAGGCTATGTCAGAAATACCTTTCAGATTCCAAAGGATAATTTTCAGTATCAAAAAAATAATCTAACCATAATTGACTCATAATGATACTTTCTAATATACCTGATTATTTACTAAAAGGTTTATATTTATATCCCAATGTTTGTAATCCTTTCAGAAGGTATCAGTTTGGACTTAAGCCTCAGAATTTTAGTTTCTGTCATTTTGCAACTTTTATGTCTTAGCAGGGATATCCTAGCTAGTCTTGCAAGTAGTTGCCCTTTAACGTACGCCTTATTTCTCTGATTCTAAGATGCCAGTGATTGCACCATGCATCACAGGGTTAATCCCGTATGTACAGCCTCTCTGTGGCATGCTGCTTTCCATTATGCAGTGTAGTGCGTTGGACTTCTTTGAGATCTTTAAGAGTATAGAATTTTGAGGCATGTTGAGAAATATGGAGTTTTGTGTCCTTGTCTTTTTTGTAAAACTCAAGCTGCTTTTTTCCTTCATTAAGTTGTGTATACTACAAGTTAAATAGTTCCTCTTGAATTAAGCTGTAACTTTGGACAGAGAGACGTTTAATGCCAAAGGATGTAACCCTTCACAGAGTATAAGTCTGTCACACCAAATTCACCTGGCTTTGGAAAATGCTTTAGTCTTAAGACCACTGGCAGTTTTATTTGCTTTTAATTGAATTGATAGACATGATAGGCTAGTCAATACCACGTCATAGTATTATCCTTTGATAGCATTCAAGAAACAAATCAGTGATCTACATTTAAATTAAAAACCCATCCTTGTTTGGTGCTAACTATGCCATGTAAGAACAGAAATGATGGGTAGATGAACAGATACATTTTTAACAGTCAGATGTGCACATCCCACATAAGGATAGCAGTATCTAAACTTACTCCTATGCCTAATGGCCAGAAAGTTTCTTTTATATAATTGTTAAGAAGTATCACTATCAGAAATGTTAAATTTTATAAAATTTGTATCTTAGAATCCAGGAAATATGGTATTTGCTGATTGATTGGCTAATCTCTAGGAAAGCCAATATTATTTTGGCAATAGCTGTCTCACATTTACGTATTTGGTAGTACAACCGTTTTCTGCAAATGACATCAAAAGTATTTTTCTCCCCTATAGGCATCTTTATCTTACAGAAAGACTTGAAGAAGCAAGAAGGCTTTTTAAAAAAATAAAGTTTTTAAAGTAAATGCTAACTATTATTCAGTTTTTAGAGAGTTACTTGATCAGTTGATTAATAGTGTTAATATGACATTCTTAATGAAATCTCATAGTTTGAAAGATGTCATTTATTAAAAAGCAGTTCTTTTTTTAAAGAGTAGTGCATGAACATCAGACTTTTCAGATATGTATGTGAAGATCTGGATTGTCATGCACCAGTTTCAGAAATAACATATTTTAAAGTGTTTTGAAAAATATTAACTATAAAGTGGCTGTAATAATTAATAAAACCAGAATTCTCTCTTCTAAAATTGTTTTAACTAGGAAATACAAGCAGATCATGGATATTTTCTTTAATACTTAGACCACTGTTAGTATCTTGATCATATCATTGGTATCTTGATCATATCATTGTAGAAAATCATATTTTTATACCATTTTACTTATCAGCCACGTCTGTATTATCCAAGTTAAGCTTGTGCCATTGATTTATTTTATTATGTCAACATATCCTAGCAGCCTGTGCTACTTATAATCTATCCTCTGAAGTTGCTAATTCCTTGTTGTCTGTTTTTTGCTGATGTACCCCTGTACATTTACTGTCACTTCATATCCACTCCTGTTTGCAGTTCTTGGCTTTAGGATTGCATGCAGAATAAGAAGTTGGAGACTGAATTATGAGTGCATGGAGATAAACTATAAATGAGCAATGTGAAGAGAAAAATAATAGAATGTGTAACAGTGAAACCTAATTCACTTGGAACTTTCTTATAGCTAATAAATTTAATCTGCCATTTATTTCTAAATTAATGTAACTTCTTTTTAACTCTAGTCGTCTCAGATTAACAATCCCCAGTTTGTATGGGTGGTACCAGCTTTGCGTCAGCTACATGAAATCACCCGCTCGTTCATAAAACAAACCTATCAGAAGCAAGACAAGGTAAGAGGATTGCTATATTTGATTATTATGCAGTTACTTGCATAACCTTTTGTAATGACTAAACATCAAAAGATTGCTAAGTTTTATAGTGACTGTTTTACAGTTTTATGGTTATTAATATAATTCATTTATATTATTTAATAATCTTGAATTTAAGCATCATTCTGCTTTCACGTCTGTGGAGCTTTTCTTTTGATATATCCCTAACTCATTTATATTTTATTTCCTTAATTTACTGAAGTAAGCCAATTTTTAAAAGTTAGAATAGTATTGTAGGAATTTGAAAAGATTCGCAAGACTTGTTTTATATTGTGAAAAAACATCAGTTCACTTAAGGAACTAGAGGCTCCTCAATGTAAGAGACTTCGGAAGAAAGATCTGGAAAAGTATGCAAGAAGTGAGATAGTGCTTTTAAAAGACTTATTTTTTTAAAAAAAATAATAAAACAAAAAATTCCTTTAGAACCAGAAATTTACCAGGGAAGTTTGTTTATTCTGTAGTAATTCCCAAGTAAATGTACATATCAGATTGTTTTCATTTACTTTTATGTAGGAAATGTGAGTGAAAATTTTTTATGTTTGCTGTTCTTCAACTGTATGCTCAAATAGAAGCTTATATTAAATTGACGAAGTAGCTGCACATTCTCATACCTTTTCTTTGTTTGTTTTCACCAAGAGCATTATTCAAGACTTGAAGAAAAATTTTGAAATAGTAAAACTGGTAACAGGAAGCTTGATAGCTTGTCATCGGCTTGCAGCAGCTGTGGCTGGACCTGGAGGCTTAACTGGTTCAACACTAGTGGATGGCCGATATACCTACCGGGAGGTACCTGGCTTTGTGCTGTTGTTTCATGACTTACAGCATCCATTTGACCTTTTTGCATTTGAACTATAAAAGTAATATTTATTGGAAGGAACTCTAAAGAGGAAGCATGAGGTGTCTTTGTCATGATGGAACAGTTTTTAATCTTTAATAAAACCACCTTGAAGTAAAAGGTTAGAAAATTGATATTTGTGGATATATCTTTCAGTAAATCACCTAACATAACTGCATATCATATGGTATTAAAAATAAATATCTTTTGTCTTTGATCAAAAATATAATTGTCAGTTCTGTGGCTCATGGCTTTTTGTTTCTCAAGGGTGTCAGTAATATTGTTTTCCAAAAAATAGAAAAATATCTTCACTCATCAGTTGTGTTCTGGTGTTTTACTCTGAGATTGCTTGGCATCTAAAGTCACCTGAATTTGTAATAGACACGTAGTTTCTGCTACATTGTATTGTCACCTCATAAACGGATTTCTCACATTTACTTTACCCTAAATTACAAGAGAAAGCATTAGGTAAACTACTTTTTACTTAAAGGTAAAACTACTTTTTAATTTCAGTTGTTTTTGGTTTTTTTTTTTTGCTTTTACGTATAAATGCCTGAAGTTGACTAATTAACATTATTTCTTTTTCCAGTACTTAGAGGCCCATCTTAAATTCCTGGCATTTTTCTTGCAAGAAGCTACTCTGTATTTGGGTTGGAATCGTGCCAAGGAAATCTGGGAGTGTCTTGTGACTGGCCCGGATGTTTGTGAATTAGATAGAGAGGTAAGAAGACGGCGTTATGGATGAAGTGAGACAAAAGTGTGACTTAATAAGTAGTATTTTGCTTTATTGTGTGTATCTCACATTTTTGTGCATGTCTCATATCTTCAATTCTAAACACTTTTCAGTTTACTAAGCATACATTTATAATAAGCTAGGAGCTAAGAGTGTTGAAAAGATATTTTATATATGTGTGATATACACAAGCATATGAGATCTTAGGTAATTTTGGTAACCATTCTGCATAAAACCAAATTCAACTGAGTATAGCGAACTTAGTGTATTCTTTAGTTTTTTTTTTTCCCTCCCATGAAACTAATTTTAAGTTAACCAGCAGAAACTTTGAGTTCCTGTAATGATGTTGTATCCCAGAAACCCTAAAGATAGAATTGCTGCCTAGACAAATCTTTAGAACTACAGTTGCACAGCTGAGGGTGGATTAAACCAGGAGCACTGCCCTGCTTCAGTGTTTCCTAACAGTGAATCGCTATTTCCTCCTCTCATTTTGCAGAATAACGTTAACTACATCATAGAGTTCTTGAAAGGATCAATATGTGACAGAGCCTAACACAGCATAAAGCTTATTAGTAAATGTCATGGAAAAACTGAAATGTAATGATTCAGTGGAGAGTATGAGTATGTATTTTCATTATCTAGAAGAAAGATTGCTGTAACTAACTGCTTCATTTAGTTCCAGAGTTCCAATCATTTTAGTTTTGAGTGGTCCTAAGGCATTATACAGTATGAAAAGGCAAAATGATAGGATATTGAAAGAGGAACTCCCCAGGTCACTAGGTGCCCAATATGCTACTGGAGATCAGTGGAGAAATAACTCCAGAAAGAATGAAGGGATGGAGCCAAAGCAAAAACAATACCCAGTTGTGGATGTGACTGGTGATAGAAGCAAGGTCCGACGCTGTAAAGAGGAATATTTCATAGGAACCTGGAATGTCAGGTCCATGAATCAAGGCAAATTGGAAGTGGTCAAACAGGAGATGGCAAGAGTGAACATCGACATTCTAGGCATCAGTGAACTAAAATGGACTGGAATGGGTGAATTTAACTCAGATGACCATTATATCTACTACTGAGGGCAGGAATCCCTCAGAAGAAATGGAGTAGCCATCATGGTCAACAAAAGAGTCTGAAATGCAGTACTTGGATGCAATCTCAAAAATGACTGAATGATCTCTGTCCATTTCCAAGGCAAACCTTTCAATATCACAGTAATCCAAGCCTATGCCCCAACCAATAACACTGAAGAAGCTGAAGTTGAATGGTTCTATGAAAACCTATAAGACCTTTTAGAACTAACACCCAAAAAAGATGTCCTTTTCATTATAGGGGACTGGAATGCAAAAGTAGGAAGTCAAGAAACATATGGGGTTATAGGCAAATTTGGCCTTGGAATGCGGAATGAAGCAGGGCAAAGACTAATAGAGTTTTGCAAAGAGAACACACTGGTCATAGCAAACACCCTCTTCCAACAACACAAGAAAAGACTCTACACATGAACATCACCAGATGGTCAACACCGAAATAAGGTCGATTATATTCTTTGCAGCCAAAGATGGAGAAGCTCTATACAGTCAACAGAAGCAAGACCAGGTGCCGACTGTGGCTCAGATTATGAACACCTTATTGCCAAATTCAGACTTAAATTGAAGAAAGTAGGGAAAACCACTAGACCATTCAAGTATGACCTAAATCAAATCGCTTATGATTATACAGTGGAAGTGAGAAATAGATTTAAGGGACTAGATCTGATAGATAGAGTACCTGATGAACTATGGACTGAGGTTTGTGACATAGTACAGGAGACAGGGATCAAGACCATCCCCATGGAAAAGAAATGCAAAAAAGCAAAATGGCTGTCTGGGGAGGCCTTACAGATAGCTGTGAAAAGAAGGGAGAAGGCGATGGCACCCCACTCCAGTCCTCTTGCCTGGAAAATCCCATGGGTGGAGGAGCCTGGTGGGCTGCAATCCGTGGGGTCGCGAAGAGTAGGACACGACTGAGCGACTTCACTTTCACTTTTCACTTTCCTGCATTGGAGAAGGAAATGGCAACCCACTCCAGTGTTCTTGCCTGGAGAATCCCAGGGATGGGGGAGCCTGGTGGGCTGCCGTCTATGGGGTTGAACAGAGTCGGACACGACTGAAGCGACTCAGCAGCAGCAGCAGCAGCAGTGAAAAGAAGAGAAGCGAAAAGCAAAGGAGAAAAGGAAAGATAGAAGCATCTGAATTCAGAGTTCCAAAGAATAGTAAGAAGAGATAAGAAAACCTTCCTCAGCGATCAGTGCAAAGAAACAGAGGAAAACAACAGAATGGGAAAGACTAGAGATCTCTTCAAGAAAATTAAGAGATACCAAGGGAACATTTCATGCAAAGATGGGCTCGATAAAGGACAGAAATGGTCTGGACCTAACAGAAGCAGAAGATATTAAGAAGAGGTGGCAAGAATACACAGAAGAACTGTACAAAAAAGAACTTAACAACCCAGGTAATCACGATGGTGTGATCACTAACCTAGAGCCAGACATCTTGGAATGTGAGGTAAAGTGGGCCTTAGAAAGCATCATTATGAACAAAGCTAGTGGACGTGATGGAATTCCAGTTGAGCTATTTCAAAGATAATGCTGAAAGTGCTGCACTCAACATGCCAGCAAATTTGGAAAACTCAGCAGTGGCAACAGGACTGGAAAAGGTCTGTTTTCATTCCAGTCCCAAAGAAAGGCAATGCCAAAGAATGCTCAAACTACTGCACAATTGCACTCATCTCACATGCTAGTAAAGTAACGCTCAAAATTCTCCAAGCCAGGCTTCAGCGATACGTGAACCGTGAACTTCCAGATGTTCAGGCTGGTTTTAGAAAAGGCAGAGGAACAAGAGATCAAATTGCCAACATCCGCTGGGTCATTGAAAAAGCAAGAGAGTTCCAGAAAAACATCTATATCTGCTTTATTGACTATGCCAAAGCCTTTGACTGTGTGGATCACAATAAACTGGAAGATTCTGAAAGAGATGGGAATTCCAGACCACCTGACCTGCCTCTTGAGAAATCTGTATGCAGGTCAGGAAGCAACAGTTAGAACTGGACATGGAACAACAGACTGGTTCCAGATAGGAAAAGGAGTACGTCAAGGCTGTGTATTATCACCCTGCTTATTTAACTTATATGCAGAGTACATTATGAGAAATGCTGGCCTGGAAGAAGCACAAGCTGGAATCAAGATTGCCGGGAGAAATATCAATAACCTCAGATATGCAGATGACACCATCCTTATGGCAGAAAGTGAAGAGGAACTAAAAGCCTCCTGATGAAAGTGAAAGTGGAGAGTGAAAAAGTTGGCTTAAAGCTCAACAGTCAGAAAACAAAGATCATGGCATCTGGTCCCATCACTTCATGGGAAATAGATGGGGAAACAGTGGAAACAGTGTCAGACTTTATTTTGGGGAGCTCCAAAATCACTGCAGATGGTGACTGCAGCCATGAAATTAAAAGACGCTTACTCCTTGGAAGAAAGGTTATGACCAACCTAGATAGCATATTGAAAAGCAGAGATATTACTTTGCCAACAAAGGTCTGTCTAGTCAAGGCTATGGTTTTTCCTGTGGTCATGTATGGATGTGAGAGTTGGACTGTGAAGAAAGCTGAGTGCTGAAGAATTGATGCTTTTGAACTGTGGTGCTGGAGAAGAATCTTGAGAAACCTTTGGACTGCAAGGAGATCCAACCAGTGCATTCTGAAGGAGATCAGCCCTGGGATTTCTTTGGAAGGAATGATGCTAAAGCTGAAACTCCAGTACTTTGGCCACCTCATGCGAAGAGTTGACTCATTGGAAAAGACTGATGCTGGGAGGGATTAGGGGCAGGAGGAGAAGGGGACGACTGAGGATGAGATGGCTGGATGGCATCACGGACTTGATGGACGTGAGTCTGAGTGAACTCCGAGAGTTGGTTTTGGACAGTGAGGCCTGGCGTGCTGTGATTCATGGGGTTGCAAAGAGTTGGACACGACTGAGCAACTGAATGAACTGAAGGCATTATAAATTTCTGAAGAATTAAAAATCATTTGTCTTTGCTTTCCTCATTTGGATTAAGTATTTGCCTGAAGTGAGTTTTAGTTACAGGGTGATATTTGTCTTGATTCACAGATGTGTTTTGAATGGTTTACAAAAGGGCAACATGATCTTGAGAGTGATGTTCAGCAGCAGCTCTTCAAGGAGAAAATTCTTAAATTGGAGTCATATGAAATCACTATGAATGGTAAGGAAAAACATTAAAATTGTTTTTCAGTTCTTTAAATTTTATTCTTTTCAGCCCACTGTGAGAAACAGCTTCACAGTTTGGTATATGCTTCTGGACTTGGCCTTATGCATATAAAGATACATCTATATAAACATGTTTATATAAACAAATGAATTTCTTTTTACATGAATGGTATTTTTAAATTACACAGCCTAATAACTGTCAAACTGTTTTCATGAAATTACTTAGTATAAAAAGGATTCATTTAAGGTAAGAAAGGTCCAAGTATAAAAATCCTCTTTTCAGTTGTTTATTTTAATTGAAATTTTTCTTCTTGATATGAATTTTACATGCCATAAAATTTATTTCTTTTAAGTGTGCACGAAGTGTTTTTTGTCTGTTCACAATGTTGTTCAGCCTTCACCATTTTTCATCTCAGGACAGTTTCATCACCGCAGAAGGAAACTAGGTAGTAGTCACGCTGCGTTCTCCCCTTTCCACAGTTGCGCATCTGCTTGTTGTCCTTGTGGGTTATTCTGATCTGGACATTCTATATCAGTAGAATCTTGCAGTATGTCACCTTTTATATTTGGCTTCTTGATCATGCTGAGACATAATGTGGTTAAGGTTCACTGAGGTTTTTGCACGTGTCAGAACTTCATTCCATATGACTGGATAACACTTCATTGAATGGATATAACACATTGTGTTATATCCATTCATCAATGGATAGGCATCTGGGTTGTTACCACTTTTGGTTATTGTCAATAATGCTGCTGTAAATGTCCGTGTACAAGTTTTTATCTACCTAGGAGTGAAATTGCTATATGATATAATTAACATTTGAGGAATTGTCCATCTTTTTTGCAAAGTGGCTATACCATTTTATAATCCCACCAGCAGTATATGAGGTTTTGATTTCTCCACATCTTCTCTGATAATTATAAACTGTCATTTTTATTTTAGCCATCCTAGTGGTTTTGAGATGGGATCTCATAGCCTTTAATATGCATTCCCCTGATGACTAAGGATATTCATGGGCTCTCTGGTCACTTATCCCCTTTGAAAAGATGTCTGTTAAAATCTTTCTCATCTTTAAATGGGGTTATTTGCCCTTTTAGTTTTGAGTTTTAAGGGTTGCCTAATTGACTGTCTTGAGGATTTGTGCCTGTTTTGTTCTGAAAGTTTAATCGTTTTAGCTCTTATACTTTGTCTTTTCATTGATTATCTGTGGTACCGAGAGCACATGAATTTATCTGACATTCTATAATTTCAGGGTTTACCTTATTTAAGACTTTCTTTGAGAATGTGAATCTGTGTGACCACCGATTGAAAAGACAAGGAGCTCAGCTGGTAAGCAGCGTTGCTTTCAGACCTAGATAACTTGGGTCATCTAGTAGAACTTGATATTCAGCAAAGAAAAAGAAAACGTTCTAATTGAGAGAAGACATGAGGTCTTCTCTCTTCTTTAAAAAGAATGGGCTCCCCCTTGACTGCAGTCTCCTGCATCATTCAGAGAGCTCCTCAGAGTGTGAGGGCATTCCCCTTCCCATACAGGTGACTTCTCAGATTCCTCTTTGGTTTTTGCTGATCTGAGAGAGCCAGTGGCCCCCTGTGGCTGGGTGAACGCAGAGTAGGGATAGTTCTAGCCCAGCTTCTAACCTCTCAGATTCATGCAACAGTTCACAGGTACCTGAGAACGTACCAAAATCTTCAGTTCTGGGGTCTTAGCAGCAAGGATTTGGGGGGAAATTTTTAAGAACAGACAAAGCAGGAAAATGAGGACGTATACAGCTTACATTTATATTTACGTCGAGTAGCTTTAAAAAGGCGAAAAATAACTCTTTTTTCAGATCTGTTTCATTCATGGCTTAACTTCCTAGAATTTTTACGAGATCTTGTAAGCCCTCGATCTTGCCATTTCTAACTGAGCTTTGAAAAGACCAGATTGAGCCCTGAGGATTAGTAACCACCTCTGGCTTGACTCCCCCCATCTGGGTAGAGCTGCAGCTTCAGTTTAGGATAACATCTGGAGGAAAATCTCCTTATCTGTCCCGATTCCGTAGAAGTTGCCCAGTGTTTCTGTTGTTGGCTGTTTTTTGTTTTAAAAAATTATTATATAAAACTGTTGTTTTATATACTAATGTTCTCAAGTGTAGCTTGGTTTTTGTAGCCTTAATTCATAGTGAACTGTGAGAGGTATGGAGTTACAGTGTAGCAGAAAATAATTGTATTTTTGTGACCTTGATGTGCTATTTTTTTTTTTTTTGAGCAGTATGTAGAAAAACTGGAATTGATAGGAATGGATTTCATTTGGAAAATAGCCATGGAATCACCTGATGAAGAAATTGCTAATGAGGCTATTCAGTTAATTATAAACTACAGTTACATTAATCTAAATCCTAGGTTAAAGAAGGTAAGTAAGGAGAAAAGGTGCTCATACACAAAATGTAATGTATTTTTAATTGATAAGTTGGTGTGCCTGAAAGTTGAGCTTCTTTATTTTGACGTTTTATCCTTAATAATGATTACAACTAAATAGTAGACTCATTAATTTCCATTTACCTCTTAACTTTTAGGATTCTGTATCATTACATAAGAAATTCATTGCTGATTGCTACACAAGATTAGAAGTGAGTAGCAAATTTTATTTAACCTTTTTTTGAAATAAATGCTTTGAGTTTTCTTCCATTTATAATTTTGTATTTTGAGATCATGTATAGTTCTGATATTTCTGGCTGGATCCCGTTGGAAGAATTTGCCAGCAGTATCGTATTGGCAGAGGGAACAGGCATTTACCTTGATGCCCACAATATAGAAATAAATGTAACTTTATGGGAAATCATTCCTTCTCCCTCCACCATCTCCCTTCCCTGTTTCACCTACCCTGCCGCACCTCACTCCCCACCTCCTTTTGGGGTATAAAACTGTATTCTGTACATTCTACATTTTAATAGATTCTTTTTCTCCTTTCTTGGTCCAGAAGTTTTATATACACACTTGCTTCTTTTCCCATCATTCCTCATGTGTCATTTCATTTATATCATAAATGCTGTTAAAAGCCACAGCAACACACTCAGTAGTAGGTGGCACTGGTTGTCTTTGTCCATTAGTAGCCTGTGACATAATACTATCTCGTGTGTATTTCCAGTGCTTTATTTCTAGCATGATGGTTAGAGTATTAAGCATTCATCTTTTCATTCTTAATTTGTGCTTGTTGAAGTTTAATACCTAATAAAGAGTGTTCCAAAAGCATAAAATGCTACTGCCCTCAAATGCTAAAAAGTTAAATTTTCTGGTGATGAATATATGCTGGCGATGAATCTGTACAGGAGTTCCCAGGTTGTGACTTTCATCCAAATACATGGTCATAAAAACACTTAAAGTATTCAGGTACCCTAAATAAGGTACTGTGTAAGAAATAACACATGTAGAACAGTCGTCCTCAATTGGAGATTATTTGGCCTCCCAGGGGACATTTGGCAGTGTCTAGAGACTTCCTGGTTGTCACTAGATGGGTCCTGCCGGGTACCAGGTGGCCAGTGGGTGGTGAGTGCAAGTCAGAAATGCCACTAAGCATCCTACAAAGTCCAAGACGGTCTTCCATGACAAAACACCTTCCTGCCCTAAATGTCAGCAGAGCTGACGCTGAGAAACCCTGATGTAGAATAATTTCTTGTTACGTAGGCAGCCAGTTCAGCACTTGGTGGCCCCACTCTGACACACGCTGTGACTAGAGCAACGAAAATGCTGACAGCGACTGCCATGCCAACTGTGGCCACATCAGTCCAGTCTCCTTACAGGTAAGCACTTACAGAAGTCACAGCAAGCACCCAACACACGAAGACAGGTCAGCTGAAAAATAAAATTGGGATCTTTTTTCTTCCTTGGCGATCTCTCAGTTAATTGTTCATTTCCTCATTTTACTTCATGTATTTTTCAAATAGTCATATCCTTGAGAATTATGTATTCCTTGTCATATATTTTATCATTTGATTCACTTTACTTTAACCCTGTGTAATATGAATTGCCTACTCTTTATGATTGAACCAAGATATATTCTTTGTATGAAGAATAATTTTTTTCAGATTTGAAATATTTACTTAGACATAACTTTCTGAATAGACAAATCATGACACCAACAGTGTAAGCAAAATGAAGTGGCTTATGATGATTAATATTGTACATTATGATATAATCATAGTTAAAATTTATGTACTTAAATTTATTTTTCAAATAATTGTGTTAAAAGTTTGAATTGACATCTCTAAATCACATTGCTATATTGAGTGTTTTCAGATGTTGTCAGTGAAATTTGAGTTAAGCATTTTCTGTACTTCTTTGGTATAGTAAGAATAGATGGATATTTAGAAAATTAAATTGAAGCAGCTAAACTACTTCTGTGGGATTTTAATAAGTCTTTCATTACTGGTGAGCAGCCCCAAATCAGTGATGCTCAGGTGCTCAAAAGAGCTCCCTCTGTGTCTCATTCTGCTGCCCTCCAGTGGTTGGTGCTGATAGAGTCTCTACTTCTGGAATCACTTTATGTGTGTATTTCTTTCTCTTTATTTACAGTTGGGGATGTTCCTTTTCTTTTTAAAGCCTTTAAAGCACTTTATAGCAAAGTGATTCAGTTATATATGTATACTTTTTTCTGTATTGTTTTCCATTATAGTTTATTATAAGATATTGAGTATAATTCCCTGTGCTAACCAACTCTTTTTAAAGTGAAGTTTCCAGTACTGCTAATCAGCATGCCTGAGATTTAGAATTAGACCTATATGAACTATTTAGACTTTCTGGAATATCAGGTGTTTGAGGGCACTTGGATTGTCAGTGTTAACACATGTCGTGTTTAATAAAGTGTGGAGCTGTCACTGTACAAGCTGCTGAATATTGGAGTCCTCTTATTTCAGATGATACGTAAGATTCCTTAACTCTGACCTAAAGAGACCTCAGGTCTCATTTTTAGAGTCTGAGAGCTCCGCACTTCCTTGCTATGTGTTTTCTGTTCCACAGATGATTATATCTCTTGATGTGTGTTGATTTAACTATTTTGAAAATCCTTGGGATACCATATTCTGTTATATGTTTTAACTATACAGGATAGTCACATAAACCAGATGAACATTTTTTTTGGGGGGGGGTCCTTTTTCTTCTGCCTCATTCTTGAGCTAATTAAACAGCAGTTCTCATTTGTGGCAAACTAAATGGTTTACATTTGTCTTCTAAATTTCAGGCAGTTCAGAACTTTGTCAGTTCTGTGTGTTTACAGAATTATATGGCATATTTTAGTTGTAAGATTATGAGATTCAGACTCACTGATTGTTCATTCTTGGTGAATTGATAAACAAATGTCTGCAGACCCAGAAGAAGCGCAGGCCTTCTATTTGCGGAACAACTATTTAAAAAAAAGAGAAAAGGACAGGAAAGGAAATGTGGGGCAGGGCCAGCTTCTCCACTGTTATTCCGTCTGTGTGTGACGGCTGTGACCCGCTTGAGCCATCTCCCCCTCGAGTAAAAGGGAAGTTTAGTTTTGCAGATTTCAGTGAGGGCTAAATGTGATTGTGGTTTTGGTTAAAGAGACTGAAATTGAGCTCATGTTAGCAATTCAAGTATGTTCAAAAAAAATTTTTTTAATTCCTAGATCCACTAAACTGGTAATAATTGAACGATTACTGCTTCTGGCAGAACGTTACGTGATCACTATAGAGGTAAGCCTCTCTTCTTTGTAAAACAACTTTATCATCCTATAATTAGTCTGTTAGGAGTATATTTTTGCGACATTTAACTGTGGCACTGTGCTGTTTGTTTGACTTGCTGTGTCTTTTTCAAGGATTTTTACTCTGTTCCCCGAACTATTCTACCTCATGGTGCCTCATTCCATGGACATCTTTTAACTCTTAACGTTACTTATGAGTCTACCAAAGATACCTTCACTGTAGAGGTAGGTTTCCATTAAGTTCTGAAGCCATGTTGTCTTGTTATTTTCATATGAACATCATTGATTAAGATAGCAGCAAGAATGACTATTTTAAAAGCTGTTTAGTAAACAAATTTAGAATAAAGATCTGAAGTAAAAGGAAGTTGATAGGGTATAAGCAGATACATAAGTAAGTACATGATATCAGGTGATAATGAGTGTTATAAAGATATAAGAAGAATACCACATGACATAGTTTAGAATGGACAGGGAAGGTCTCTGAGGTGGTCACATTTGAATGGAGACTTGCATAAATTGACAGAGCATTTTATTTCTGGGGAGGAGCTCTCCATACCAAGGGAGCAGCAGGTACAAAGGTCCTAAGGTGGGAGTCTGTCTGATTTATTCAATGGCAAGGAAAGTGGCTGGTGTGACTAGAGCACAGTGAGAAGGGGAAGAATGGAAGGCTCTGCAGTGGAAGGATTTGAAATTTGATTACATGCATGATGGGGAGTGACGTATGGAATAGAATGTTTAATTACTGCAGCGGGAAAGCCTCATGAGGGCAAGGGTTCTTGTCTTTGGGTTCTCTGCTATGTTCCCAGCTTCTGCAGCAGTGCCCAGTACATATAAGGTGCTCACTAGTAGCTGTTTAAATTAATTGATGAGTGAATTACAATATTGTTTCACTTCATTTTACAGGCTCACAGTAATGAAACTATAGGGAGTGTCCGGTGGAAGATAGCCAAGCAGTTGTGCTCTCCAGTGGACAGTATACAGATATTTACAAATGACAGTCTGGTAGGTATAAATACACATTTTGTGTCACTTTAGTCTGTTGTCAATATTCTCCTCTCTTTTCCTTCTCAGTAGTAATTAAGAAACCACTTTCTGCAGCTGACAGTGAATAAAGATCAAAAGCTACTCCACCAGCTGGGCTTCTCTGATGAACAAATCCTCACAGTAAAGACTTCTGGCAGTGGGACACCATCTGGGAGCTCCGCAGATTCCTCAACCAGCTCCAGCAGCAGCAGCAGCGGGGTGTTCAGCTCATCATACGCCATGGAACAGGTATCCAGTGATAATCTTCAAGTGCAAAACAAGAACTTAACCTCATGAAGTTTTGCCTTCAGCCCATACAGGTTTGGATGATTATGTCCTTTCCTCGTAAGTCCTGACTCTTCGGAACTGTATCACAGAAATGCTGGGATTTAGTTGGGAGAAGGAGAAGGCAATGGCACCCCACTCCAGTACTCCTGCCTGGAAAATCCCATGAATGGGGGAGCCTGGTAGGCTGCAGTCCATGGAGTCGCTGAGGGTTGGACATGACTGAGCAACTTCACTTTGACTTTTCACTTTCATGCATTGGAGGAGGAAATGGCAACCCACTCCAGTGTTCTTGCCTGGAGAATCCCAGGGACGAGGGAGCCCGGTGGGCTGCCGTCTATGAGGTCGCACAGAGTCGGACACGACTGAAGTGACGTAGCAGCAGCAGTAGCAGTTGGGAGAAGACTATGTACCTTATCAGTCTTCTGAACCAGACTCTTGTGAGTCTGAGTGATTCTGCCTGGCCCCTGCTTGCTGTTGCTCTGTTACATCTCTCTTCATTGATTGTCCTCTGCTGGGTCATTACCATTAACAGTCAAATGTGCTGTTTATTTCTGCCGTCTTTTCACCCAAACTTCAGCTTCAGTTTCCCTCAGTTCTCTCCTTTTCAAATCAGCAAAGCTCCCTGAAAGAGTCTGGACTCTCTTTACCATCCTCTCTTGACTCCTCTTGAAGAGAGACTCCACATGTTTTGTCCACCTCTTAATCCTCATCTTCTTGACATCTCAGCAGACTTGTTCCTTGTGATCATTTCCCCTTGAAATACTTTCTCCACTTGTCTCCCAGAACTCACCGGCCTCTCCATCCCTCTCTAGGTCTTCCTCTTTGGGCTCCTCTGCTGCTGCTGCTTTATCTTCCTGATCTGTATGCAGAGAAGTTCCCTGGCTCAGTCCTTTGACCTCTCCTCTGTCTACACTTATTTAGGAATCTTACTTAGGAATCTCATACAATTTCAAAACTATATATATTACATATACATTGATAATACCCCAACTTTTATCTTTAGCTTGAAGTGTAGGTTGTTGTGTTAGTCACTCTGTCTAGTCCAACTCTTTGCGACCCCATGGACTGTAGCCCACCAGGCTCCTCTGTCCATGGGATTTTTCAGGCAAGAATACTGGAGTGGGTTACTATTCCCTTCTCAAGGGGATCTTCCCAACCCAGGGATCGAACTCAAGTCTCCTACACTGCAGGCGAATTCTTTACCGTCTCTACATGGAACCAACTACTCAACACAGCATCTCCTCTTAAATGTGTGATAGACACTTCATTCTAACTCTTGAAACTGAGCTGCTGCCCGCTTTCCCACCACCTGCTCCTACCCCAAACCTCTTCATCCCACAGTCTTGTCCTGTTTCAGATAATGCCTATTTCATTCTTCTAGGGATTCATGCCTGAATCTTGAGGTCCCTTCTTTCCCTTATACATCTATGTATCACCAAATCTTTGACTCTACCTTTAAAATACCTCTATATCTAGAAGCCAGCTACTCTCCTCTGCCTCCACAGCTTCCACACAGATCCAGGCAGCCATCATGCCCCACCCACCACCTGAGGGTAACCATAGTGCTGTGTCTGGTCCCAGGGCTTCTGCCCTTATTCCAGTTCAGTCTCTGGTGTATAGCACCCAGCATCCCATGATCTTTTTATAGACCAGTCAGATTATGCCACTCCTCAGTTCAGAGGCTTCAGCACCTCCCACCTCACTTAGTGTTCTCCCCTGAGGTCTTCCCCCAGGACCCACCCTCCCTCTCACCATTCCAGCTGCAGTGGCCTCGATGTTGGTCCTCAAACATAGCAGGGCCTATGCACTTGTTCTTCCCCAATACCCAGGCATTTTCTTTGCTGATACCCAGGTTCTTTCTCACTTCCTCCTGCTCTCACTCAACTGTAGCCTTCTTGGTGAGCCGCCTTGGTGATCCCATCTAAACTTTCAGTCTGTTCCTACTCCTGCATGGCTCATTTCCCTTCCCTGCTTTATTTCCATCTCAACATACTATATAAAATATTCATTTTGTTTAATGTCCCTGTTTCTCTCCCCAGTGAAATGTAAGCTTTGTGAGAGCAGACCTCTGAATGTTTTGCTCACTACTGTATTTCCAGCACCTAAAACAATAGTGAAACATAATAGGTGATCAGTATTTCTTGAATGATTTTATGAATCATTCAAGGTTTTTTGTACCTTCTCTGTGGCAGGAACTGAGCTCAGCACCGGGGGTACAAAACTGAAAAAAGACATTCTACTCTTTATGCATTTACAGTCTACAAAGTAAGATAATAACCAGCACTCATGTGAAGTAAAAGTATTTAAGTAATGGAGAGGATTATTATATACAGCTCTTTCATTTAATAACTTATGTAAGATTGTTGTGTGGCTGTCTCTTTAAAACTTAGAGAGCATAGTCTTGCTATAGATACCACTGAAGCCTACAGGGTTAATGTTAATATTGTGATTTTTTTAAAAACTAACTATACTTACATGTGAAAGTGAGAGTCACTCAGTCATGTCCAACTCTTTGCAACCCCAAGGACTACCCAGTCCGTGGAATTCTCTAGGCCAGAATACTGGAGTGGGTAGCCTTTCCTTTCTCCAGGGGATCTTCCCAACCCAGGGATCAAACCCAGGTCTCCCACATTGCAGGCAGATTCTTTACCAGCTGAGCCACAAGGGAAGCCCAAGAATTCTGGAATGGGTAGCCTATCCCTTCTCCAGCGGATCTTCCTGACCCAGGAATCAAACCAGGGTCTCCTGCATTGCAGGCGCATTCTTCATGTAGTGAGAATTTAAGAATGAAATCTCACTCAGAGCATTATTAAGACAGTTTATCAATAGCAGAAGTGATGTACATAGCATCTTCAAGTTTAACATTTTTATATTTCATCATTGTTGTTCAGTCGCTAAGTTGTGTCGGGCTCTTTGCAACCCTGTAAACTGTAGCACGTCAGGCTTCCCTGTCCTTCTCTATCTCCCTGAGTTTGCGCAAACTCATGTCCACTAGGTCAGTGATGCCATCCAACCATCTCATATCTGTCGCCCCCTTCTCCTGCCTTCAATTTTTCCAGCATCAGGGTCTTTTCCAGTGAGTCAGCTCTTCACATCAGGTGGCCAGAGTATTTATTAGAGCTTCAGCTTTGGTGCTAGTCCTTCCAATTTAGGGTTGATTTCCTTTAGTATTGACTGGTTTGATCTCGTTGCAGTCCAAGGGACTCTCAAGAGTCTTCTCCAGCACCACAATTCAAAAGCATCAGTTCTTCGGTACTCAGCCTTCTTTATGGTACAGCTCTCAACATCAGTATGTGACTACTGGAAAAACTATGGCTTTGACTAGATGGACCTTTGTTGGCAAAGTGATGTCTCTGCTTTTGAATACACTGTCTAGGTTTGTTATAGGTACTGTTCCAAGGAGCAAGTGTCTTTTATCACTTGATGTCTTTTAATTTTGTGGCTGCACTCACCTTCTGCAGTGATTTTGGAGCATACAAAAATGAAATCTGACACTGTGTTCACATTTTCCCCATTTATTTGCCATGAAGTGATAGGACTGGATGCCATGATCTTCATTTTTTGAATGTTGAGTTTTAAGCCAGCTTTTTCACTCTCCTCTCTCACCTTCATCAGGAGGCTCTTTAGTTCCTCTTTATTTTCTGCCATTAAAATGGTATCATCTGCATATCTGAGGTTGTTGGTATTTCTCCCAGCAATCTTAATTGCACCTTGTGATTCATCCAGCCCAGCATTTCACATGATATACTCTGCATATAAGTTAAATAAGCAGAATGACAATATACAGCCGTGACGTACTCCTTTCCCAATTTGGAACCAGTCCGTTTTTCAGTGTCTAGTTCTGTTTCCTCTTGTCCTGCCTACAGGTTTCTCAGGGGGGCAGGTCAGGTGGTGTGGTATTCCCATCTCATTAACAGTATTCCACAGTTTGTTATGATCCACACAGTCAAAGGCTTTATCATAGTCAATGAAGCAGAAGTAGAGGGTTTTTTTTGGAATTCCCTTGCTTTTTCTGTGATCCAGCATATGTTGGCAACTTGATCTCAGGTTCCTGCTTTTTTTAAATCCAGCTTGTACTTCTGGAAATTATCGATTCTCATACTGCTGAAGCCTAAGCTTGAAGAATTTTGAGCATATCTTGCTGGCATTTTAAATGTGTGCAGTTGTACAATCATTTGAACATTCTTTGGCATTGCCTTTCTTTGGGATTAGAATAAAAACTAACCTTTTCCAGTCCTATGGCCACTGCTGAGTTTTCCAAATTTTCTGGCATTATGAGTACAGCAGTTAAGCAGCAGCATCTTTCAGGATTTGATATAGCTCAGCTGGAATCCCATCACCTCCACTAGCTTGGTGTTTTGTAATGCTTCCTAAGGCCCACTTGACTTCACACTCCAGGATGTCTGGCTCTAAGTGAGTGACCACACCATCGTGGTTATCTGGATCATTAAGAGGTTTTTGAACAGTTCTTCCACTCTTGCCGCCTTTTCTTAATCTCTTCTACTTCTGTTAGGTTCTTTCTGTTTTTGTCCTTTATTGAGCCCCTCTTTGCATGAAATGTCCCCTTGGTATCTCCAGTTTTCTTAAAGAGATCTCTTGTCTTTCCCATTCTATTTTTTCCTCTATTTCTTTGCATTGTTCACTTGAGAAGGCTCTCTTACCTTTCCTTGCTCTTCTCTGGAACTCTGCATTCAGTTGGGTTTATCTTTCCCCATCTCCTTTACCTTTCGCTTCTCTTTTCCCATCTGTTTGTAAGGCCTCCTCAGATAAGCACTTTGCCTTCTTACGTTTCTTTTCCTTGGGGATGATTTTGGTCACCACCTCCTATACAGTGTTACACATTACAGGCGGATTCTTTACCAGCTGAGCCACAAGGGAAGCCTGAGAATTCTGGAACGGGTAGCCTATTCCTTCTCCAGCAGATCTTCCTGACCCAGGAATTAAACCGCAGTCTCCTGCGTTCCAGGCATATTCTTTATGTAGTAAGAATTTAAGAATGAAATCCTACTCAGAGCAGTATTAAGACAGAGAAGTCAAAGTGAAAGTCACTCAGTCATGTCCAGTCCTTTGCAGCCTTACGGACTGTAGGCCACCAGGCTCCTCTGTCCGTGGTATTCTCCAGGCAAGAATACTGGAGTGGTTAGCCATTCCCTTCTCCAGAGGATCTTCCAACCCAGCGGTTGAATTTGCATCTCCTGCATTGCAGGCAGATTCTTTACCACTGTGCCACCAGGGAATCCCCAAGTTTTACAGTAGCCAGTCTTTAAGAACCAGTCATTTTATTGTTTGTACCTTTGATTAGAAAAGAAGAAAATTCTTCTGTGAGTTTGTATCTCTGTTTTGCTTTTTCCCTCAGGAGAAATCCCTCCCTGGTGTGGTGATGGCACTTGTGTGTAATGTATTCGACATGCTTTACCAGCTGGCCAATCTGGAGGAGCCAAGGTAAATGGAAACGTTTGTGAAGCTTGCAAGAGAGCAAGCTATTAAAGCTAGGGAACCAAATAAATGTTCTCTTAATATGTATATCACTTCACATCCCTTGCTACATTTGACTGTTTTTTATTTGAAACTGTGGCTCTTAAGAAAAAAAAAAATTCACATTTGAAAAATTTCAGGATAACTCTACGAGTACGAAAGCTTCTGCTCTTGATACCTACTGATCCAGCCATTCAGGAAGCCCTTGATCAACTTGATTCTTTAGGAAGAAAGGTATGAGTATCTTGGATAGTTATTTAACAGGCATGGAAATTTTATATCATGATTCAGTAAAAATGCAACATAGCATCACATAAAGGTCATATGATACCATCTTTCCCATAACAGATTTTTTTCTTTAGAAAAATACTTTTTCTCTAAATGGAAATCTGAACTTCATAATGACTTTTAAATTATCTATAGCCAATAATAACATCAAACTTTAGAACTGCAAAAACCTTTAATGTCATCTACTTCTGCCGCCTTCATGTTTTATATGAGGAAACCTAAACCCAGAGTAATGAAGTGTCTCATCTAGGGTCAGACTCTCGTTCTCATCAACTGTGATGTTTTTCTTCTGTCATGATGCCTCTCTGATTGTGGTTGTTGCATATGTTTGAGATGCTTGCATAAATGAGTTATCACTTAATTTTTTCACAGTTGGTATTTAAAGTTCCTTTTGTTTAATTTTTAGAATCTTGTTCCTAAGAGTTTATACTAAAAATGTTTTATTTATAATGTTTAATTGTATTTTCAGAATAAATTCATTTAGAACAAAGTTGTTAAAACTAAGCTATGAATGTTGTATTTCAGTGATTATTATCTAGATCAGGTCAGAACCTTATCACATATACATTATTTATTAATTTGAGGGAGAAGAGAACTAATGTAATTGCAAACTATATTATTAGAACTAACCCCCCAAAACTCTCAAAACTGCTACTCTGCAATCGTATAATTTAATTATCAGAGTTCAGTAGTACAAACTTTAAAAGCCTGGAAATAAATTAGGATGGCCTTGCTAGTGTTGCTTAGAATACAATCCCAGAGGCATTCCTGTAGAATGGAATGCTGTGGACCGCTTACGGCCTGTGTGATGGAGTTCAGTGCTTCGTTAATAATTGAAGAGTGATGTGGCTTTCAGGTTAATTTTTTTAGAGAATGTCGATGATTTGAGTATATTAAAGTGGAAAATAATATTACAATATATAGTGATAATGTTTCTCCTTCATCTGTGTCCTTTTTCATTATTTTAAACTTAGAAAACATTGCTGTCTGAAACAAGTTCTCAGTCTTCAAAATCTCCATCCCTGTCTTCTAAGCAGCAGCATCAGCCAAGCGCCAGTTCAATTTTAGAAAGTCTGTTTCGATCTTTCGCTCCAGGAATGTCCACCTTCAGAGTGCTCTACAACTTAGAAGTAAGAAAGCTCATTTTTTTAAATTTAATTTTAACAGATTCATTTTGGTGTGAAAATTCATGCTTTCAGATGTCAGAAATAAGTAAATAGACTATAAATTGAAGTGTTTTATTGTTTTCGACTTTGAAAATGCTCTTTTTTTCCCCCAGCTTATACCTATGTACATTGTTATACTTGTAAAATAGCATGTAAATAAATAATTAGGAAGCCTAGTGTATAAAAATGTGTAATTAACTTCCTCTGGAAGTTTTGCAAGTGTTTATAACGTCAGTTATTAATCTTCAGCCTTGTTACTAAATGCATCCTAACTTTTTAAAAAAGCTGTTGCAATTTGTTGCCATTAATGAAGCTTTATAAGTAGTTTCTCAGGAAACACATTTAACATTATTATTTTAGGGTTATTTTAGAAAGCTGTTTTATTAAAAAGCAAAAGAATATTTTTGTTGCCCTCCTTCCTAACAGTAGCTTTAAATTAGTAGATTCAGTTCAGTAAACTTTACTAATTATTTAGTGTCTACAAATCATTGTGGTAGTTTTAACTACCACAGAGTTGAAAAGATGTGATAATTGCTCCAGGTTCTTATGAGTAAGACCTAGGAGAGGCTGGATAGGCCGAGTCCTGGAATCAGAACCGTAGCAAAGCACTGTGGAGGTGGAAACTGCCCTGCTCTTAGAAAGTGATGGGCCAGACCCTCAGGGCATATAAAGTTCTAGGGAATATAAAGCCCTGAATGATTTTGTTTTACCTTAAATTGTTCTATTTAGTTAGTTGTTTATTAAGGAATCCAGATCAGTGCCTGAGCAGCCTTAATTATCAAATTACCATTTATCTTCAGTAGGTTTTGAATCACAACAAAGGTCACAATTGGCAAGAAGGTACCTACTCAGGCATGATTTCAACGTTTTATTTCATCTGACAGTCTAATTTGGAGTATAAAGTCATATTCACTCATTTTTGTGCTTAACTCATTATTTATGTTTGTATGGCAGAGCTGTGATAATGTTTCTTAGTTGCCTTAAAATAATTGTTCTTGTGTAAATGTTTGTTGGGTCCAAAAGGAAAAAATATTTAGCATGTATTTTAAAAATAAAGTATGACCTCATTTCTTGTGAACATTTAAAAATACATACAGTATTCCAAAACAGAAAATTACCTAGAAATTTTTGGCTAATTCAGTCTTATAAAATTTGTATCTTGCATTGCTGCCACATTTGTTATCTGCTTTTGAATGATTGTCTCAGAAAGTTAAGGTATAAATCTTAACACCCACATTTGAGAGCACCCTGAAAATCACAATGACCCAGCAGTGGGTCTGGTTTGTCATCAGCTACTTAGATTGCATTATCTTAGAGCCAAAGGACTGTATAAATCATCCCCAGTCTTATTTTAGAACTTCAGATTAACTGGGAATTCCTCTGATAGGTTGCCTTTTGCTCTATAAAAAATGTAGAAACCATAACACCCCCAAAGCACTTCTTTTTACTGTTACCTGGAAGGTTAATGTCCTTGCATTTCGATCTTTAACTTATGTTTGGCTTCTAGGGAAATTCAGAGTGGATATTCCAAGTACCCATTCCTTTGGGAAAACCTTTCACCCTCACTAAATTGCTGTCCATTAAGCATGGGGAGTGTGTGCCTGTGGCTGTCAACACTTAGAAAGGGTTAGGATAGCAGAAGGTTCCCATTCTCCTGAATGATGGTTGTGATCTGAAGCTGGCAAACCAGTTTCCCAAAGGCAACTTAGGAAGAAAGCATCTTTAGACAAAAATATCACATTAAGAATCTAAGCTCCTAAAATTACTAATAAGTTCATAGAAGCAGATTTTATTTTTAATAACGAAAGGATCTTGAATTACATCTAGATTAAAACCTTGGGAAAACTGAGGCTATGAGCTTTAAAAAATTTAAGTCATAGCTAAATAAGCAGTTATTTCCTGGGCACTTGTCTTGTGCCAGTGCTTATACTAAGCACCTTAAGTTTGTGTTCTTACTTACAAACAATACTCTGGGAAAGGCAATTATTGTCCTCATTTACCCAATGAGAAAACTGAGGCAAAAAGGAAAATTACGTATGTGAGATCTCTCGACTAGTCGGTGGTAAAACTAGGATGTGAGCTAAATGTGTAGTCTCATACTACAGGTTGATTATTTATGTGAAATAGTTTCCTTTAGGTGGACACTACAGTGTCGTAAAAAGGGCATGGATGTTAGAGTGAGACCCATCTAGACTCAAATTCTAACTGTGTGACCACAGGTGGGAGGTCACATAACCTCTCAGGTCTCAGTCTTTCCCTGTAGAATAAAATACCTATGCCTTACAGAGCGAGATTAAGAGACAGAGCAAATTAAGTACTTCATCTTATGCCTAGTACCTGGTAGACAGTTGCTGAGTAAATAGGAGTTCGAATCATTATCAGGAAACTCATCCAGCATTTATAATAAATGGACTGTTATAAAATTTCGGTTTATATACTTTTTTTAGAACATATCCACATAACACATAATGTTACCTGCTCTTAGGCAGGTCTGGAGCCTGAGACATTCACATTTGCTGGTTTCATGAAAGAAGAGCATACTAGCTCTCTAAAAACAGGAAGATTTTTCATGCTAAGTAAATGGAACTGTTTGTGAAACATCAGCCTCCTTATACTACTGGAGGTAGAAAGAGCAGCAGTTAAAGAGATTCTGACTCAAGGTGTCTGATTGCTTTACTTGGTTAAAGGAATAATTTCTACTGGAAATGTTGGGATGATTAATTATGCTTTATCTTTTTTCCAAGGTTCTAAGCTCCAAACTCATGCCAACAGCTGATGATGACATGGCAAGAAATTGTGCAAAATCGTTTTGTGAGAACTTCCTCAAAGCAGGAGGTTTGAGGTTAGAGTTTCAATATTGTATTATAGGAATTGCAGAAAATGAATAGAGTTATTTTAGTTAATTTCTCCTGCCAGGCCTTATTTATGCCTACAAGACATGATTTGAAGTATTATAGGAGTTGTAATAAGAAGGAATGATGTTTCTGTCTTTAAAATATTTTTAAATATTTTAATGACTTTTGATTATTTGGAAAACTGACAGAAGCACGTGTCTTTCCCCTTTGGTGGTAGGGGAAATTCTCAAGAGGAGAGGAGACTGTGCTGTTTCTGGTCACTCCCACATCAGTTTGAGATAAGGTGGATCTGATTCTTAGTAATCTGTGTTGTGCAAGGCATTAGCACTGGGGAAGATATTATCCCTGCCTTTGAGAGCCTCAGGGTTTAACAAAGAATAACAAATGGTTATTGCAGGTATTGAAACAGAGGCTTATAAAAGGTGCTTTGTGGGATGAAGTGGGGAAGAAAGCAGTGGTTAAAATGGTAAGATTTGCTTGGGGTAATACCCCACTCCAGTACTCTTGCCTGGAAAATCCCATGGATGGAGGAGCCTGGTAGGCTGCAGTCCGTGGGGTCGCTAAGGGTCGGACACAACTGAGCGACTTCACTTTCGCTTTTCACTTTCATGCATTGGAGAAGGAAATGGCAGCCCACTCCAGTACTCTTGCCTGGAGAATCCCAGGGACGGAGGAGCCTGGTGGGCTGCAGTCCATGGGGTCACTGAGGGTCGGACGCGACTGAGCGACTTCACTTTCACTTTCACTTTCCCAGAAAGTGACATCTGAGCTGGAAACAGATGAGTCACCATTCTCTAGGTAATTAAGGGGGGAAGGACATTCTCAGCCAGAGGAGAGGTGGGGATGAGGGAAAGCATGGAAGCCCGGGACTGTCTTGGGAACTACAGTTGCCTGGTGAGACTAGAGCAAAGGACAAAGGAGAAAGATTGTGAATAGGGGGTCATACTGAGGAATTTCAGCATTACCTTGTAAAAACAGGAGGTGTCTAAGCCAGGAGTTAGCTAGAACAGTTACTCTGACTGCAGTAGAAACGGTAAATGCAGGTGGAAGAGACTGGAGGCAGGGAGGACTGTAAGAACTGTTACAGTGCTCCAGAGAGGCAATGACAGCTTCTACATTTGGGACAGTGGTAGAGGGACCTTTTTAAGATGAAATAGAAAAGTCTTTATGATTAGATGCAAGATTGTTGTTGCTGTTTAGTCTCTAAGTCATGTCCAGCTTTTGCGACTCCTTGGACTGTAGCTCACCAGGCTCCTCTGGCCATAGGATTTCCCAGGCAATAATATACTGGAGTGGGTTGCCATTTCCTTCTCCAGGGAATCTTCCCAATGCAGGGATCAAACCTGTGTCTTCTGCATTGGCAGGTGGATTCTTTACCACTGAACCACCTGGGAAGCACAGATATAGAGGAGGAAACATTTTTTAAATGGCCCTATGATTTCTAGCTTGGAAGAATGAGTGAATGATAACTCTTTAGTCCATATGGGGAATGAAGATAAGATGGAGGAAACTGGGAAAGTCAAGAGAAGTGAGTTTGATTGTGCAAAAGATCTCTGTGAGTCACATGAAGGGGATGGTTTGGACATGATGCTCTTGAGAGAAGTAGAGAATGGCACGGGATGTTGAAGGAGGCATCGTGTATAAGGAAAGAAAGCCTTGCAGCCTGAGACCCTGGCAAGTGAAAGGCTGGGAAGCAGAATCAGTAAGTGGAAATCTCTACCGTACGAGTGAGAGAAAAGGAGGTGACCGAAGTTTGAAGGATAGGATAACTGAAGAGAAAGTTTGCTTTTCCATTTTACCTTGGAGAAGCCTTGGTTCTCATTGTGAGCTGACTAAAGGCCAATGAAAAAGAAAAGAATAAAGATAAAGGGGGGCAATCAACCAGTGGGGCTAAGTTCCACTGCAGTTGGAAGATATGTTCCATAAAGAAAGTAGGCCTGCCGTCTCCTTCAGGAAAGAAAAGAGTGAAAACCAGCTTGAATTTTGAGCAGAGGGTAATTGAAGGAATTCTGTTAGAGGCCTTCAGGGAAGAGAGCTTGGGTGAGACCTTGCAGAGATCAAGGGGACTAGAAACAGAAGTGGAAATAGAGGGTGAAAACTCATTTCAGATCACTCAGCCAATTACAGAGCTATGCTAACAAAGGCATTTTAATTCTGGCTTGTTTCTGAATGTCACTGTACATGCTAGGCATCGTTCTGAGTACTAGAAACAGAGCAGTGCGTTGATAAAACAATAGTCCATGTCCTTGAGAAGATGATAGTCTAGAAGGGAAGACAATAAAGAAGTAAAAGTATGTCAGGTGGCGATAAAAGCTGTGGAGCAAAATAAGACAAAGAAGAGCGGGTGGGTAGGGCAGGTGGGTAGGGGGAGGGTTTGTTCGGTGGAGTGATCAGAGAACACTTCACTGATGGGGGGATATTTTACAAAGACCCAAAGGAGGTGAGGGGGCAAGATCTGGAGATGCCGGGGAAAGCTGTCCAGAGGAGCATCCAACGCGAGCCCCTGTGAGGGTCGACCTGGTGTCTGTAAAGCCAGCAGGGGGCTAGTGTGATTGGGGCTGAGTGAGGGGAAAAGGGTAGGGGGCGTGAGGCTACAGAGATACCAGAGGTCAGGGTATGCAGGATTTTATAGGCTACTGTGAAGGAAATTGGAAACCATGGGAGGATTTTGTCCTGAGGAATCCCATGGTAACCTGCATTTTTAAGGGATCATTCTGGTTGATCTTTAGAGAATAGATTTTGGAGGTGAAGCTTCAAGAGTAGAAGCAAGAAGAAGAGTTGGGGAGCTTTTACAGCAATGTAGGTGATAGTAGATGTGAAAAACAAGCTTTGTAGAATACACCAATTCTAGATATACTTTTGAATTGATAGCTTTTCTAATACCAAGATAGCAGTTGATTGAGGAACTTATACAAGTTAGTGAGAAGGAAAGCTGTCTAAACACTCTGTATTGGTTATCTTTTTGGCTAAGAAAGGAGTCTGATTTTAATTCTGAACCAGGAAGGTTATATGTACCATAAGAAATCGTTGTGATAGGAATCTGTGTGATCCATTTATATGTAAGGATCATGTAAGAATTTTAAGTAATTGATAAGCATTAAACTACTTATATGGAGAGCTTCCCTAGTGGTTTAGACGGTAAAGCATCTGCCTGCAATGTGGGAGACCCGGGTTCAGTTCCTGGGTCGGGAAGATCCCCTGGAGAAGGAAATGGCAATCCACTCCAGCACTCTTGCCTGGAAAATCCCATGGACAGAGGAGCCTTATAGGATACAGTCCATGGGGTCGCAAAGAGTCGGACACGACTGAGCGACTTCACTTTCACTTTCAAACTACTTATAGAAAATTGCCTGTGGAAGAAACAGAAGTCTTAAATATCCTGCCTTTTCTTTTTTCTGTTTTTTTGAAGTTTGGTTGTAAATGTCATGCAGAGGGATTCCATCCCATCAGAAGTAGACTATGAAACAAGGCAGGGCGTTTATTCCATCTGTCTACAACTGGCAAGGTACGTAAATCTATTGATTACTCTCAGATGGCTATTCTTGACTCTTTCTTCCAGATCCCATCCTTTAAACATAGTATGAAATGACCTTGGCTTAGCCTAGCTTATTTCCTTTTAAGATTTTTACTCGTGGGACAAACATTGCCAACCTTATTGGATGAAGACCTCACCAAAGATGGCATAGAAGCACTTTCTTCTCGCCCGTTCCGAAATGTCAGCCGGCAGACGAGTAGGCAAATGTCCTTATGTGGCACCCCAGAGAAGTCATCCTACCGACAGGTGTCAGTGTCTGACCGGTCTTCCATTAGAGTTGAGGAGATCATTCCTGCTGCACGAGTCGCAATACAAGTAAGTGACCTGTGTTTGTTCAAGAAGTCCCAAGGGCCTCCTTTACAGAAGCCACCGCTGGTGGGGAGGGCCTATGCAGATATAAAAATTATTGATGTGAGTATCATCCTCAAGGAGCTTACAGTAAGTAAGAAAGAGATCAACTAGTGTAGAGTTCACTGTAATTCAGCTGGAGAACTAAGAAGACTACCAAAGCAAGACATTTTACAGGGCTTAAGAGGAATGAAATAGTCATCTTCACGTGCGGCTGTTACAGGATTCTATGTAGGAGGGGCTAAGCCTTTAAGAATAGGTAGGGATTCCATATCCATGGATTCATTTAGAGAGAGGAAAGTTGTTCAGGTAAAAGGGAAGGTGGGAGCAATTAGAAAAGAAGCCTGTGTAGGAGGTCACGTGGTGGTTCACATAGACCAGATGCTGCGTGTGAAGAGGGGAAATGGTGACAGCAGAATGGGTGATTTGAAGCCAGAGCCTGGAGAGCAGGGTCTCTACTGTGAGTAGCAGAGAGGCAGTTGTAAGTCTT
Source organism: Capra hircus (assembly GCF_001704415.2). Classification (NCBI taxonomy): domain Eukaryota; kingdom Metazoa; phylum Chordata; class Mammalia; order Artiodactyla; family Bovidae; genus Capra; species Capra hircus. Next base: position 29,545,038 of record NC_030810.1, on the reverse strand, counting down.
TGAACAGTACAGAAGCATGAAAAAGGCTGTCTGTCTTGTAGATGATATTGGAGGGAAACGAGACTGCAAACTGAGACCAAGAGGAGGTCACTGAAGCCAGTGGGGCGTGTTCAGGCACTCACAGCGCTCTTTCTTGCTTCCTTAGACGATGGCAGTTGGTGACTTCACGTCTACTGTGGCTTGCTTCATGCGGCTGTCGTGGGCTGCAGCTGCAGGACGGCTTGACCTCGTTGGGAGTAGCCAACCGATTAAAGAAAGTAATTCTCTGTTTCCTGCTGGAATTCGAAACAGACTCAGCAGTTCAGGTACTGATTAAGAAGGATAAAATAATTAGAATATTGAACAGGAAGTAGCTGTAAGAATCGTCTTTGTATAGGCTATTCAGGGTCATAGAAAGAAGAAAGCCTTTTCTCTTGCTTTTGAGCATGAACAGAAATTCATCAAGCTAAATAAACCCTCAAGATTTGCATATTCAAGTATCCATGTATGTATATACATCCTTCATTTATATATGTCATATAAAAAAGTGTAGAAATGCAAAATAAATAGAGAAACCAAGCAGAGTTTTAGCTTGCTGAGTGTAAAAGTGTCATGAGGCCAATAATTATGGCTGTAATAAAAATTCATTTAGAATATTTACCTGGAAAAATCATTTTCTTGGTTTGGCCTATTATTTTCTGTTAGGTCTTTATAAATAGCTTTATTTCTCAGCTTCATTTGGTTTCCCTGCTGTGTATATAACTCACTGATAATAGAGGTTTTAAACTGACATACACACAGTAAAGGGCAGAAATGTTAAATGTACAGAAGTTTTAGGGTTTTTACATAAGTGTAACCCATTAGATCAAGATAAGGAACATTTCTAATAACCCAGAAAGACTCCCACATGCCTCCAAAATTGCACTGTTTTTGCTTCTGGCACCTGAAACTAGTTTTTCGTCATAAATATATTTTTCAGTGCTTCCAACTGTGTTTTAAGTACAAAGAAAGCAGTGGGGGTCAAAGTAAATGATTAATTCTCTGTTGTTTCTTAGACCAAAGTGTCTTCTTGAACTCTTACCTTCACTTGAGGATTATGGACACATTAAAGTGTTATAATCTCGAGAGTCCTGTGGGATCCACAGGAACCCTTCAGTAACCTTCCTTTTGTATGTTTCCAGGAAGCAACTGCAGCTCTGGAAGTGACGGGGACCCAGTGGCCTTGCACGCAGGTATCTGTGTACGACAGCAGTCCGTGTCCACCAAAGACTCGCTGATTGCCGGAGAGGCTTTGTCCCTTCTTGTCACCTGCCTGCAGCTTCGGAGCCAACAGCTGGGTATGCAGGAGGCCTGCTTGCCATTCGTGTATTAGGAAATGGCCAGGTTTCTGTTGGGAGTTATTTATATCCCTTCATAGATAAGGTCATATTAATAGAAAGGGGAAAGTTGGCATGTGGAATAGGTAAGAATAGTGCTAGAGTACTTAAATTCTGAACAAGTATTTATTGAGCACCTCTGTATACACGGTTCCACAGTTGATGTTACAAAGGCAATATGTCTGCTGTCCAGGAGAGCTTACCATCTGTTGGAGGAATTAAAACAAGCCAAAGTTGTAGGTCATAAGCTATAAAAGTAGAATTATATATCAATCCCTAAACTGATAACAACTCCAGTATTAAAAATTATGAAACTTAAGATTTATTCTTTTATCTTTATTGTTGGTCTTGACAAACTGGGGCTGTTGCTAAACATATTTTTAGCGTTAGACTCCCCAGGGCTCAGTCCCTGGTCACTTTTTTCCCTCTGCCTACACTTACTCTCACAATCACTCATTCACATAATCACATCTGCGTTCACAGCCTTAAATTCCCTATATGTGTCGGTAACACTTAAATTTGGCTCTGTGACCTGGGCCCCTCCCCTGACATCTCTACTTAGATACAATAGACTTCCGGAACTTAACATGTCCAGAACCGAACACTGGTCTGGCCTACACCACCCAAGAGATTGCCCATCTTAATTAACGGCGTTTCTCGTTCTTGGAGTCATCCTACTCCAGCATTCCTCTCTTTACACCCTACTTCTAATCTGCCCACACAGCCTTCTTGAGACTCTACCTGGAGTCCACCCCTTAGACCACCGTTGCTGTTAGTACCCTCTGCTCCTCCATCATCTCTTACCTTGATTATAGCAGCAGTGCCCTGACTAATCTCCCTGCTTCTACCCTTGCAGTTTATCCTCCACACAGTAACCAGAGTGGACCCGCTGAAATGTAAGTCAGATCGCCTCACTCCACTATTTACAGCCTTGCAGTGGCCTCAGTTCACATCCAGTGAAAGCCAAATCTTCCCTACGGCCTTCCAGGCCTGACACCATCCACGCCCGTGATGTCTGTGTGCCGTCGCCTCCTGCACTCCCTGCCTCACCCACCGTGCTTCAGCCACCCTGGCTTCCTAGCTGTTCCCTGACACCCAGGCGCATGCCTGCCTCAGGGCCCTGGCACTAGCTATTCCCACTTCCCCCACCTGTTTTTAGAGAAATCGCAGTCCTCAGCTCTCCTAGCATTCACCTATAAACTCTTTGTTGTTGTTTTTTCTCTATCACTTATCACTGTACAGCATACAGTCCAATCTCTCTGCTGATCATGTTTATTGTCATTGTCCCCTTCCCACCTAGATGGTAAGCTCCGTAAGAACAGAGACTTTGGTCCCATTTGTTTCCTAATGAATCCTTAACACCCAAACACTGTGTGGTGTGTAGTAGGCCCTCAATAAATACTTATTTGGAGATGAGGTCTTAACAACTTGACTTCTAAAAATTGTACCAATACATGGAGCCCAGTTCATTACTATTATTACTGGTTCAGACTGCCTGTTACATAGAATTGGTGATCATTATGTGTTATTCAGTATAACATCCAAATTCATCATATAAGATGAAGTGAAGTCGCTCAGTCATGTCCAACTCTTTGCGACCCCGTGGACTGTAGCCTACCAGGCTTCTCCGTCCATGGGATTCTCCAGGCACGAATACTGGAGTGGGTTGCCATTTCCTTCTCCAGGGGAATCTTCCTGACCCAGGGATCGAACCCAGGTCTCCTGCATTGGAGACAGATGCTTTAACCTCTGAGCCACCAGGGAAGATCCATATAAGATATTAAGATAAACATATAGAAAAAGTTACATGTTTGTGGGACAGTAAAGTATCAAAAATTTGACAGTACAGTATCAAAAATGATTTACTTTGGTCAGATTTGCTTTTAAAGGCTTATATATGAGAAGTCTAAGTCACTGTGAAATACTGTTGAGCATAAGCCATGCTTTTAGTTCAGTTTCCTACAATTGTTTGATTATAGAAATATTTTCAGATCAGGATGAGAAAAATTATAACTTCAAGCTTTTTTATCATTTGTAAGTTTATTGTAGAGTACATTTTATAGTTCAGAGGTATTGATAGTTTATCAAAGCAAGACATATTTGTTCTGTCACTAGTAAGCACAAGAGATTGTGGGGAAAAGTGTGGGTACCAAGATTACTTGGACACAGTCCTGCTCCCGAGCGCCTTAGGTGCTCATGGGGGCAGTTATGGAGGTGCTGAATTTGATTCTGTGTGGAAGAAGAGATGATGTCTACAATAGTTAAGGGTAAGAAATTATTCAAAACTTCTGAAATTTTGAAAATGCATTTCCTAACTTAGTTTCCTCCCCTGCCCCCATTCTCCTTATTCTTACCATCAGCCTCTTTCTATAACTTGCCCTGTGTTGCTGACTTTATCATTGACATTCTGCTTGGATCACCAAGTGCTGAGGTAAGGGTCCCTTTATACAAAGCCCCTTTGGCCTTATTCTGCCTGGGCCCCTGGGTGCCTGTGGCAGTGTGCGGGCTATAGATGGAGTGGTGCCAGCCCCCTTGGGGAGTCATAGCGCGCGCTGCAGGCCATTAGGACAGTGACCGGTTAGACTCGCACCTTCCTTCCTTGCCTGTGGTTTTCACCGGGAGTTAAGAGACTAGTGCTATGATCAACTTGTGTTTGTTTATAACAAACAAAATCTTACAGTGTTCAACATCCATAGCTGGCCACGTCAGCCAACATTAAACATTAACTTGTTGGCCCAAATCAAGAAAGACCAACTTCAAGCCATGAACTTTCATTAGATCTTAGAATTCTCATTTTCATACATGACCTTGGAAATTAACTCTGAGACACATGAAGAAGAGGTTTTTAGGTGGTGGTGTTTTTTTTCCTAATTTTCATTTGCGTTAAATTATAAGCCTGCTGATTAGAGTAGAATGTGCTGTGCTTAGACAGTCCGTCATGTCTAACTCTTGGCAGCTCCATGGGCTGGAGCCCGCCAGGCTCCTCTGTCCACGGGGATTTTCCAGGTAAGAACACAGGAGTGGGTTGCCATGCCCTCCTCCAGGGGATCTTCCCAACCAGGGATCAAACCCAGGTCTCCTGCATTGGAGGCAGATGCTTTACTATCTGAGTAGAATGCAGGACTAGAATAATGTGGGAAATCAGTACCCAGACCACCCTTGATTTAAATTAGCCCTAGTTTATTCAATGTAAAGTTTACTGACTGACATGCTCACATCCTTATAGCATCGTTCGGAGTATGGACTTTGGAGGAAAACCATTTTTTAAGCAGTCTGTGTGTTGGTTGATGTACATCCTTGGCCACTAAAAATGTGATTTCAGATTCGCCGTGTGGCCTGCGATCAACTGTATACTCTGAGTCAGACAGATACTTCAGCCCACCCAGATGTGCAGAAGCCAAATCAGTTTCTGCTGGGTGTGATTCTCACTGCTCAGCTGCCTCTCTGGTCCCCAACCAGTATCATGCGAGGAGTCAATCAGAGGTATGTAATAAAGATGAAAACGTTCACGTCATACAGAGAGGGAGTAATGATTTGTGTACTGCTCCCCTACAGGCCACAGTGCATGACTGAGATGACAGAATCTCTCCTTCTCTCTTCCAGCATGTATACCTTGAAAGAAGGCATTTCAGGTTTTCCTCCCATTTAGGACCAAAGAGTTAGAAGAAACAATACCAGGCTCTCTTTCTCTCCACCACCTCTACCTCCACCCTACCTGGTCCCCCTCCTCAAAAAGAAGACTCACCTGGTGGTTGAGAAACTACATTATTTGAGCCAGATCACTGTGTAAAGAGTTCACATCTGTACATCACATTTTTAGCATACTTTATAACTCCATGTCTAGAGGTACTAGGGTATCCTTCTAGCTTTTTCTTGGGTTTATACATCCTGGACATGGAAGGAAGCTTGTGGTCTAGGTTCAGAGACTTGAGTAAAACCATTCTGCCTGCCCCATCTTACCTCCTGAGGCAAGCCTGCCTACAAGGGTGCCCCAGTGTAGGCTCAGGCTGGGAAGTCAGAAATCCCACATTGACCTCAAGTTTAAGCCGCATTTCCAGCTCAACTTTACCAGCAAGCCCTTGCTCTGGGGCTTAGAAGACACCACAAAGATTTGTGAAATAAGTATATATTTTCCTTTGTATATGCTTTATAAATTAGAGCCCTTAGTAAAAATGTTAGAGCTACTCCAAATACCACCAGACACATCCACAATTGGGCGTCACTTCCACTTCGGCTCAGCCTCTTCATTCCTTCTGGATCTCTTTCTCTGTTCTTCTCCAGTATCTTATTGGATATCTACCGTTCTGGGGGGTTCATCTTTCAGTGTTGTATCTCTTTGCCTTTTCATACTGTTCATGGGGTTCTCAAGGCAAGTATGCTGAAGTGGCAGAGTACAACATGTGAAATGCTGGGCTGGGTGAAGCTTAAGCTGGAATCAAGATTGCCAGGAGAAATATTAATAACCTCGGATATGCAGATGACACCATCCTAATGGCAGAAAACAGAGTATCTAAAGAGTCCCTTGATAAAGGTGAAAGAGGAGTGTGAAAAAGCTGGCTTAAAATTCAGCATTCAAAAAACTAAGATCATGGCATCTGGTCCCATTGCTTCATGGCAAATAGATGGGGGAAACAATGGAAACAGTAACAGACTTTATTTTGGGGCTCCAAAATCACTGTGAATGGTGATTGCAGCCATGAAATTAAAATACACTCGCTCCTTAGAAGAAAAGCTATGACAAACCTAGACAGTGTATTGAAAAGCAGAGACATCACTTTGCCAACAAAAGTCCATCTGGTCAAAGCTATGATTTTTCCAGTATTCATGTATGGAGAGTTGGACTACAAAGAAGGCTGAGCACTGAAGAACTGACGCTTTTGAACTGTGGTGTTAGAGAAGACTTTTGAGAGTCCCTTGGACAGCAAGGAGATCAAACCAGTCAATCCTAAAGAAAATCAACCCTGAATATTCGTTGGCAGGACTGATGCTAAAACTCCAATACTTTGGCCACTTGATCTGAAGAGCTTGTTCATGGGAAAAGATGCTGATGCTGGGCAAGAATGAGGGCAGGAGGAGAAGGGGACGACAGAGGATGAGATGATTGGAAGGCAACACCGGCTCAATGGACATGAGTTTGAGCAAACTCTGGGAGATAGTGAAGGACAAGGAAGCCTGGCATGTTGCAGTCCATGGGGCCGCAGAGAGTCGGGCCCAACTGAGTGACTAAACAGCAACAACAACTCCAAATACCTTTTTTTTAAGTGTAGTAAAATATACATAGGGGCTTCCCTGGTGGCACAGGTAGTAAAAAACCTGCCTGCAGTGTGGGAGACCCATGTTTGATCCCTGGGTCAAGAAGATCCATAACATAACATTTAACACTTTAATCATTTTTAACTGTACAGTGCAGTAACATTAAGTGTATTCACCTTGTTGTGCAGCCAAGCTCTTTAGCATTCTAAACTGCAGGTCTGTACCCAGTAAGAAATCACTAAATGCAAGACTGGTAAATTTGACCCCAAGAAATATCTATGAAAAAAAATATACCTGAGTCAAAAGTCAGTTAGACTAACTATATAGACTTATAATATACGTGACAGACAGCAAGCTAATTTTGATAATACATATGAAGAGATATAAACCACAAAAGACCAACAGCTAAATAGAAAAATGGACAAAGGACATGATGAGAAAGTTCAGAGACATTCTTGTAGATGATTTTTTTTTTTTTGCTAAATTTTTTTTTCTTTTACTGTGGTAGAATATGCATATCATAAAATTTACAATTATATCCGTTTTAGGGGTGTAACTTAGTGAAATTAAGTACATACGCATTTTTGTGTAACCATCACTACTGTCTGTTTCCAGAATTTTTCCATCATCTCAAACTGAAAATCTTCTCCCATTAAACAATAATACCTCATTCGTTTTCCTCCTCCCTCCAGGCACCGGCAACTACCAATTTACTTTCTTTCTCTATAAATTTGACTATTCTAGGTACCTCGTAAAAGTGAAACCATACAGTGTTTGTCCTTTTCTATCTAGCTTATTTCAATTACCATAATATTTTCAAGGTTCATCCATGTTACAATGTGAGTGAGGGTTTCATTTCTATTCAAGACTGAATGATAATTCCTTTTTGTGTATATCATACTTGCTTTATCCACTCACCATCAGTTCAGTTCACTTCAGTCACTCAGTTGTGTCCGACTCTCTGCGACCCCATGATTTGCAGCACGCCAGGCCTCCCTGTCCATCACCAACCCCCAGAGTTTACCCAAACTAAAGTCCATTGAGTCGGTGATGCCACCCAACCATCTCATTCTCTGTCATCCCCTTCTCCTCGTGCCCTTAATTTTTCCCAGCATCAGGGTCTTTTCAAATGAATCAGCTCTTTGCATCAGGTGGCCAAAGTATTGGAGTCTCAGGTTCAACATCAGTCCTTCCAATGAACACCCAGTCTCCTTGCAGTCCAGGGGATTCTCAAGAGTCTTCTCCAACACCACAGTTCAAAAGCATCAATTCTTCGGTGCTCAACTTTCTTTATAGTCCAACTCTCATATCCGTACATGACTACTGGAAAAACCATAGCCTTGATTAGATAGACCTTTGTTGGCAAAGTAATGTCTCTGCTTTTTAATATGCTGTCTAGGTTGGTCTTAACTTCTCTTCCAAGGAGTAAGTGTCTTTTAATTTCATGGCTGCAGTCACCATCTGCACTGATTTTGTAGCCCAAAAAAGTAAAGTCAGCCACTGTTTCCACTTTCTCAAGAGGCAGGTCAGGTGGTCTGGTATTCCCATCTCTTTCAGAATTTTCCACAGTTTATTGTGATCCACACAGTCAAAGGCTTTGGCGTAGTCAATAAAGCAGAAATAGATGTTTTTTCTGGAACTCTCTTGCTTTTTCAATGATCCAGCGGATGTTGGCAATTTGATCTCTGGTTCCTCTGCGTTTTCTAAAACCAGTTTGAACATCTGGAAGTTCACGGTTCATGTATTGCTGAAGCCTGGCTTGGAGAATTTTGAGCATTACTTTACTAGCATGTGAGATGAGTGCAATTGTGCAGTAGTTTGAGCATTCTTTGGCATTGGCTTTCTTTGGGATTGGAATGAAAACCGACCTTTTCTGGTCCTTTGACCACTGCTGAGTTTTCAAAATTTGCTGATATATTAAGTGCAGCACTTTGACAGCATCATATTTTAGAATTTAAAATAGCTCAGTTGGAATTCTGTCACCTCTACTAGCTTTGTTCATAGTGATGCTTTGTAAAGCCCACTTGACTTCACATTCCAGGATGTCTGGCTCTAGGTGAATGATCACACCTTCGTGATTGTCTGGGTCATGACGATCTTTTTTGTACAGTTCTTCTGTGTATTCTTGCCACCTCTTCTTAATATCTTCTGCTTCTGTAAGGTCCATACCATTTCTGTCCTTTATTGAGCCCATCTTTGCATGAAATGTTCCCTTGGTATCTCTAATTTTCTTGAAGAGATCTCTAGTCTTTCCCATTCTGTTGTTTTCCTCTATTTCTTTGCACTGATCACTGAGGAAAGCTTTCTTATCGCTACTTGCTATTTTTTGGAACTCTGCATTCAAATGGGTATATCATTCCTTTTCTCCTTTGCTTTTCGCTTCTCTTCTTTTCGCAGCTATTTGTAAGGCCTCCTCAGACAGCCATTTTGCTTTTTTGCATTTCTTTTTCTTGGAGATGGTCTTGATCCCTTTCTCCTGTACAATGTCATAAACTTCTGTCCATAGTTCATCAGGCACTCTATCAGATCTAGTCCCTTAAATCTATTTCTCACTTCCACTGTATAATCATAAGGGATTTGATTTAGTTCATACCTGAATGGTCTAGTGGTTTTCCCCACTTTCTTCAATTTTAGTTTGAACTTGGCAATAAGGATTTCGTGATCTGAGACACAGTCAGCTCCTGTCTTGTTTTTGGTAACTGTTTAGAGCTTCTCCATCTTTGGCTGCAAAGAATATAATCAATCTGATTTCAGTGTTGGCCATCTGGTGATGTCCATGTGTAGAGTCTTCTCTTGTGTTGTTGGAAGAGGGTGTTTGCTATGACCAGTGCGTTCTCTTGGCAAAACACTATTAGCCTTTGCCCTGTTTCATTCCTTACTCCAAGGCCAAATTGCCCTATTACTCCAGGTGTTTCTTGACTTCCTACTTTTGCATTCCAGTCCCCTATAATGAAAGGAACATCTTTTTTGGGTGTTAGTTCTACAAGTGAAAGGTTGTTGCTGAACCATGAAAAGATGCCGGGATTCTTGGCCTCCGAAGGAGAATTCAATCCGGGGCCAGAGACGAGGCTTGATCACGCAGAGCTTCTGTGTAATAAAGTTTTATTAAAGTATAAGTGAAGATAGAGAAAGCTTCTGACAGAGGCATCAGAAGGGGGCAGAAAGAGTACCCCCTTGCTAGTGTTAGCAGTGGAGTTATATACTCTCCAGTGAATCAAAAGATTGTCTGGATGTTGTAAAGACCTCACCAGACCTACTTCCATAATTTACATCTTTAAGATAACAGGATTAGCCAGAAGGTTTAATCCAGAGACTGTCCTCAAGCAGGATACATTATTGTTATATAATCCTAAGGAATGTAAGGGGAAAAAAAAAATTCTCCTTTCTTCCTCCTTGAGAATTCCAGACCTCTCTCTCCTGGGGACCCTTAGTCTTCTTATCAACCTGCCTAGGAAATGACTCTTTCATTCCCCGCTTTTCTTTTAGGAGAATTATGTTGCCGAAGGAAAGGGGCATCATTTTCATTCCATAACCACTTCCTGATGTTTAGGGGCATGGTCACTAAATTGTTGAGGCAACATATTCTCCTAACCCTCGTATTGAGAGTCTCTGATCCAGGGGCCCCAAGTAATAGTTGGAGGAGGCTGTGGCACTCATAGGAGCTTGGACAACCATTTGTAACTTAAAATTCATGCAGTTAGAAACAAATCCACTTACACAGTTCCAGATGCAAGCCAAAATAGTCATCAAAGCAAGTTAAAATTGAAAGTCATATTATGTCCATAGTTACATCAGTCCATCTTAGGATTGTTAGATGGTATCAGTTTAAGAAGAGGCATCACATGCGGTTGTTGTTGAAGGTATTTGCAGACTTGGAGAAAGTCTTTTCTTTGAAGAGGTGTCCACCACAGGAAGTCTTCCACTGATGAAGAGGGAAATGCTCCCCAGACCCAGCAGTTAGACTGATTGTGGAATTCAGCATAGGAATGAGCCCAGGACAGGAAGTCATTGTCTTGAGGATCAAACGGCACACTCAGGACTTTTGGAGTCAGCATAAGTAGGCTCACATAGATTATCAGGCTCATCTGAAAAGTACAAAGTCAGAGCATAGAAAATAAAGACATAAAATGAAGTCACTTAGTTCTGGTCAGAGTACCACCTCTTAACTCAAGTGTGATGTACCCACAGATCAATTCCTGGCACTTTGACAGCTATGGGAGAAGAAAGAATAACCTGGTAAGGGCCTTCCCAGAGGGACTCGAGGGATGGGCCGCCAGACCCAATGTTTTTATGAGGACCTTGGTTCCTGGCTCAAATATAGGCTTGCTTGACTCAGAGGCTGGGTCAGGAGTCATCTCCCAGAGTTCTGTTAATGCCTGTTGAAAAGCTGAGAGCAATTCCAAGGCTTCAGGGTCTATAACAATGTCTGCGTAAGAAAGGCCTTCCATAAATACATTCAAAGGGGGACAGTCCCTCCTTTTTTGGGGCAGTCTGAGCCCTCATTAAAGCTATGGGTAGGACTTTAATCCTTGAGTTAATTTGTGCAGATGTCTTTTGATAATGTCATTAGCTTTTTCAACCTTTGCTGAGGATTGGGGTCTCCAGGAGCAGTCTAAGTGATATTCTATTCCTAGAGCCTTAGACACCCGCTGAGTTACAGCATCTTTAAAGGCGGAGTCATTGTCACTCTGAAGGCTCTGTGGTAGCCCAAACCTGGGGATAATTTCATGGATTAAAATCTTTATAACCTCCTTAGCCTGTTCACTATGACAGGGAAAAGCCTCAATCCATCCAGTAAAAGTATCTACCCAAACTTGTAAGCAAGAGTATTCATTAGCTTTTGGCATATGAGTAGAATCAATTTCCCAGTCCTCTCCAGGATACTTTCCACTTCGTTGCTAGCTTTTCAGTCTTTGGGTTATTTTTCTGACAAACCTCACACCTTTTGATAATCTTTAAAGCTTTTATTACATTTTTACCTTCAAGCAAACGAGAAGCCATCTCGTAAGTACTCTCTGCACCCAAATGAAAACTCTGCTATAAACCCTTAAGAATTTTCCATTGAGCATTTTCAGGAATTAGTAATCGTCCATCTTCTGACTGTAACCACCCTTTATCAGTAATCTTTGCTCCTCTTTTCTCATATCTTTCTAATTCTTCCTCAGTATAGATCAAAGGCGTCTGTGAAGGGGTTTCGTAAAGTGCCGCTTTTCTGGCTTGACAGCCAGCCAGCTGATTACCTTCAGCTACTTTACGCCCATCTCTGTTGTGTCCTTTGCAATGCATAACAACTACTTCTTTAGGACAATATACAGCAGTTAAAAGTCTCTCGATCTGATCTCTCTGAAATGTTTAATAGGTGCTCCTGTTGCTGTTTTAAACTCTTTCTTTCCATATTGCAGCATGAGCATGTAAAGTCAAATAAGCATACTTACAATCAGTGTAGATGTTTATCCGCTGCCCTTTGCTTAACTCTAGAGCTCAGGTCAGAGCCACAAGCTCTGCTAACTGAGCACTGTTTCTCTGGGGGAGAGATTTTGCTTCTAAAACCTCTTCAGCAGTCACCACTGCATAACCTGCTTTACACTTTCCATCCCGAACAAAAGAACTGCCATCTGTAAATATTTCCGTGTCAGGATTGTCTAATGGGGTATCCATTAGTTCTTCCCGAGCTGCATAGTTTGAAGTTAGGAATTCGGAACAATCGTGATCAGGTGTTTTATTTTCCTTCTCAGGAAGGAAAGTGGCAGGATTTAAATTTCCACAGACTTTAAGCTTAGCTACTGGTCCTTCTAACAACAGTGACTGATAATTTAAGAAGCCTACTGTCTGTCATCCAAATATTAACCTTAGAATTTAAGATTCCACTCACATCATGAGAAGTCAGTACAGTAAGGTTTCGTCCATTATTTTTAAAGCTTCAGGTGCTAATAAAGCCACTGCCCCAATTACTCTTAGGCAGTGGGGCCACCCACGTGAAATTACATCTAATTCTCTGCTTAGATAAGCAATAGGTTGCTGGTGAGGCCCTCGGGGTTGTGTCAAAACTCCCAAGCCCATACCTTTTCTTTCAATAACAAAAAAATTAAATTCTGACCCTGTGAGCAAGCTCAGAGCGGGAGCTTGCAGGATAGCAGTCTGAAGAACCTTAAAAGCCTTTTGAGTATCTGGAGACCAAACCAGTTTGTCAGTTTGGGCCTGCTGAGTTTTAGCTATAAGTTTATATAAAGGCCGGGCAAGTTCCCCATAACCCAGAATCAAAATGCGACAGTAGCCTGTGATTCCCCAAAATCCTCTCAGTTGTCATAGGTAGGGGATGATTTAGTATAGGTTTAATTTTCTCAGGGCCTATGGCCCTAGTCCCTTCTGATATGATTAGGCCCAGATATCTAACAGATTGTTGACAAAGCTGAGCCTTTTCTCTTGATGCCTTGTAACCACAGCCTGCCAGAAAGTTTAAGAAGTCTTCTGAGGCTCGTGAACAAGCTTCCTCTGTCTCAGCACAGAGCAAAGTATCATCTACATATTGTAACACTACTGCTTCGGAGCTATTAAAGTTTTGTAGATCCCATGACAAACTTTGTCCAAATAAGTGAGGACTGTCACGAAATCCCTGGGGCAAAACTGTCCAGGTTAACTGAGAAGCTGGCTGCATAGCGTCCTCAAAGGCAAAGAGAAATTGACTTTCCTCCGCCGAAAGTGAAAGTGAAGTCCTTCAGTCGTGTCCGACTCTCTGCTGCCCCATGGACTGTAGCCTACCAGGCTCCTCCCTCCATGGGATTCTCCAGGCAGGAGTACTGGAGTAGGGTAGAAAGCATCTTTTAAATCAATTACTGAGAAATATTTGGCTCATTCAGGAATTTCAGACAATAGAGTGTAAGGATTAGGCAACACTGGGTGTGAAGGAACTCCAGCCTCATTTATTATTCGTGAATCTTGAACTAGTCTCCATTTACCATTTGATTTCTTTATACCCAAAACAGGAGTGTTGCATCGACTGTTACAGGGGATTAATAGTCCCTGCTCCTTTTAAATTGTCGATGATGGGTTTTAACCCTTCCTTAACCTCAGGTTTCAGTGGCTACTGCTGCTTATGTGGAAATAAGTGTGGTCTTTGAGCTTGACAACTTCAGGAATGCATTTTGTGCTCAACCCACAGATTTTCCATCAGCCCATACTCTAGGGTTTACCTTTCGTTCAATTAAAGGGAGAGAAATGAAGGGCTCCATATTCATGAAAACAGAGGCATGGGCCTTGCTCAGTATATCCCTCCCCAAAAGGGGTGAGGGAGACTCTGGCACAATCAGAAACTTGTGTGAAAATAGCACAGAATCCCAGTCACAACTTACAGAAACACTGAAGTAATACCTTTTGGCTCATCCAGACAGTCACATTCCGGAAGCTGATAAGGAAGGAAGTGGGCCAGGGGCTTCAGTAAGCACGGAGTAAGTTGCCCCAGTATCTAAAAGGAAATTGACGGATTGGCCCCCCAGTTATTAATACCCAGGGTTCCTCAGGTGTATTTAGGACGGGAGCTTGTGTGGGGACCCCCGGGCACCTTCAGTCCTGTTTGTCTTGAGAGTCCGACCCCTGAGACCTATGCCTCTGGGGGCAGTCTCTCTTCCAGTGTGGTCCTTTGCAGACTGGACAGGGAACTGGGGGAGGCTTAGATGCCTGAGGGCAATTCCGCTTGAGGTGCCCCTCCTTTCCACGGTAATAGCAAGCCCACCCCTTTCCACCTGGGTCCCTCTGAGAGTTTTTCTCAGGCTGTTTAAGAACAGTTCTCATAGCCATTGCAAGGGCTTCCGCCTGTTCCTTTCTCTTTTTCTGCCTTTCTTTCTTTTCCTCATATTCCCTACCACAATAGACTATCTGAGCCAGTTGTAACAGATTATCTAAAGACTGATTTGGTCCATCAGTTCAGTCTCTCAGTCATGTCCAACTCTTTGCAACCCCATGAATCACAGCATGCCAGGCCTCCCTGTTCATCACCAACTCCCAGAGTCCACCCAAATCCATGTGCATTGAGTCAGTGATGCCATCCAGCTGTCTCATCCTCTGTTGTCCCCTTCTCCTCCTGCCCTCAGTCCCTCCCAGAATTAGGGTCTTTTCCAATGAGTCAACCCTTCGCATGAGGTGGCCAAAGTATTGGAGTTTCAGCCTCAGCATCAGTCCTTCCAAAGAACACCCAGGACTGGTCTCCTTTAGGATGGACTGCTTGGATCTCCTTGCAGTCCAAGGGACTCTCAAGAGTCTTCTCCAACACCACAGTTCAAAAGCATCCATTCTTCAGCGCTCAGCTTTCTTCACAGTCCAACTCTCACATCCATTCATGACCACAGGAAAAACCATAGCCTTGACTAGACCAACCTTTGTTGGCAAAGTAATATCTGTTTTTTAATATGTTATCTAGGTTGGTCATAACTTTCCTGCCGAGGAACAAGCATCTTTTAATTTCATGGCTGCAGTCACCATCTGCAGTGATTTTGGAGCCCCAAAAAATAAAGTCTGACACTGTTTCCACTGTTTCCCCATCTATTTCCCATGAAGTGATGGGACCAGATGCCATGATCTTAGTTTTCTGAGTATTGAGCTTTAAGCCAACTTTTTAGTCCATACTCCCATTTTAATAGCTTACAGCAGATATCTGGAGCTGACTGAGTGAGAAATCTATCCTTTAAGGTCACTTCTCCCTCTTCACTTTCGGGATCAATGTCAGTGAATCTGCAAAGGGCTTCTCTCTGTCTAGGAAGATACCAGGAGCTTCCTTCTCCTCCTGTTCCATGTTTGCCAATTTGCCATAGTTTAAAGGCTTAGCATGTGAGTGCCTGAGTCCTTCAAGAATACATCTGAGAAAATGACTCTGATCCCATCTTCCTTTAGCTGTGTTGTAGTCCCATTCTGGTTCTGTAGTTGGGACCACCTGATTCCCAGTGGGCAGGGCAGTTATCTCGTCTTGCCTCTTCCCTACTGATTCATTACCAAGCCATTCATCTCCATAAGCAACCGCTTTTCCCAAAACGCGAGTCGTTGAGTCGGGAGTCAGCGTTTGTCCCAAGATCTACATCACATCCTTCCAAGTAAGACCATAAAGGAGAGTAACACCTTTAAAAGCTCTAATATATTTTTGGGGGGTCCTCTAAATAGTCTCCAAGAGCCTCCTTGATTCTTTGTATTTCTTGATAAGAAAAAGGCTTATTAACTCTCATAGACTGATTATTTCTCCTGGTGGGTGCTTCATGAAGAGGCAGCAGCCTGTGTGGCTGTTCCTCAGTCTCTCTGGCTGCTCTGCACATATGATCCCAGGGATAGATTGGAGAAACCTGCTTTTCTTTATCTCTTTGTCTCCTGTTCTCCATCTCATCTAGCAAACTAGGAGGACAGGAGGGAGCTGAAGGAGTCACACCCAAATCTATACCCTTAGGACATAAGTCTGGCATATTTTTCAGAGAGAAAAGGGCAGCACATATGCTACTTCTACCCATTTCCCTTGTTTTCTACGGAACCAGTATAATTGTAAAACAGTATTACACTTAAGAGAGCCTCCAACCGGCCACCGCTTACCGTCTTCCACTGGGTACCGCGGCCATGCAGTATCACATAGGAAGACCAGGTGTGTCTTCTTTAAGCCCTGGGGATCAAATCTATCCCAGTTTTTCAGGATACAGTTCAAAGGAGTACAGCTAGAATTGTTAGCTCCCATCTATAAGAGAGAAAAAAAGTGACCAGCTCTCTTTCTACCAGAGGCGTCCCTCCCTGCTGCAGATGGGGATGTAGACAAACTTTGCACCAAAGCTTTTCTTTCCTGGTCAGACTTAGTCTGTCCCTTACTGACGCAGGCGACATACTCGTCCCTCCCAGTTCTACCACCGAGACGGGGTGGGCATGCATCAGGGATAGACCTGATGGCATCCCTGACTGACGTCCAGCTCCTCACCATTAAAACCTTGCTTGCCTCTGATGCCACCTGGGGTCCAACCCTCCGGAATGCCTCCCAGGCTGAGACTGCTGGTGGAAACATTCTCATCACCTGAGTGCCTGTGCACAACCCTGAGTATATGCCTGACCACATTAAGGCCGATACAAACATAAAACAGATGTTCCTTCAAGCGTCTCCACACCAGTATAAAGAGCCTCTTCTGGTCCACTAAGAGCCAGCGTTACCAAAGGAAAAAACCCATTATAGTTCCAAGCTGAGTAATCTTTAACCTCAGAGATGCTCTTGTGGCTAAAACTCCCATCTAACTTCCAAACTTTCAGTTCCTAGTGAGGCTAGGCACTTCCTGACTACCAATCCAAATTTGGGACCCAAGTTATAGTACACAGTAACAGCATAGATCACAAGTCCCTTGAAAGTCTATGATCCGACAGATTAGGTTCATGCCTCTCATTTCCGTTCGGGGCTTCCCTTGTGGCTCAGCTGGTTAAAAAATCCGCCTGCAATGTGGGAGACCTGGGTTCTATCCCCGGGTTGGGAAGATCCCCTAGAGAAGGAAATGGCAACCCACTCCAGTACTCCTGCCTGGAAAATCCCATGGATGGAGGAGCCTGGTAGGCTACAGTCCATGGGGTCGCAAAGAGTCGGACACAACTGAGCGACTTCACTTTCTTTCACTTTCCTAATGTCCAAGGAGTTATGAAATGGTCAAAGAGACTGAAAAGTTTAACTGAGAAAGGAGAGTTCGGTCCACATGCTTTGCCCATTTCTGGTCATTGGCAGGTATGTATAAACCCCCGACAGATTTCTACCATAAGCCATATGAGGTCACCACGGAATCGCAGAGCTGGGCTCCTCACTTGCTTCGCGCAGGGCGTTTATTTCATTCACACAAGCACACCATAGAGTTAGTAAAGTACAGCAGAAAACCTGTTCACTAGGAGAACAAAGAACTAGAGCTCCAAGCATCCTTACCTTGTCCTAAAGAATCCCGGACAAGCCCTCAAGATGAAAGGTTGTTGCTGAACCACAAAAAGACACTGGGATTCTTGGCCTCCGGAGGAGAAGAATTCTATTCAAGGCCAGAGACGAGGCCTGATCACTCAGAGCTTCTGTATAATAAAGTTTTATTAAAGTATAAGGAAGATAGAGAAAGCTTCTGACATAGGCATCAGAAGGGAGCAGAAAGTGTACCCCCTTGCTCGTGTTAGCAGTGGAGTTATATACCCTCCAGTGAATCAAAAGAATGTCTGGAGGTTGCGAAGACCTCACCAGACCTACTCCCATAATTTACATTTTAAGATAACAGGATTAGCCAGAAGGTTTAATCCAGAGACTGTCCTCAAGCAGGATACATTATTATTATATAATCCTAAGGAAAAGGAGTACGTCTGCTTATTTAACTTATATGCAAAGTACATCATGAGAAACGCTGGACTGGAAGAAACACAAGCTGGAATCAAGATTGCCGGGAGAAATATCAATAACCTCAGATATGCAGATGACACCACCGTTATGGCAGAAAGGGAAGAGGAGCTAAAAAGCCTCTTCATGAAAGTGAAAGAGGAGAGTGAAAAAGTTGGCTTAAAGCTCAACATTCAGAAAACGAAGATCATGGCATCTGGTCCCATCACTTCATGGGAAATAGATGGGGAAACAGTAGAAACAGTGTCAGACTTTATTTTTTTGGGCTCCAAAATCACTGCAGATGGTGACTGCAGCCATGAAATTAAAAGATGCTTACTCCTTGGAAGAAAAGTTATGACCAACCTAGATAGTATATTCAAAAGCAGAGACATTACTTTGCTGACTAAGGTCTGTCTAGTCAAGGCTATGGTTTTTCCGGTGGTCATGTGTGGATGTGAGAGTTGGACTGTGAAGAAGGCTGAGCGCCGAAGAATTGATGCGTTTGAACTGTGGTATTGGAGAAGACTCTTGGGGGTCCCTTGGACTGCAAGGAGATCCAACCAGTCCATTCTGAAGGAGATCAACCCTGGGATTTCTTTGGAAGGAATGATGCTAAAGCTGAAGCTCCAGTACTTCGGCCACCTCATGCGAAGAGTTGACTCATTGGAAAAGACTCTGATGCTGGGAAAGATTGGGGGCAGGAGGAGCAGGGGATGACTGAGGATGAGATGGCTGGATGGCATCACTGACTCGATGGACGTGAGTCTGAGTGAACTCCGGGAGATGGTGATGGACAGGGAGGCCTGGCGTGCTGCGATTCATGGGGTCGCAAAGAGTCAGACACGACTGAGCGACTCAACTGAACTGAAGGAATGTAGAGGGGAAAAAAAAGTTTGTCCTTTCTTCCTCCTTGAGAATTCCAGACCCCTTTCTCCTTGGGGACCCCTAGACTTCTTATCAACCTGCCTAGGATATGACTCTCAGAAGGTCTTGTAGGTCTCCATAGAACCCTTCAGCTTCAGCTTCTTCAGCATTACTGGTTGGGGCATGGACTTGGATTACCATGATATTGAATGGTTTGCCTTGGAAACAAACAGATCATTCTGTCGCTTTTGAGATTGCATCCAGGTACTGCATTTCGGACGTTTTTGTTGACTATGATGGCTACTCCATTTCTTCTAAGGGATTCCCGCCCATAGTAATAGATATAATGGTCATCTGAGTTAAAGTCACCCATTCCATTCCATTTTAGTTCATTGATTCCTAGAGTGTCAACGCTCACTCTTGCCATCTCCTGTTTCACCACTTCCAATTTGCCTTGATTCACGGACCTAACATTCCAGGTTCCTATGCAATATTACTCTTTACAGCATCAGACCTTGCTTCTAACACCAGTCGCATCCACAGCTGGGTGCTGTTTTTGCTTTGGCTCCATCCCTTCGTTCTTTCTGGAGTTATTCACCCATAGGTAGATGTTTGGTTTCATCTTTTAGCTAGTATAATTATTGCTACTATCAACCATGAGTCTCTGGATACCACTTTGAGTACTGCTCTTGGTTCTTGTGTATATATGCCCAGCAGTAGAATTGCTGGGTCCTGTAATAGTCCCGGTGTGATCTTTTTGAGGAGCCACCACATCGTTTCCACAGTAGCTGCACCATTTTCCTCTCCCACCAGCCATGTATAAAAGTCCAAATTCTCCACACTCTTGCCGACACTTGTTTGCTGTTTGCTTTTGATAACCACCCTGAGTGTGAAGTGGCAGCTTGGGAGTTTTCATTTGCATGTCCCCAGTGATCAGTGATTTTCCGTATCTCATCATGTGCTTATTGGCCATTTGTATATTTTCTTTGGAGAAATGTCTGTTCAAGTCTTTTTCTTATTTTTAAGTTAGGTTTTCCATTTTTGGTTGTTCTTTATGTATTCTGAATATTAATCCCTTATTGCATACATGAATTGCATATATTTTCTCTCATTCTTATGCTCCTTCTTTGTCTAATGATTGTAGCATGAAATGGCATTAAATTTTGCTATTTTTTCTGTGTTAATTGAGGTAATCATGTGGGTTTTTTTTCCCTTCATTCTGTTAATGTAGGATATTCATTGATAGGTTTTTGTATCTTGAACCATCCTTGCATTCCAGATATTAGTCTCAGTTGTTCAT
Organism: Capra hircus; assembly: GCF_001704415.2. Classification (NCBI taxonomy): domain Eukaryota; kingdom Metazoa; phylum Chordata; class Mammalia; order Artiodactyla; family Bovidae; genus Capra; species Capra hircus. The sequence goes on along the minus strand of NC_030810.1, from coordinate 29,524,922 downwards.
GGTGTTTAATTCTTTAATGTTACTGCCAAATTAGATTTGCTAGGAAGTGTTCCTTCCTCTTCAATTTTTTGGGAAAAGTTTGAGAAGGGTTGGTGTTGATTCTTCTTTAAATGTTGGATGGAATTTACCAGTGCAGCCGTTTGGTCCAAGAATTTTCTTTGTTGATAGGTTTTTGATTGATTCAGTGTTCTTGTTAGTGATAGTGTACAATCACTGTTTCTACCTCATTCAGTCTTCTGAAGTGTTATGCTTCTAAGGATTTTCCATTCATCTAGGTTATCCAGTTCGTTGGTATACAGTTGCTCATAGTACAATCTTATAATCTTTCATAATCTCTCATATGTGGAGATTCCTGGCCCACATATCTAAGTCTCAAATATTGTTTTGAAGCATTTACCTATTTTAACTTTATAAATTTATAAATAAGGAAGAAATTAGAATTTCAGTTGCTGAGACAAGATAATTTTGAGTGACTTTAAAGTTAAAAAGTTAACTAAAATTTAGAGTTTTGTTACAGCTGACCCCATTTAACCTAAGTTAGATATTAGTTGTATATTTCTGTTCAGTTCAGTTCAGTCGCTGTAATGAAAAGTAATTCTTCTTAATAGTATAAAGCCAAATTTCAGAGAATGATTTTTCCCTGACAAAGACGTGGATTAAAAGTTATAGAAACTTCTTTTTTGTGTGTGCTTGTACATTTTTTACTTTAGTGTTCCAGTTTTTCCTAGTTAAAAGTTTTCTAAAATCAGATGACCCTTTTCTTAACTAGTAAGCTCAATGAATCTGTAGTTGAAATGTGTAAGCCATTTCCAAGTAATAAGCTGTTGTGCTTAAGTATAAGGTATAGTAATGATGTTAGTGGCAGTTATGGGGTGATTATGTGCCTCACAGTATGCTAAATTCTTAGCATATATTTATCATTTAATCTTCACAGTAGCCAAATGAGTTTGGCAGTGTTATTATCCTCATTTTGTTCATAATCATGATTCTTGGTTCATTTGCAGTGTCATCGTTAGTGCATTCTTGAGCCCTTTCTGTTTGTATACATGTGTGCACATCTGTTTCTAAGACTCTGGTAAGCATATAGAAATCAGGAAACTAAGAAAACTGAAATACATCATCCCTGGACACCCAACTATTAAGTAGTGGAAAATGAAGGTGTTAGTCACTCAGCGACCCTATGGACTGTAGCCCACCAGACTCCTCTGTCCATGGAATTCTCCAGTCAAGAATACTGGAGTTGGTAGCCATTCCCTCCTCCAGGGTGTCTTCCCAACCCAGGGGATCAAATCCAGGTCTCTCTCACTGCTGGCAGATTCTTTACTGTCTGAGCCATAAGTAGTGGAGCCAGGAGTAAAAGTAAGGCCCACCTTACTCTAAAATGTAAACCTGTGCTCTTCATTACTGTAACTGCCCAAAAAAAGCTCCATTGATCATCTTAGGAAAAAGAACTTACCTTTCTCTTTCTTCTTTCGTCCACTGCATTTTGCCTCTTAGCTTTCTCTTTCTTCTTTCGTCCACTGCATTTTGCCTCTTGGCTTTCTCGTTCTTCTTTGATCCGCTTTATTTTGCCTCTTGGTTCTCTCTCTCTTCTTTCGTCCACTGCGTTTGGCCTCTTGGCTCCCTCTTTCTTCTTTTGTCCGCTGCGTTTGGCCTCTTGGCTCTCTCTTTCTTCTTTCATCCGCTGCGTTTTGCCTCTTGGCTGTCACCACCAGTTGACATGTGTATTTTTCATCTGTCGTCTGTCTCCACTGATTCGTGGTCATTGGTCCCCAGACAGCTCCAAGCATGCAGTAGGCGCTAGCATGTGTCAGTTACTATTTGAACAGTGAGTGTAACCAGCGGATTATGTGTGCAGGCAGTGTGTGCATCATTACAGAATGTGATAGATTTAGTAAGTTTCTTCTCTTTACACTATTATTCCTGTATTATATCTGCTTAAGTAAAGTCACTAGTGTGTGTCTTGCTGAAATACTTAAGTTGAATTAATGTAGTTATTTTATGCTTAGGAAAATTATCTTATTCATCTGTTTCATTAACTTATTCTTACAAGTAATTTTTTTTATTTTCAAATCAGCCTCTTTTTAATAATTCACATCTATCTATTTTTTAGACTGTTATCCCAGTGCATGGAGTATTTTGATCTGAGGTGCCAGTTATTAGATGATCTGACAAGTAAGTAGATGTCTAACTGATTCATGTCAGGGAAGGGGTTGAGAAGAACTGGAAAAGAGAGCCAAACAGACATTCCTAAATCTGGCTTAATATATCTGAGCTATAAACCACTTTATGATTATTGTTTGAAGTTGAATTTTATTCTTTTGAAAATATTTTACAATAGTATGTAACCCCATGTACCAATTAGCTCTTCTCTATAATATGTCCAACCATTAACTTATTGAGATTTGTTGATATTAAAAATTGTCAAAGACTCATATTTTAATCACACTGATACAGAATTGTTAGGAAGAGTCTTTCTCTCCATTACAGTCAATTCTGACAATTTGGAAGATTTGAAGGAAAGAAGGAAGCTCCGTTGTGATATGTTGATAGTAATAGAAGTGAGTGATGAAAGTCAAGTAATTGTTTAGTGTTAGGTGACTTGCAATATCATTGTTAGAAACACTGTTGTTAGAGTGTTTAGATTTTAATCATCTGTACTTACTCTTACATAATGCAAATACATGTTGGAATGCTCTGAATTTTAGTTGTTCCTATCAAGAGTTTGTTAATTTTATTTCCTACCCTTTACACAAAGCTTATAGGGAAGATTTACAATAAATAAATAAAAATAAAATGAAATTCAGGATCAACAAAAGCATTGATTGGAAAAGAATGTCAAGCCCAGGAGGTTAAAAAATACCTTGTGTATATGCAGAATTAGGTTGTGAGGTTCCTGGAAGACAAAGGTAAAAGGGGAATCACATTTCTTCGGTTGTTCTCAATACCCTAGAGGAAGAAACAGAATGGTTTCTCAAAAGAAACAAGAACCTAAAAGAAACTTAACACAAAGGTCTTCAGATAACGGACACATAAAGGGAGAGCGACTAGGAAACCTCAGCAGCATCTCTAAAGCAGACACCATCCTGGGTTTCATGAGTGCCCCTCAGAGGCTGAGGACAGAGTACTCTGCGCACTGTGGTGACTTTGGTTTTGTTGGAACCTGAGATGATGCCGTCTGTGTCTTAATTCAGGAATAAGACCTGTACTGTCTAGAGAAGTGAACGGACTACATGTCCATATAGCCTGGCCCTGCATATTTCAACCAAGCTTCCAGTGTGGAATTAGGCAGCGGCCTGAAAAGGTTTGCTCTGTGGCTTGGGCTTACAGAGGGTATTCTGTTTTGCTGCTTGAGAACTGGACTCATGAATTGGCTGGACACATACATCCTCAGAATGCATGAACAGGTTATTAGTGGAGGCCTTTTCTGTGCCATTGAGCCATCGAGTAAGGGATCCAAGATCCCTTCATTGATACTGAGGGCAGAGTGGGAATATGTTTTGAAATGAGCAGTCTTTGCCATTTCTGGAGTATTGTCTGTATGCCAGTGTGTATCCTAGGCCCTTTATGCACGGCACTCTGCAGTGTAGGTGCTAGCCCCAATTGTGAATCGGGAAACCAGGACAGAATGTCCCCTGAAGTATCTTTCCATCTCACCCCACGGGGCCCTGCGTGCCTGTGGCCCCAGTGCACCGGCAAGAGAGTTTGATCACTCCTGCTCTCCCTGCTAGTCCCAGCTTCCACTATGGAATTTTATTTTCAATCCTTGTTTGGAGGGGAAAACAAAATACTAAATTCAAAAGAGCGGAGTAGTTCTCTCAAGGCTGGCTCACTGTCTGGAAGCCTGGATCCTGCCGCCTGCTGTGGACCTCTCTCTTCTCCGCAGAGCTCACCATTCCCTAGGTGTAGGTAACACTCCGAGACCACTGGCTTTCCTCTCATCCCTTGACTGAGCACTTCCTGCTCTGGAAGGATTCCTTGCCTGAGACATCTGCTCACACCCACCTAACAGGAGCTTCTTTAGAACAAGGATTGTCCCCTTCAGCTTGTATCCCCAGCATGAGCACCATGACCCACAGAGGATGCACTCAGGGCCGTTTGATCTGTGACTGAGAGGAGGAGGCAGGGAAGGAACAGACATGTGTGAGCCTTCATAGTCCCCTGGGCAGTTGCTGTTCATCAATGACGATTTCTTTAATCTGTGAGATGGAAGATTGAGACTTGTCTCTGCTTGATTATTTTAATTCAGGATTTTGACTCTATGAAAAGAAATTCTTCTTTCTTCAAAAATGGGGTGTTTTTTGTTTTGTCTTGTTTTTCTATCTTAGCTTCAGAAATGGAGCAATTAAGAATCAGCCCAGCTACCATGCTTGAAGATGAGATTACCTGGCTGGATAACTTTGAACCCAATCGTACAGCTGAATGTGAGACCAGTGAAGCAGACAACATCTTATTGGCAGGACACTTACGGCTCATCAAGACCCTTCTTTCACTCTGTGGGGCAGAAAAGGAAATGCTTGGTAATTATTACTCCATCTTATCATGTGACAGAGTACCTCAGTGCTCAGGTATTGGCATTGTGTTGTATGAAATTGGGAACGTAAAACAGGTGCTAAGTGTTCCATAGAGAACCAACCCTTCAGACAATAGGAGAATGTCTGGAATTTTAGTGGCTAACCAATATAAGGTGTATTTTATCTGTGTTGTTAAACCATATAGAGAATTTTATAGTGTTCAAAATAGTTGGATCACGTAACAAAAAACTAATGAATCATGGATTTTTCTTTTTTTTACAGTTACATACTTTTAAAATATAGTCCATTGTATCTATGTCTTTCACAGATTATTCTTGTCTGGAGAGCCAGGCCCCAACCACCACCCCCTGGGTGGTGGGATACATATATAATTTGTAAAGGCATATTCAGTATTATAAATTATATTCAGAAAACAAATCAAAATGTTGATTATCACTTCTATCACACAAACTAAGTTCTATAAAAATTTTCTTGGCTACTAGGGATACATAGAAAAGAGTGATCCTAAACCAGGGTGAGATTGGGCACATCATTCTTACCTGAAGATTTTTAAAGTTTTCAGACCTTTTATGTGGACTCCCCCTGTGCCCAGAGTAAAGAACATTATTCACCCAAACTATATGCCTTGTGGTGTTCCTGGCGTTTCTGTTCCTTAAGTGAAAGTGTAACTCCTTTCACTGTATTGTCAGCTCTTAAAGGAAGGTGCCTGCACTTGTCTATCTTTGTATCCTGTTCCCTGACTCTCCCACCCATCCCCACCCTGCTGCCCCACAGAGCTTTGCCAGGTCCCGTAAGTGCTCGAAAAATGAGCATCAAGTAGAGTGAGTGTCCTGCCGCTGGGTGGCCACAGGAGCCTTTGCTGCTCTGATATGAAAGTGCAAGACAGGATCTTTGAATTAAATGTGTGTTCATCCTCAACATGAATATTATGCTCTATTCCAGGTTCATCACTCATTAAACCATTGTTAGATGACTTCCTTTTCCGAGCTTCTAGAATTATTTTAAATAGTCATTCTCCAGCTGGCAGTGCCGCCATCAGTCAACAGGACTTTCATCCAAAGTATGGAAAATGCACGTTGTGTTCAGTTTTGGTAAAAATTCTAATTCGAAACTTTAGTCCAAAAAGATTTGCTTAACTTGGAGTCTGTCTTCCATCTTGTGAGTGTGTGTAGCTTGTAAGATATTACCCTCTGTGTAAAGAAATGCATGTAAGGGGGCTTAGGATAAAGCCTACCGGCACATAGTATTGCTGAGCAAGTATGCTAGAGTTGATGCTATCATCAGGATGGAAGAGTAAGAATGTTAACTTGATCAGTAACAAATTCCGAGAGAAACTGAGGTTTTAAGAATGGCTTCCAGAGTAAATCTGGCTTTGAGTCTTGAGGGATTCTGTGAGCAGAAAAGTGTTGGTGCTTCAGTGCATGAACCCTGCAACTTGCTGAGTATTGACTGTGTCCTGATAATTAAAACTGATAGTGCTTTACTACAGTGGTAATTTTAAAATCCAATTTTGTATCAGTTTTTATGGGTAGAAATTTGGAAGATCCTTTCACAGTGTTGACCCTGCATGGGTGCTCTTCATGCTCTTGGAGAGAGGAAGACGCAGCTACAAGCTGCCATCTTATTTGCTCTCAACCTAACTTACTTTGTTCTTTTCTCATGAAAACCAGAGTCAATTGAGGTAATCCTGAAGAAACTGAGGATTTGGTATTTAACCAGGGAAAAAAATTCCCATACAATTTTAGTAATTATTGAAATGGGCAAGGCATAATAAGCAATATTTTATGAAATCTTAAGAGGTGTCTTATCATGTATAGATATTTCTCTATCTAGAAATTCCTTGTTAGCAAAATCTGTTTTAGGTAATCTTCATTAAAACTCTCGGGGTGCCCTTCACACTGTGACCCCAGTCCTTACCCCTGCCCTAGTCTTGTTCTGGAAGATTTGGTGCTAAGTCGTGAGAGTCTTTTGTTAAAGCAGTGGAAACACATGATTATCTCAGCTTTCAGTGAACAGAGAAAACAAATCTTCAGCAGTTTTCACTGAAATGTTTTTTTCATGAATCCTTCCATTTGTATTTATTATTATAAAAGTAATATATCCATCAACAAGGAGTTGATTTTAAATCACATACAGTACCTTGAATAGAAAAGGAAATACTGTTTCGTCGCTCCCTGGTGTACTGAATGGCGTTCATTTATCACAGCGACTCACAGCCTTTTCCTACCTAAATTCTAAAGCCAGCAAGAGATTTAAAATACACAGAAACTCTCTTCACAAGTAATACTATTCTTGTATCATACCAACAAAATAACTTCTTAATGTATATATAGATTTCTATAATGGTACCTTCTATTCATTCTTTACCTGTCCTTTGCAACCCAGAAATGCAGTTAAAAGCAGAGGATAGTGCCAGGTCCATGGCCTGTATCCTCGGTGCCTGATGCAGTTCTGATCTCCATGCCCCTCAGGCCCCTCTTGAACACATCTCCTACACTCCATCCCATAATTGTTTCTCTCAGAGGTTGGATGTCCTCTTTTCTGTGTATCCTTCCTAACCTGCGACCTCCTAAGAAATGCAAGGTTGACTTAGGTGACAGTGAGAAATTACTGTCCATCCCCCAAATGATTTCTGCTAAAGGGGAGTAGTAAAGAAGCCTTTGGTTTCCTGCAGAATGCTTGCAAGTTGTCTTTCACTGTCACTTTATAAACACACTGACTTGGCAAGCTATTTCTGTCTCCACATTTTCAGCAAAATAGAAAGTTGACTAGTATCCTTGATGTTTATGGGCATCTGTTCTGATTTGTATAGCTTTCTGCCATGTAGATATTTGAATTTCAGGGTAATATATACAAAAACTTTTCTTCCTACCTATTTTGATTGAAAGATAGTTGTTTCCATGTTATTTTTTGGTAAAGTTTTCAGACTCTTTATATTCTTGCTAATCATCCCTTAGATAAGAGTATCCTGGAGTCATAATGGAAAGATTTGCTACTTTATCATCAGGCCAAGAAGATACTTAGCTCTAAATCATAATCATCCTTCCTCTGTTCATGGTCTCTTCCTTTGTTACCTGATCACCTCCCACTAGATTCCTGGGTTCTGACTTAACCCTGTTTTAGAGATTGCGCCTCTTATATTTTCATTTCAAATGTTGGTTTAATTTAATGAGCGACTTAAGTAAGCTATTCACTGTTGAAATTCACTTGTGTCTTTTGTTTTTAGGTGTAGTACAGTGAACAGCCGATTGGCAGCCTACGAAGTCCTTGTCATGCTGGCTGATAGCTCACCTTCAAATCTTCAAATTATTACAAAAGAACTACTTTCTATGCATCATCAACCTGATCCTGCTCTTACCAAGGAGTTTGATGTAAGTTTTCTAGACCTTGATGCACTTGATTTTTTTTTAGAATGAGCTCTTGTTTAAACATAGTATCTTAAAACTATATTTACATTATCCTGGTCACAAAGTCAGTGTTATTCCTTTGCTTATCATGTTCACATACTCAAATTAGCTGTAAGCTATAGTGTATTATCCTAATACATTACTAAATGGTACCCTTTTAATTAAAAAAAGAAGACTTTTTAATTTTTGTTTTTTATTTACTTACTGATTTTTGGCTGCTCTGGGTCTTCGTTGCTACACAAAGGCTTTGTCTAGTTGCGGCCAAGTGGGGGCTGCTCTAGTTGCGGAGCACAGACTTTTCATTGCAGTGACTTCTCTTGCTATGGAGCATGGGCTGTAGGCACGTGGGCTTCAGTAGTTGTGGAGCATGGGCCCAGTAGTTGCAGCTCACAGGCTCTAGAGCACTGACTTTTCTGGAGCAGTAGTTGTGGCTCACGGGCCCAGTTGCCGCTAGTCTTGTGGAATCTCCCCCAGACTAGGGATCAAACCCATGTCCTCTGCTTTGGCAGGCAGATGCTTCATTGCTGGGCTACAAGGGAAGTCCCAAAAAAAGGGACTTTTTGACATTTGACTTTTGACATTTTTAAGTCAATTGATAATTATTCACAGTATAAACTAGCATTTCAACCTATTTTTTGAGAAACTATGCTTGGTACAGTGGTAGGCACTAGGGCTACAAACTCAAACAAACACTGGCTCTGGCACAATCTAGTCTGTGTTCACTTAAATTCAACTAAGATTTATTGAGTTTACCATACATTGAGGTGCCATATATTCAAAAGCAGAGACATTACTTTGCCGACTAAGGTCCGTCTAGTCAAGGCTATGGTTTTTCCTGTGGTCATGTATGGATGTGAGAGTTGGACTGTGATGAAAGCTGAGTGCTGAAGAATTGATGCTTTTGAACTGTGGTGTTGGAGAAGACTCTTGAGGGTCCCTTGGACTGCAAGGAGATCCAACCAGTCCATTCTGAAGGAGATCAACCCTGGGATTTCTTTGGAAGGAATAATGCTAAAGCTGAAACTCCAGTACTTTGGATACCTCATGCGAAGAGTTGACTCATTGGAAAAGACTCTGATGCTGGGAAAGATTGGGGGCAGGAGGAGAAGGGGACAACCGAGGATGAGATGGCTGGATGGCATCACAGACTCGATGGACGTGAGTCTGAGTGAACTCTGGGAGCTGGTGATGGACAGGGAGGCCTGGCATGCTGCGATTGATGGGGTCGCAAAAAAGTCGGACACGACTGAGCGACTGAACTGAACTGAACTGAACTGAGGCTTCTGGAGCTCAAAAATGAAGATATGATTCCAGCCCTTAGATAGAGGTATATCCTGAATGCTCTGATAACAGAGGCACTTTGACACCAGATGGTGGGTATTTCAGAACACTTCTTAGAAATTATAGCATTTAAAATAGAGCCCTTCACAGTAGTGAGCCAATTGAGGCAAGGTGGGAAAGTCATTTCAGACAGGAGAAGCCATGTCAACATCTACAAGAGGGAAACAAGCTGCAGAAAGATGCCCTGGAGCACCAGACCAAGAGCAAGAGGACACTTAAAGCACCGTCCACAAACATGCAGAGGCAGCCTTAACCCTTTGGATGCCTGAGCTGAGCACTGTGAAGCAAGCAGGGAGAGAAGTGAGAACAGGTGTTCTAAATAGAGGAAATAGTACTTGCAAAGTGAAATGTGTGCATAAACTGGGAGCTGTTTTGATATGAACTGTTCAGTTTATAATGCTTACTTTATGCTATGCTCTAAGTTTTACATGCATTTAATAATCAGATTGAAATGACAATCTTACTTTAGTAAGCCAGGGATTATATCAGCATAATCAAGAAAATATTTGTCATATAAATACACTTTTAGTACTGTTATCAACCAGTTTTTTCTTGTTTTGCAACTTTTTTTTAATCTGTGCTTTGGACTACAAATAAATTACAGTGTTAATTAGATCATAAAAATCACCTTGCTCCAAGTATATGTTGAATGTTACTGAAAAGTATATGATATTTAGCAATTCCTTTCAGTCCAGAAGACCTCCAGGGTCTTGTCACTTTGTTAGTTATTACATGGATGCAGGTACTTGATATATGCAGATAAAATATGGTTCTGGTCATAGCATTCACACCAAATTCTACTGTAATCACGTTTCAGAGTGTGTCACTACAGTATCCTTTTTCACTTGGAGACGTGCCATGTTGAACTTTATTCAGGTTGCCTTTTCTAAATTATTTCTACCTAGGAAAACACTGTACTAGAATCTGCATTATTACAAAACATCCTTAAGTAAAATGCTACAGTATTTACATATTTTTTTAATTGCATGCTTATTAGAGGAAATTCAGTAGAAGAATGTTACCTTCTCAGAAAGTAAGAGGAGTATGAGCCTTCCTTGACCATCCAGACATGTTAGGATTCTTCCTAGTAAATGCTTCACAACCCTTCCTACTTTTCAGAGTACTACCTCAGTTTGAAAATATGTATCAATCAATATTTTTACTTAATGTCTACCCTACTGTATAATGTAAGCTCCTTGAGATCAAAGAACAAATATATTTCTGCTCTTTCATATCCCTGGCTTCAGGGTACTCTAAAGAAGTATTTGTTGAATGATAATGAAGTGACTAAATGCATGACTACATAGTGAATATGTAAATACATGCTTCATATATATGGGAGATATTTTAGGAACTAAATGGAAACACTAAGATAGTCGGTTAGAATTGCATTGCATCTGTAGAGATGCTTTGTGGACATGGGTTTGCTACCATAGCTCGTTGACAACAATGGATGGATACGTTTGCAAGGTTCTCTCTTTTCCTCTGGGATATCTGACATAGCTGTGAGGAAGTCTGCTAGTGGCCAAGATACTAACTCTGTCTGTATGGTTTCTACTCCTTTTTTCCTAGTACCTTCCCCCTGTGGATAGCAGGTCCAGCTCAGGGTTTGTGGGGCTAAGGAATGGTGGTGCTACGTGTTACATGAATGCAGTCTTCCAGCAGCTGTATATGCAACCTGGTCTCCCAGAGGTGATTTCCTTCCTCTTTTCTGTTTAGTTTCGTAAATGTGTGTGCCTGAAAACTGTTCCATATTCATATATTGCATTTTGGGATTTACTAAAACTAGACCTAATTAGAGACTCTGTAGTAACTTCTGAAGTCTGTATAGATGACGTTGCTCATAGTCGTAAACTTTTATAAATCTGCTGAGGTCTCATACTGCCTGACAGATGAATTTGACCTAATGTGATTTTTTAACTCCTAAAATTATTCTCAAATTCTATCCCATAAAGCTATAATGTTTCTTCTGTTTTAGAAATATTTAGACTCTATCATTGGCACTTTGTAATAATCTACTAGTAGGTTATGATATAGCAGTAAATAGTTTTGAGAATACTCTGTGTCATTATGTCATACTTATTTCTTGTAAAGATCCTGGTATTATTGGTTTCAGTTTTTCATAACCGAACAGAAGCTCAGAGGTGATTTGTTCATTATTATAGTAGCTAGAAGTGTTGAAGCTAAATATACGCAGAGTTGTAGCCACAGCTAAACACACATGTCATTCTGAAAGAACAGGTGGGTACTTGGAGTATAGAAATCAAGGTTTTCTGAAAGTGGTTGAACATTTCTAATTTAATACGTTTAATTTCTTTTCAGTCGTTACTTTCAGTGGATGATGACACAGACAATCCAGATGATAGTGTATTCTACCAAGTGCAGTCTCTCTTTGGGCATTTGATGGAAAGCAAACTACAGTACTATGTACCTGAGAACTTTTGGAAGGTATTTCACCCAGTAACTCTTTAGATTGAAAGATGTTAGCTATTTGGAATGTGGCTACATTCTTTCTCTTGTGATAACTGTCTCTGGTTTATTAACTCTAGACTAATGCCATTGCCAAGAACCTATAAAAGAAATATCTTTACCATTCTTCTTCAAGTGATTAGAATGTTGAAAATAGTCATTTATATAATTTTTAGAGATTTGCTAGTCTTGTTTGGGCTATTTCCCCTTATTCTTACTTATCTGTTTGAAATATTTGTTCAAATTATTCCTCTGCACATATGCCAATTTCACTAGTACCTCTAAATAAAGAATATTCTTTTAAAGCATTGCTGTATTATGTATTATATTTCCCCCATAGGTTGGATAGTTTCTAGGAGAGAAACTGTCTGTTCCTTGACCTTAAATCTCACCCTATATGGTTTCATACACTTACTATAAAGAGACTGAGGAAAAACATAGATGGCTGAATGCAAGCTAATCTCACATCAGTAAAAACTTTTATATCCTCATAGTGAACTTGATTTTTAGAAGCATTTAAAGATTCTCTCACATTCATTTTCTACCATCTTCAGAAATTGCTATTTTTCCTTCAACAATGTATTTAATTCTTGTTACATAGATTTTCAAGATGTGGAACAAAGAACTTTATGTGAGAGAACAGCAGGATGCATATGAATTCTTCACCAGTCTCATTGATCAGATGGATGAGTATCTCAAGGTAGAAAAAACTTGCATTTTTCCCTCTCATTCTCTCAAAGTCTAGCATGAGAACAGTGCTTTAGAATTTGGGATTACAAATCAGAAAGTGATTATCTTTAACACCACAACTGTAATTCATTTCATCTGGGTTTGAATATCAAAATATACAGAACACTATAGATTATAGATTTATTTTCTTAATTCATCTGACCTATATCCCATAGTAATGACTATTTGTAGCTGTGCACTATGTGTCTGCATTGACATAACCTTGCCTCAGAGCAGTGCAGCTGTCAGCAGTGAACCCATGGCTCCACACAGAGCTGTCTTGCTTTGTCAAAGGGAATGAAAGAACCAGATTCAGAAGTTGTTTGTGGTTACATGACCCAGAGCTTCCTACCGCTACCCAGTAAAACCTGTCACAAGCTTCCTAAGTGGTGTCGCCTTCTAAGACACAGACAGCCTCCGTCACTGCCAGCATTACCTGTCCTCTCATCAGAAGGCACAAGTTACCTGTTTCTTTAAAAAAGAGATAATGTACAGGGATTTCTCTGGTGATCCAGTGGTTAGGACTCTGCTTCTACTGCAGGGGGCCCAAAATAGAATAACTTACAAATTTGAAGCATTCTGTCCACAAGAAGAAAGAAGAAATCATGGAGAGTCACTGCTAGCTTGGGGACTGTGGCAAGGGGAGAAGGACTCAGGTGACCATGGAGAGTGCCGTCCTTGTCATCAGTGTGGCCGACGGCTCTGCTCTTCCTTTTCTGATTGTTTACGTTCCTCTGACAGTGGGTCTACGGGTTGTAATGCTTTCATTAGTTCCCAGCTTAAACTACCAAGCCGACTAAGTTTATTTTGTTGGGTAAATTAAAATCTGTGCTTTAGCTTAGGTCTAAATAAAATTCTGTATAAACAACCTGAAAGTTCTAAAGGTGTCAACTGAAGTTTTAACTCTGTTATTTCAACAGAAAATGGGGAGAGACCAAATCTTTAAGAATACTTTTCAGGGCATCTATTCTGATCAGAAAATCTGTAAAGACTGTCCTCACAGGTTAGTGAAAATAACACTGACATCAAAAAAATAACCATCATCCTTTTTGAATGATTCTTCTAATGTGGTATAGATTTTTTATTCCTTGAGAGGCTTGCAGATATATCTCCTAATAGATCTATATTTGTTTTTTGAATTAAATTTCTTTGGTTTCATTTCTAAAGTTTCTTTGTTCAAATTCTTAATTTTAAGCAGTTCTAAGTGGTCAAAATTTGGCGTTTTTATTTGGTAGTTTACTTTTAGAAGGATGAGGGAAGGTATGTGTTAATTACACTGATTATGAATGTAGTTCTAGGTTCAGTCTCAATTATTGTGGTAATTTCAAGATTTTTTCATTCCATTGTTGATCATGATTTTTCTGTTGTTTGCTATTCAAGATACGAGCGTGAAGAAGCTTTCATGGCTCTCAATCTAGGAGTTACTTCCTGTCAGAGTTTGGAAATTTCTTTGGACCAGTTTGTTAGAGGAGAAGTTCTTGAGGGAAGTAATGCGTATTACTGCGAAAAGTGTAAAGAAAAGGTATTACATTTGCCCTTTTAAAAAAATAGGTTTAATTTGTTATTCATGTTTTATGTAAGATCAGTTTTAACCTCCTGTTGTTATTTCCATTAGATTGTGTATTGACTAGTGTTCACACAGATGAGAAAACCCTATACAAATCTATGACCTCTGTATTAATTACTTTGATGTTTTATCATCTCCATGGAAATAATTGGGTTTTGCATCTCTTTAGAGAACAACAGTGAAAAGGACCTGTATTAAATCGTTACCTAGTGTCTTGGTCATTCACCTGATGAGATTTGGATTTGACTGGGAGAGTGGACGCTCCATTAAATATGATGAACAGATAAGGGTAACTTTTGTTTTCCTAGTTTTTTTAATAGCTATTATTACTGCACTCTCTTTATTGTTTCCTTTTCTGTATTTTCAAATTTCATTTAAAATGGGAAACCTTAGCATTCTGAGAAGAACACAGCCCGTGTCTTAAGCTGCTGGTACTAGTGGCACAGGCAGATTCTGGACAATGACCTTCATATCTGGAAGGCGTCCCAGTGACAGAAGAGGAAGCCCTTCCTTAATGCTCCAACAGGAGACTACTTAGACTCTCCCGGACCTGCGAGCCATTCTGAGATGGTGTGCTTGAGTTGGAGGGTATTCCTTGCTTAAATCAGGAAAACACATCCCTCTTGTTTGTACAGAATTCAGTGGCTGTGGCCCTGTATGTTGCTAACCATCATCAATGTGCTGTTTTTGCTTTTAAATAGTTTCCCTGGATGCTAAACATGGAGCCTTACACGGTTGCAGGAATGGCTCGCCAAGATTCGTCTTCCGAAGTTGGTGAAAACGGGCGAAGTACAGATCAAGGAGGTGGAGGATCTCCACGGAAAAAAGTTGCCCTCACAGAAAACTATGACCTTGTTGGTGTCATTGTACACAGTGGGCAGGCGCACGCGGGCCACTACTACTCCTTCATCAAGGATAGGCGGTAAGCGGCTCTCAGGCCACGCCACCCCTCCGGCAGGCTCTCCTGCCCTCCTTTTGCTCCTCTGCTCCCCCGCCCTCCTGTGCCCCTCCCCTGCTCCCCCTGCCGCCCTCCTGTCTCTCTTCTGTGCATTCTCTTCCTCCTGTGTCCCTCCTTCACCCTTGCCCTCCTGTATCTGTCTTCTGCTCCCTCTTCCCTACTGTTACTCACACTTACCCTTATGTAGAGCAGAAGCTTTCACATTGCTCTTTGATCTTATTTCCTGTATTGGATTTTTAAAACTTGTTGCAACTGTTTTATTATCCCTTTATTCTGAAAAGTTGTTTAAAAAATTGAAGTAACTTTTGCTATGTTTTTCTTAGGTGTTTTCAAATGGTAATTACCTTCTGTATTTATAGACAGTACATAGAGATGAATGCTGGGGATGGAAGTTTGACTTTTTAACCTCATGTTTGTTTTATCAAATGTGCACTCTAGGGGATGTGGAAAAGGAAAGTGGTATAAATTTAATGACACAGTTATAGAAGAATTTGACCTTAATGATGAGACCCTGGAGTATGAATGCTTTGGAGGAGAATATAGACCAAAAGTTTATGATCAAAGTAAGTTTTTACAAATGTATATTTTCCATTGGTTTTATTTTTTAATATGTACTTTTCTATCACATTGAAAGCAGTATTTTTTATATAAAAATAGAACCAATTTTATTTATTTGTTCTTTTTACTTACAGCGGCTCTAGCCATATAGATCCACAAACTCCTTGATAGCCAGAGTGAAAAGGTTCAAGCTGCTTACAAATTTTTTTTTAATTTTTTTGATTCTTTACAACATTCCTAGGGTAAGGAGTAAGTTAAGTGTGAGAAATGAATATTAAAGAACAACTTGAAAGAATTTCAACCTTAAAAATAGTTTCAGAAGTAGTTGTCCACTAAAATGTTCGAATTTCCTTTTCACTTACGTAGAGGTATATGATTAATAGAGAAGATAGCTCTAGCACCTGTGTTTTTAAAGCTGTATTTGTTAGTGTGGCAAACGAATCTTTCCACAGCCCCCACCTCCAGAAGAAAAAACACAAACGTACTTGACAGAATCCCATCAGAATTTACTATTTGAAGAAACCTTGGCATTTTTTATACCTGACTTCAAAATAGTCTAGGGGCATTTAAAATTTTCCCCCTGTGTGAGATCCACAATATTAGATCTTGATACCAGACCGTGGTAGTCATGTATCTAAAGGTGGCAGCCTTTAGTGGCTGAATATAGTGTCTTTGCCAAAATTTACGTGGATTTGGCTGTTTTGTGCAGAAATGGTTCAGGGAGGCCAATTATAGCCCCAACCGGTGCCACAGAATTTACTTTCAAATGTGACTTGCCCTTTGATTGGATTTCAGCTTGCCTGGGAAAGTTTACCTTCTTTCCCTTATGTCTTTACCGTATAGCTCCCTTACTCCCTGCCCCTCTGGAGCACCGTCTGAGTGATTTTAAGTCTCACTCTGAAAAGACATGCACTTTACTTATACTTTGCATTTAACGAATTTAGTAAGTACTTACTTGCTGGATTTTTGTTTTAAATTGTCAAGAGAAAATTTTTTATTTACAAAGAGTTCTTCCTGTTGTCTCATTATGAAGCGAACCCCTACACTGATGTACGCCGAAGATACTGGAACGCATACATGCTCTTTTACCAGAGGGTGTCTGATCAGAACTCCCCCGTGTTACCAAAGAAAAGTCGAGTCAGCGTCGTACGGCAGGAAGCCGAGGACCTCTCTCTGTGAGTTTCTCCTCTGTGTAGTTTGCTGTGTGATTTCAGTAGGTGATATTGTGATCTTTAGAGCATGCTCTTTGGTATTTAAAGGTAATTAGCTAAACTAAAGAGAAATTCTAAAAAGCAAGTAAGTAAATCCCTCTACCCCCTGTCTTTCTTCTCACTGCTATCTTGGCAAGTTGGGAAGTAACCTTGGTGGTTACCTCCTTGGCAAGAACTTCTTTGTATTTAGAAACATGGAGAGAAATTATTTCATTTTAGAATTGAGATTTTTAAAAATCTCATTTATTGAGTGCACTTTATGTCCAGAACCTGGTACTATGCCAGCACTGTCTGAAAGGTTTTTTTTTAAGTCCTATTTTCTACAAATTTGCATTTTAATACATTGGATCAGGAAACTGTACAGTTTATTTTTAAATCTAACACGTTATTTATGTCTCTTAGGTCAGCACCATCTTCACCAGAGATTTCACCTCAGTCGTCTCCTCGGCCCCATAGGCCTAACAATGACCGACTGTCTATTCTAACCAAGCTGGTGAAAAAAGGTGAGAAGAAAGGACTATTTGTGGAGAAAATGCCTGTTCGAATATACCAGGTAAGAACCGTATAACAAGTTCTAAGGGAGAAAACCCAGATAAATGTCGGAATCTTATCTCATAGGTCCAGAGCTACTGTTGCCGGCCTTCTTGTGGACATAGTTATGTCCAGAACTTCTGACTCGGCGACAGCCTAGCACAGTGTCCTCTGACCCACCTTGTCCCAGAAGTAGCTATAGACTCAGGGTTGATGAGCACCGTCCCTGGCCTGCTGTGTGCCTGTGGGTGCCCCCTGTAAGCAAGGGGGAGGGAGTGGGCAGTGCAGAAACTCATTGCTGAAATTAACTTATAAAATCTGGAAAGAAAAATAAGGTTCATAACCTTTGGGTAGAACTAATAATAACGATGATGATCATCAGTTATTGAATACCTACCCTGTGCTACACGCTTAAATCCCTAATTCTTAAAACACTCTTGTGGAGTAGCAGGTTTAATTCCCATTTTTCAGATGAAAAGGGGAGAAAGCTCAGAAGGGAGAAATAATGCTGCCAGCGTCACAGAGCCAGGATTTTAATTCAGACTGTCCCATTACCCTGTCCAGACTTTATACACTTAAGTAATCAAGAGCTAAGTAGCCAGAATCAAAAAATTTAAGAGAAATATGAAGTCTTTGGTAAAAAAAAAAAAAAAAAAGGTAAATTAAGCCATCTGATACATGGAGAGCATGGAGTTGGTTGTATTTGGAAAAACTCTGATTGTCCCTTTCCACTCAGAGTAACAGATTAGAATTGGCTTGTCCCATGGTGGTTTTCCTGAATTTCCCAGAAGAATTGGGTCGTTTAGTGAATAATAATTCACCTTTTTACAACTCTTTATCTTTGAAAGTTTTTCCTCTCTCCTTTTTAAAAATTTCAAAGCTTGAGAGAAGTATTTTATGAACCTGTTTTACCCTAACTTATCACTAAAATATCTTCTACATATTGAATAATTTTACCCTGTTTCTTAAAACTAATTAACACTTTTGTTTTATAGATGGTGAGAGATGAAAACCTCAAGTTTATGAAGAATAGAGATGTGTACAGTAGTGATTATTTCAGTTTTGTTTTGTCGTTGGCATCACTGAATGCCGTAAGTACTAGTCGGAGTTTCACTAGAGACGTTAGAAAGGATCGTAGTTGAAAATCTTTCCAGTAACGCAGTCAGTGGGCTTCCCTTATGGCTCAGCTGGTAAAGAATCCGCCTCCAATGCAGGAACCTGGGTTCGATTACTGGGTTGGGAAGATCCCCTGGAGAAGGGAATGGCTACCCACTCCAGTATTCTGGCCTGGAGCAGTCCATGGACAGTCCATAGGGTTGCAGAGTCGGACACGACTGAGCGACTTTCACTCACTCAACGCATTCAGTGACTTATCCTTATTCTTACATGTTAGCATTTGGATTATATGCCAAAAAAAATTCTCACAAATGTGTTAGTTACTGAGTGATATTCAAATACAGGCAGTATTCAGAATGTACAGTGCAGATTGTGAATGAGTGCCGCTTTCCACTTATTGGCTTTTTTAAGTGCTTTTGTTATATTTTGTAAAGAATTTAATAGCCATAAGTGACGTAAATGGATATTGTGCTCTGAGGAGATTGATCATCATAATTTGTAGTCAGACATTACTAGTCTCCAAGTGCTTCTTTTCCATGAGTACCATGATCACAGTTTGCCAATAAGGGGAAGACTTTCTTAGTCTGTTAGAACATTACTTAACCTCTTGTGGTCTAAAGGCTCTATTTTGAGAAGGCTTCATGTAAGAAATGCAGATGATATCTTTCTTAATCTTTTTAAAATTTAACTGGAACGTTTTCTGTAACAAACTGGCTTTATTTTTCTTACTAGTGTTTAACTTTATTATATATATTATTATTGTTATATATCTTTTTACTCAGTTTGTAACAATGCATAGTAATCTATAAAACTGTGAAAAAAAATCTCTTTTTTTCCTCCCTCTCACAGACTAAATTAAAGCATCCATACTATCCTTGCATGGCAAAGGTTAGCTTACAGCTTGCCATTCAATTCCTTTTTCAAACTTACCTACGAACAAAGAAAAAACTCAGGTAAGAAATGTTATGTTCTCACAGTCTGTTCTGCAAAAGGCATTAATTAAACAAAAGTTGAATTTATAAATTCAGACACTCAAAAATTCAAAACATTCTTTTAAATATTTGAAGGCAATTACTAATACATTCTGATGCTGAAGACATGAGTTCCTATTTTTAAGGAATTTCTAATCCAGGAGGAAAGATGGAAAAAATAGAAAAAGAAATAACTGTGGTATAAGGTTTAGATGCTATTTATGTTTAGAACCTGGGGAAAGTTATATCCAGACGTGGGGATTGAACTATCTGTGTTAGTCCAGCGATCGTTGAATACATACTTATCCTCCACCCTACTCCCAAGAAAAATTTAAAAAAAATTTTTTTAAGTGAAAGACACTCCATGAATTTATTTGCCAGGCTATCTAACATCACTGTCTTTGCTTTTTTAAAGGGTCGACACTGAAGAATGGATTGCCACTATTGAAGCACTACTTTCAAAAAGTTTTGATGCTTGTCAATGGCTAGTTGAATACTTTATTAGTTCTGAAGGACGAGAATTGATAAAGTAAGTGTCAGTATCTTTTCGTTAAAAGAAATTTGTTTATCTTCCAGTGATTTAAAGCTGAAGTTTCTTGTAACACTTTGTTTTTCAACTTGAAATTAGTTTTCTGGTTGGAATCAATTTTAAGCAGATAGCCAGTTGCTCAGAGGCAAGCATGTCTTGAACCCCCTGCTGTCACTCAGGGGATTCTCAAATACAAGTCTGTCCCCTCAGGGACTCACAGTCTGGTGTCAGATAAAGATCAGCAGTCCTGGGTTACTGCACAGTAATACCACAGTATTGCTGATATGTTTGGATTCTGGCTAAAACACTCTTTTTCAAAAATCTTTTGATGTGTGTTACCTGTGATAGTATATTTACTTGTGTATCTGTAGTTAAAACGTAATTTTGTTTTTCAAGATGGTCCAATCACTGTGAATGTTTATACCTTGCTCCCTCTCATTCTCTTATCCTCAGAGAGTTCAACATTCCTATGGGGATTGCAGCGAGCACCTTGATTTCTCAGTGTCCAGGCTCCTTTGTCCCCAGGGACCTCTTCCTCCCTCTGCCACAGCTGTCCTGGCTCACCACCCTAGCCAGTGGCCTTGCCTCGGGTTTCACTCAGGCACAAGTCTAGCCGATGAGCAGCGGCGCCCACCATCGCCCATCACAAGTTACACACCAACCAGTCTCTTCCCACCTTCTCCTTTCCTCCTGATAGGATGGAAGAAGTGTCCTCTCTCCTCTCAAAATGAGTCTCTCTACATGAGCAAGGCTTCTCAAGGAAGTTGGTTCTTTATCATTCCAGCATCTTTATCTTCCAGAATTTTCTATCAGGTCACTGCTGTCAGCATACAAATACACTCTCATACCTCTTAACTTAAAGCAGACCACCGGGAATTCAGAAATGCCACTCCTTTCTCACAGGGAGTTTGTCATCCAGTGGCAAGTTAAGATCTAGAAACTCTTGATCCCATTTCCCTTTCATCTCTAGGTCTGAGCTTCTAACATTCATTTATTGGCTCACTTAGTATCTCTACCTCCCCCTTCCTTTTAAAACTAGGTAGATCATGTTACTTCTCTGCTTAAAATTTCTTCAGTGGATTCTCACTGCTCATAGTAAAACCAAAATCTTTACCATAATAGAACACAAAAGGCCTCCCTTGAGTATGGGCTTTGCCTGTGTGTTTCACTTTCCTCCTATCTTAGCATTCAGCAGCTTGTTGATTCCTTGAACACACTAAGCTCTTTGTTCTGCATAAAGACCTTTTTGCCTGTTATTCCCTCTACCTAGAACAGTTTCCCCTCATCTCTGCATAGCAAACACCTTCTCATCCATCAGATGGCAAAGAGGATGCTCACTCCCGACCACCCAGTTTAAAGTAGGTCTGCCCTGTTCTTTTGTTTTGCCTGTCCCCTCTACTAGATGTCAGCTTCTTGACAAGCAGAAGCTATGTGTGTTTGATTCCCTACTGTACACATAGAGCCTGGCAGACTTAAGTGCTCAGTATTTGTGCGTATATACATGCATACAGTTCATAAAGAAAGAATAAATCAATGTGTCTTTCAAGTATTTTTGCCTGTCCTTTTAGAATTTACTTTAAGATAATTTTTCACCCATTTTGCCAGCTCAATTCCAAAATATCCTCCCGTCAGGACTCCTGAGTATTGTGTTAAGCAGTAGAACATCATAGAGCCATCCATATGAAAGGAATATGGCAAAATATTTATTTGACTCCCTTTTATGTTCAAGCAGGCTTGCTCTTAAATATCTCCAGAAAAACTCAGTAACTTCCTTTGATAGTGTGATTTGGTTTCTTAGAA
Source organism: Capra hircus (assembly GCF_001704415.2). Classification (NCBI taxonomy): domain Eukaryota; kingdom Metazoa; phylum Chordata; class Mammalia; order Artiodactyla; family Bovidae; genus Capra; species Capra hircus. The sequence goes on along the minus strand of NC_030810.1, from coordinate 29,503,200 downwards.
TTCCTACATGGTAAAAAGAATCTTAGTAAATTACCTAATCTAAAGTTTTTCTGACAGAGTTTATTATATTTTGTCCCTTTCTTTATAAAGCCCAATTACTCATCATTATCAATTGCTCTGATTTCATTATTTAAAGAATTAATATTTTCTATTCTCTTTTTTCTCTAATTGGGTTTCCCTGGTGGTTCAGACGGTAAAAAAAAAAAAAAATCTGCCTGCAGCATAGAGACCCAGGTTTGATCCCCGGGTCGGGAAGATTCCTTGGAGAAGGAATAGCTACCTACTCCAGTACTCTTGCCTGGAGAATCCCATGGACAGAGGAGCCTGGAGGGCTACAGTCCATGGGGACACACAGAGTTGGTCACAACTGAGCAACTAACACTTTCACTTTCACTTTTCTCTAAATACTAATTTCTTTAGCACTTTTAATACAACTTGTCAGTGTTACAACGAATAAATATGCACTATGTTAATATCTTAGTAAACTTGAAGAGGCTGTTGTCTCAGATCAGCCCCTCCATGTAGTCCTCTTCAGGGGAAAATTTTAATAGTAATTATAACTGTAAAAAATTAAACTAGAAGCAAATACTGCTTTTAAATTGATCTAAAAAATTACTAACCTGAAGGGTACTTAACATCTTTTAAAAAAATTTTTTTTTCCTGTGGAAATTTTTAAACATACAGCAAAGTAGACAGCCTGTACCCATCCCCAGCTCAGGTTGTCAGCATTTGGCCAGTCATGTTTACTTATTCCAACTCTACACATTCTCATACCTTTATTCTCTGAGGTATTTTAAAGTAACCTTCAGACATCATTATTTCATTCTGAATTTTTCAGCATATATCTCTAACAGGTTAAGGTTAAAAAAAAAAAAAAAGTAAACACTTCACCATCATCACTCCAAGCGAAAATGATAATTCCTTCATATCATACCGTCCTATGCACAGTCATGTTCAGATTTCCCCAGATGCCTCAAAAGTGGCATTTTACCATCGAATTTGTACAAATTGGGATCCAGATGAGCTTCACATGCTGTATTTGGTGTGTATGTCTCTTCCTGTTCTCTTAATCTGTAATTGTCCTATATCCCCACCACCTTTTCCGTCGTGCCATGTATGTGGCGTGAGACAGGCCATTCGACCTACAGAGTTGCCCATATTCTGGGTTCCTTTGCATCCTCACAGTGCTTCCTAATGTCCGTGATAGGTAATGTGGAGCACCCCCAAAAATGTTCTTCCCAAAAGAATTGTGCCTGAACCTAATCAGACCCCTAGAGCCAAATATTACAGAAGTAATCTTTTAAACTTTCCTACCTTTCCTAACTCTAGAAAAGAGCCTTATTGGATGTTGAACAGCCTTCTGTGTCGGGTTCACATTAGGTAGCTAATGCTTATTAGCATTAACAGTTACTTGGAATGAGCAGAAGTGAAGCAGCCTTGGAAAGCTCCTCTCTCGTCTTCCTACGAGGAGAAGGAGGGCAGGGCTGTCAGTTCATCCTGCCCTCAAGACAGACGTGGGCAGCTTTCACTGCTGTGACCTGAAAGACTGTCTCATCTGGACAGTTTTGACTTGGGTCATCAAAATTATGTTGTATTTAAATCTTGCTCATGAAACAGAATTTTCTGTTGAGAAATATTAGAAACAGTTAAGTTTTCACTGTGCTGATTATAATAAGGGTTGTCATGTCAGAGTGCGTATATGAAGCAGAGAAGGGCTCACTGCATGTGGGAATGCATGCAATTACCTGGTTGCTCTAAGGTAGTTAGTTACCACTCTCACCCAGCCCCAGGGATACTGATGGTGCCCCCTCCGCCCCGCCCCACCGACCCCACCACACCTGAGGCCGCTGCATCTACCACCTCGCTGTGCAAAGGGTTGGGTTAGGTCACGCCTTTTCAGTGGACAGTGTGGTGTCTGAGTGTAACACTGGACGCACCAAATATAATGAACATGCCTGGTAAACCTTAACTGCTCTCGTTGTCATCGTCATAGGAGAAGAAAGGAAGGGAGCAGGACATTTCCAGCCTCACATGCTTCTAGGAGGACCACGTAATAAGTCAGAGTTGGGAGAGGAAAGGAAAGGGAAGTGAAAATCAGATGGCATTGTAGGTCAAAAGAGGGTTTAGGAGGTACTGTGTAGACTGAGAACTCTTAACTAGTATCCTGTTCTGAGAAGTCGAAGGGGTGCCAGGGAAAATTACTCCTGAGTAAACAGAGTTTATAAAACCTTAGGTTCTTTGCTTTTATATCTCTTGAAGTCCAAATTTACATTTATACAGCTACTCATCTTAGGGGAAGAAAGGAAGAAACAGAAAAAACTCTAACTTCCAAGTTCAAAGGTCTCATTTTTCCTCTTTCATCTTCTTCCTCTCATGAGGGCCCGTGTGTGCCAACACTCTCAGGAGACTTGAACTGACATCTTGGAGTAATTTTTTCCTTGGATAAGTAGGTGGGACCCGTGTTGGGAAGGTTGGGTTACAGAAATCTATTTTGCTTTTTTACACCTCTTTCCCTTTGTGTTAGGATTTTCTTGTTGGAGTGCAATGTGAGAGAAGTACGCGTTGCTGTGGCCACAATCCTGGAGAAAACCCTAGACAGTGCCTTGTTCTATCAGGATAAGGTTAGTCTCGTTTTCTAAATACTGTTTACACATTCTGTTTTTACCAAATGTTTTAAATTGCACATAATAAGACAAAAAGCCTAGGATTAGAGTCTGGTAACTTACATAAAAATGCATGTTCCATGAACTGACATCCTGATCAGTGCCAGGCTGGAAGGCGTTCTGTCCTCTCTTCCTCAGATCCCAGACATCAGGGTAGGCTCAGAATTCAGATCTGCTTTGATCTGCATCAGGGCTTTCTGTCTGGAGCTCTTCCCTCTCAGAGTCTTCGCTCAGGAGTTTGTGTTCAGTCTCTCTGCATAAAGACCAGCCTGAGTCTAGAGTCTGCAGTCTAGACCAGCGGTCATTTTGAGCACCCTGGCTTTGTCTCTTTCCTCAGAAGCTATGTTCGTGATCTGAACCTTCATTTGGCAACGGACCAGGCCGTGCCGTCCATCCAGGGGCACTGGCCACAGTAGCTCCTCCTTTGATCTCTGTTATCCCTAATCCTTGTTCCTGTCATTCTGAATTTCTTCCTCCTCCTAACCCTGTTTTCTGTAACATATTCTCTTCTAGTTCACAATTCCACACAGGCTCAAACAACATGGTATTCATTACCATTCTCAGTTTCCCCCAGATTTTAAGTCTTAGGGACATAAATGACATGAGTCTGATTATTCAATCTGTTAAGTCCTAGCAAATACAGCAGTAACTTCCCAAGTTTGCTGTTTCAAACAGCTGACACTACATGGAAAACTTTGAAAAATGTTGTATTCAGAATGAATTGGCTCCTTATAAATGTTGGCTGGAGGCAGTGTCTCAGTGTGCTAAATGTAAATTCTAGGAATTGCTGCTTCAAATTCAGCTGTTGGCTTTACTGTGCAGGAGGCTGTTGCTGCAGCCCCAGCGCAGGGCACCCCGGCCCTTGGTTCCTTCAACATTCCTGAGCCGGGTGCTCGTTTGCAGACAAGTTTCAGTCCAGGATGGAGAAGGAGGCCAAATATACTCTTCACGAAGGACCTAGAAGAAGAACACTGTCCGTCTCAGTTCCAAGAATCCTAAGAAAGGGGAGGGAGGTTTACTCTAAGGCAGTGGCTTTCAGTCAGCTTAAACAGCAGAAGCATTCTTCACAAAACCTTACTTGGTTGCAGAATATTAAAAAATAGGTCCTTGGGAGCTGCCTAGGACAGCTTAGATACCCTTGCTCTGAAGTACCCTGTGGAAGTTCTCTGAGATAGTTAACGTAAGAATGTTCTCCCTCTCCTGCTTCCTCCCACATACCAACCTAGACAAAGGACAAAAGCAGAATCAATGCAGTCTACCTACAGATGGAGTCAGGCCATAGCACATCACCCCACCAGCCTCTAAAAGCAGGACTGCAGGGGGAAGAAAGTGAAGAGAGTGGTGGAGGACGTAAACCATTTGCCTCAGTAAATTCCACTTGATACTCAGCTGTTGTTATATTATGTCTATTTTCCCCCTTGATGGAAATGGTGCCTCTTGCCACCCACTTCATATTGGAAAGCACTTTGAAATGGAATGCCACGTACATGGTAGATTTTACTGTATTTATAATGAGTATAACAGGATGGATGGGAACATTTCAAAAGTCTACGAGAACCTTCTCCAGAGGAAAGGAGCTGACAAGAGCAGTAAGCCTGGTCTCAGTTCTCAGGTCACACATGGATGTCCAGGGACTTGTCCAGAAACAGCTGGGGTGGGAGGGAAAGAAGAAGCAATGTGATAACCAAGATGGTTTCTAAACAAATAAAATGTTTTTCAAAGCTTTCCATGAGGCGTCAGCGGGCTTTCAAGTAAGTTCACAGTTGAGTTGATATTACCGTTGTCATTCCGTCAGGCTGTTGCTCTCCATTCGCTCCATTGGCTCGGTTCCTAGCCTCTATGCCTGTGTCTGTGTTTTTTATTCTTTGCATCTGTGATTATGTGAAGAAGTAGCAAAGTGGAGGGAGGGATTCAGAAGTGTTTCCTCTAAAACCCCTGCCTTTTTTTTAAAAGACAGAAAGAACTGGGCTTTTTAGAAAATGTGACCATTAGGCAGTGGAACCATGCCCTTGAGTCTGAAGGCGAGGAAACAAAACTAGGCTTTTCTTTCATTATTTCTACAGTTCTACCAGTCTTCCCTGGAAGATCAAATGGATAATTCTGTTTCTGCTCCCCAAAGCATAAATCCATCTAAATCCGAGACTCGATTGTATCAATCAGACTTTTCCTTTTGTTCTTATGGTGGTTTATTTCAGGTTAATCCTATTACAGATGTCCATCTTACCTTCTTTTTCTTTATGTAATTTCATCTTTCCTCTAACCAGTTAAAGAGCCTTCATCAGTTACTGGAGGTACTGCTTGCTCTGTTGGATAAAGATGTCCCCGAAAATTGTAAAAACTGTGCTCAGTACTTTTTCCTGTTCAACACTTTTGTGCAAAAGGTAAATGATTTTTTTTTCCACTAGGGATTTATAGTCTAAAGGAATTTTATATATGCAAAACATTTATATTGGTCAACATAGGACCTATATGATATAATTTTACAAGTGTTCCTTTTTAAAAAAATCTTCAGTTGTATGTTATATTACTTGTAAGAATCCCAGCATAGGTAGGTGGGGATGATTTCTCTTTGTTGGAACAAGAGTCTGCATTGAAATGAGGGGCCATTGTGCAGCCCCAGAGGGCTGTTAGGTTTTCAACAAGTACTTTCTATATGTAAATTATGGCATTTAAACACTTACTACTTAAAGGTTCTCTCTTGGCTGTATTTTTGGAATAGCTTTCTATCTGGGTAAGAACGTCATTTGTCATTCTCTCTTTCTTATGACAGCAAGGGATTAAGGCCGGGGATCTCCTTCTGAAGCATTCTGCCCTGCGACACATGATCAGCTTCCTCCTCGGGGCCAGCCGGCAGAGCACCCAGGTACTGCCTGCTTTTGTTTCATGCAGCCCAGTGGCCTGGCTATGGTTTTGGCCAGAGCCACAGTGTCTCTCTTTGTAAGTTTCATCAGAGTCCAGGTGCAACAAATGCTGTATAGCTTTTAAAATTCTTTGGAGTTCAGTTATTTTTACAGCCTCCTCATAGAATTTATTTTAAATGCCATAACCAGTGGGAATGACTAACTCAGACATCAGTCAAAACGTGAAGTGCCAAGTGTCCTAGGAGGAAAGATGGGTTCTGCCTGGGGGATTCGAAAGCCTTCAGAAAGAGTGACACGGGTCCTCCTCCACTCACTCTCTGGGACTGTGAGCAAGGCTTGGTCCCGGTGGAAGTGCTTACATGGGACGCTGTCACAGGCCATTATTCACATGTGAAGCTGAACCATTAAGTGCTGAGCAACATTGCTGCAGATGTAATACTCATATTCAGAAAATGAAAGGGAAATGGTTTTGGAATAGTAGAGTCAAATATACCCTCAAATGACTCTGCTGTTTGAAGTTCCTATGTTGGTGTGTTTTTTCCAATCATTATATTTCTTCTGTTTGATAGACTTAAAATACACAAAATGTCAACGTGCTGTAATGATAAATACTATGTATGGAGCAGTTATTATGTGCCAGACACAACTGGTTACTTTTCATGCTCTACCTCTGAAGTTCACAGTTCAGTAAAACAGGTAGTTTCATCCCCCTTCTTGGGCAAGAATTACAGCTGAGAGAAATTGTAACTCGTTGAGGGTCGCAGGACTTAAGCTCTAGTTTCCACTACATGTGATTCACTGCCTAGGAAAGCTTTCCTCTTTTTATTAAGGGAGACAGACTTGTCATTTAGGCCTCCTCTCAGCTCCCTGTCATACCACGTAGCCACTCTGACTCCTTAATGTGGAAAACGGGACTTCCCCGGTGGTCCAGTGGCTAAGACTCCACACTTCCACTGGAGGGGGTGGGGTACAAGTTCAGCCCCTTGTGAGGGAGCTAAGGTCCTGCGTGCCACACAGTGCAGCCTAAATAAATAAACGCGCTGGCAGTAGCTTGCTCTGTGTGCTGATATTATGTTGAGTATCAGTTTTTACTTCAAGCTTTGCCTTATCAGGGGCTCCATTAACAATGACGATTATTTTAAATTCATTGTAATTTAAATAATACTCAGTTTAATTAATGATGTTATATTGTATGATTAATATTGTTTTGCATTTATGGAACACATAAGTTTGAAAACATTCTCACTTTTAATGTTTCATTTGGTCCTCCCAACCATGAGGTGGGTGCGGAACAGGTAGCGGGTAGGTTGTCCCTGTCCTGATACAAGGAAGTCAGGCAGAGAACTCGCCCACATCCTCACAGATCAGTGAGTGGCAGAGGGGCCAGGCCTGCAGACCTCCAGCCTCACAGGCTTTCCCCACTGTACTGGGTGCAGGAAAATTACCTAGCATGTGGTGAGAGCTCAGTGCCTAAATAGGATTGCATGATAGTATTTGTTTTAGAATAGAAATTCGTATATATCTGTGTTAAGCTGGAGGAGCCTGGTGGGCTGCTGTCTATGGGGTCACGCAGAGTCGGACACGACTGAAGTGACTTAGCAGCAAGCTGGCTTAAAACCTGTGAATTTTTTGCACTTTGATCTCTCGTACTGTCAAACACTGGGAAAGAATGTGGCTCAGAATATCATGAACCCACACACTTTTCCTTCCTTGTCACTTGTTTCTCACCAGAGCACTAACACCCACTTTATTTTCTCCGACAACAGATACGTCGGTGGAGTTCTGCACAAGCACGAGAATTTGGGAACCTCCACAATACAGTGGCATTGCTCGTCCTGCATTCAGATGTCTCTTCCCAGAGGAATGTTGGTAAGCTTTAAAGCCTGTCTTTAATATGTCAAGGAAATGGAGAGATGGTGGATTTGTCAGTAACACAGAGATAGTGATAACGTTGGCAATTAAATGTATGTTAGTGGCTTCTCATTTGGCTATTTGATATGTGAGGGATGCTTTAAATTTTTTGTTTCAGTTTATGTTAAGCTTCACCTTATTTTTACTAGTTTGTCACAATAGAAAGTCTTTATTTGGGGTGGGATATGGAAGCATTTCAAAACACACTGGGGTTAAAGGCTGCATTTCTATACTGTTATCAGGCCTTCTTGTGACAGCACCAACAGCAATAGCAACGATAGTACAGTAAAGCTGCTGTAAAGCACTCAGTGTTCCCGTGTGCTGTGCCTCTCCTGGGGCTCCCCTCAGCAGACCTGTGAGGTTGGTTCCCCTTCTGAGTGTGCAGGAGCTAAGATGGGGAGAGCGAGAGTGACTCCCACATCTCACAGCAGGTCAGAGGCGTGGCAGCCAGTGTGGAACACAGGCCTCTGACCCCAGAGCCTATGGAAGGGTTTTCACGTCATCTGACCAGGAAACTAGATTAAAAATCACAGTGCATCCCTCTGAGCTGGAGACGCCGTTGACTCTCTGAGGCGATGTGGGGGAGCTCTCGTATAGCCGTGAGCTAGACTGTGCTTCCTAAATCCTGATTCACCAATCTAAAAGATGAAGCTGCCACCATTATGAGTTCAGACGGGTCTGCGAAAGAAAATTGAGAGCGAGAGTCCTAGCTTTTCCAGCATGTAGGGTACCCCTTCCACGTGAGAGATTCTGCTCAGCATTGGCAGTTGTTTAAGCAGCAGAAGTGCCTTGTCTTCCGTCTCTCCAGAGGCACTTTGAGCCTTTTTTTTTTCTCATTTTAAACTTCTTCAAAAGGATTATCTTGGCTGTGAATCACTGGGAGTCTAGGGATTTAACAGTTAGTCCAGGGCATACATTGAAAGAGAGAGGAAGCCTTTTCTCAAGTCTCATGACTGTGAGAGACGGCTGTACATGTTCAGCAGTTGGGTGTGTGAATCTTGAGGCAGTCGCCTTACCTTGTAGACGTCGGTTTCACATGATAACATGAGGTGGCTTTTTCCTTTGATTTCCTAAAGCTCCGGGTGTATTTAAACAACGGCCGCCTATTAGCATTGCCCCCTCGAGCCCCCTGCTGCCCCTCCACGAGGAAGTCGAAGCCCTGTTGTTCTTGTCTGAAGGGAAACCTTACCTGTTAGAGGTATGTCCTTGTTCTACTAAAGCCATTTTCCTTTTATTTGTTTTTCTCTTTTTGAGGAAAAAAAATGCCTTTTGTTATTAGTTGTATTTTGTTATGTTACTCTCTTAAAGGGGAGTATAGTTAAGAAGCAGTATTTCAAATTAATTTTACTTCCTGTATGTATGTCAGAAAGAAATAGGCACCTGAAAAGAATATAATTAGTCCTCCCTGCAACTAAGAATTGGGCCTCCAGGTCCCAGGAGGAGGTGTATATGGCACACACACACACCACCACCACCCCCAGCCAAGTCACAGTCACTCTATTTATTATCAGAGGGTTTATTCCCAATCTTGTGTGTGTCCTTTGTCCTGAAATACTACAGCTCTGAAGCATACGGGTTTTTCAACCTCAGGGGTATAGGAGTGAGCTCTCACAACCTCCTGTTGAGGTCCCTCTCCCTTCCACCCAGAGCTACTACACCTTAAGAACGTAATCTTCCAGTCCTCGTTCTGTAACTTGATTTTTGTATATATGACTCGGTGAACATAATCATACTGGTTTTTATTTACATCACCAGTGCTGTGCTCTCTCTCTCTTTTTTTTTTAAGCTTAACGTCATGTATTTTTTGGACCTATCAGTGGTTATTTTAATGGGGGAGATCCCCTTTAAAATCTGATAAAAGTGAGAAAAAGGTACACATTTGCACAAATTGTGTTAACTCTCAGACAGACTCAAACTATTTTGAGGCAGTGTTGATGGTCCTTAATCTGAGCTGATTTCAGTGAAAGTCAGAAACAGCATTTTAACAGTGAACTGTGACAAAAGAAACACTCCTCTTCTGCCCTCACTAGGTAATGTTTGCTCTGCGAGAGCTGACGGGCTCACTGCTGGCGCTCATCGAGATGGTGGTGTACTGCTGTTTCTGTAACGAGCATTTCTCCTTCACCATGCTGCATTTCATTAAGGTAGGACCTCGTAAACACCTGTGGCAGCCTGCGAGCCTTCGGTTGAGACCTAGGAAAGCATTGCTTTGGCTCCCAGGCACTTTGCTTCTTTTAATAACTTAAATTGTTTTCCTAATCATAAAAATAGTATAGGCTCATTTTTTAAATGAAGGATAAAGAATTCAAAATCTCACCATTTATGATGATTACCATGAATATTCTCTCACGTTTCCTTTTTTATTTTCTATGCGTATATTTTAACATAATTGGGATTTTATTGTCTGTATGATGTTTGTGCCCTCTTTTTTCAATTGACATTATAAGTACTTTCCATATCATTAAAAGCTAGCTGAGTGTATTTCATGTATCTCTCATGTATCACAATTTACTCAGCCATTCCCTTCCCAGTGAGGCATATTTGCATTGGGTGCAATTTTTAACTATTAAGAATAATACTTTATAGTTAGTGATAATGCTGTGGTGACCATTATTGTATAAAATGGTTTTAAAGTTTCAGGTTATTTCCCTAGGCCACATCTAAAAAATCAAAAGTAGATTGATTTTTCTCACCTTCTGAAGTAGTAATATATATAGTTCATTATGAAGCTCTGATCAGTGTGTAGTAATTACTTATGTTGCACTTTCTGGATGCCAAGCTCAGTTCCAAGCATATTTCGTATTTAACTCACTGAACTCTCTAGTACATAAGTCCTGTGAGGTACAGATACTGGTATTGGAGGTACTGAAGACACCAGGGTCACACAGCTAGTAAGTGGCAGAGTGGGAGTTCGAATAGCAGCAGTGTGGCTCCAGGGCTCTGCTCTTAACTACTGCCTTGCTAGGGATTATTAGAAAAACCTTTAAACCTATGCATACCATTTTATTCATTTTTAATCTTTAATTTTTAATTACATGGAGAATACATGACTTCATTCTCTTTGTGAAAAAATATGCAAAGTCCATTTCGACCATCACCAGCCAGCCATGTCTCCTCTCCACCCTACCCCATGGGCCAGTATTGTCACATGGGTTATGCGTCTTTCCAGTCCTCTTTGTGTGAAATTACAAGAGATATTTTAGTTTGTCCCACACCTTGCCTGCCCCAGGATTTGTAACAGTGATACAGGTAGTGTTAACAAGTAGCTGTGATCAGTAGATCATGTCTCCAAGCTCTAATTAAAGTATGTTTTGCCCTCAGCCTTTTCTGTGCAGGTCTGCCGTATCAGGGTTGATTGAGACCTCTCTTTACTGTTTACTAATTATATAACCAAGGGCAGCTTCCTCTTCTGGAAAACAGGAGGAAGTTTGACCAGGCCTCACAGATTGTATAGATTCAGTGAGGCATGATACATGCAGTACTTAGTGTCAGACCTGGCAGCTTGGACATGCCCTGTCGTCATGCCGCGTCCTTTCCCACTGCATATCGTGTGTAAGGTTATTAAAATGCACAGGGGTGTGAGTTTTCTCAACCTTGCTTTCTTTGTTTAGAGTGTCTTGGCAGATTTTTCTACTTCCCAAGCTGAACTTTTCTTATATTTCACTCACAGCATGTTGATCTCAGAACACTCTAATTAGCATTCTCACAGCTACTCGAGAATAGTCAACAAAACAGAATAAGTATAAATGAAATATAAGTACAAATTGAGGCCTGTTTAGTGACTAAAACTCTCTCCCTTTCTGCTGCTTTCCCTCTCCCCTTCCTAATTTCATAGTGAAACATCACGGAGGGTTATAGCAGGGAGGGTCGTGGTGTTGTTTCAGTCCCCGGACTTAGCATTTGGGGAACTGAGACCCAGAGAAGGGAATGACTTGCCCAAGGTCAGCCAGGTGATGGTAGAACTTAGGCTGGAGTCCCAGCACTGTTGATTGCCACTCGGGCCTGCTTTTCACTGAAGACTTACTGGAATCTTTGTGCTTTTAAAAAATATTTCAGAACCAACTAGAAACAGCTCCACCCCATGAATTAAAGAATACATTCCAGCTACTTCATGAGATACTGGTAAGTCACGCATGTTTTGATTCGCTGGCATTTAGGTAGTTACTAGGCAGCGTGCGTTTGCAGATAACACTGTGTGTCCTTGCGTTGCTTTTGCATCCATTGGGTCTGCACTCACCAAGCCCTCTTCACATCACCCATTCTTCTTTCCTTAACTGATTCAGAGGTGGGTGGTAATAAATTTCCTTCTGTTTAGTGAGGGAGCTAGACAAGGACACAAGCAATTCTAGTGCAGAAAGCAAAGGCCGTATTTACCATGCACAGAAAATGGTGCTCAGCTCAAGTGTGATCTTGTGTGAACCTCACAAGAACCAAGAGAGGTGAATGGCTGGCTCTGCAGCCTGTCCATGTGCTACTGAAAATATCTCTATGAGCCACAAAACTGAAATATAATCCACTATAGGGTGCATCCCAGTTGGGGAAATACAAAGGCAGGGGGGAAAATACAACTGTAGTCAGTGAAATAAGGTATTATTAGAAGCTGAACTTAGAGAAGTGGAGTGACCTGCCCAAGGACATCGTCACTAAGTGACAGTCAGGATTTGAGCCAGCTGACTGGCCGTGGAGCCTGTGCTCTCTACCAAATGCCTGGTTTGCTGAGTGACTGGAAGAGATAGGACTAAAAGGAGTGGAAACTGGTGGGGTTTGGGGAAGAAGCCCAGACCAGATCAGGAAGAGTTTCTGGTTCCAGTGCCTGTGGACTTTTTCCCTGGTGGCCAGTGGTGACACACTGGTGGCCAAGGTCCACCTACATGTCTTGTCTCTTTGGCCCAAACTGTTCTGTTCTTTAATTTCTGGATTCCAATCTGTCTTCAGAAATCAGGTCATCTGGCCACACTGGTCTGTTTCCTGCGTGCTCCAGCCACCCAGAGCAGTGACAGCATATCCTTTCCACGAAGCTTGTGGTCCCCAGTCCCCACTGCCCTCGGCACTGCTGTTGTCTGCCACGTGGCTCATTCATTTCTTACCATCTCAGATTCTGTAGACATTTAAGTTAGTAACCTCTGCCATCAGTGGTGGACACCATGGAGGGTTTGAGGCAGGAAAGTGATATAACCTGATTTATGTCTTAGAAAGATTCCCCCAGCAGTTGTCTTAAAGGATGGGCTAAAGAAAGAAGCAGGGTTGGAACTGGAAAACCATATAGGAGTCTGGCAGTAATCTGAGTGTAAAGTACTAAGGCTTATACTAAGGAGAGACCGGAGCAGAAGGGGCTAGGACCAGAACAACAGGTGTTTAGAAAGAGAATCAGTGGAATTTGGTGACTGGTTGTGAACCAATGAGAGAGACTAGCCCAAGAACCATTTAAAATAAAGAGTGGGCAGTGGGATGGGGACTGGCTTCCCTTTAGGTCCCTAAGGCTTTGGCATAGGGTAAGCATTTAATAAACACTTTTGAAAATGGAGATACATTGTGGGTGCCATTTCTAAAATGCCTGACTCTCTGGTCCTTTGCCTCCTTTTGGTTCTAGCACTTTTGTAAGATCATTGCTTCTCAGGAGTGGGATTGAGTGATGTTCGTCTGCTCAACAGCAGACCCACTTAGTTTACTGAACTGTGCACAGCTCAGTGTCAGGCATTAGAAGTCCAGCAAGAGTGTGCCATAGATCCAGCCTTGTGTGGTGTGGCATAAATGTCCATATCGACTTGTAGAGCCTGTATTATATCAAAACTTTTGACAGGATTTTGCGAACCGTAAATCTCTGATCTTTGGGATCATGAAATACATGTCCTTATAACCCACAGAGAACCCTAGAGTCAGTTCTTAAGAGCATGTATTAGGAAATGTGTGGATCTTCAAATACTGCTTAATACTTTTTTATATCTTTAGTTTGAAATTTAATATATTGTTGAAAATAGGGCAATAACATATTTGGTTTTGGTTTTACTATGTTAGTAACTATAGTCCCTTGAACGAGTTTTTTTTAAAGGCACCAGTGGCTGTAACACAAGTTTCTTCTTTCATTTACCAGCCTTTGTTTCCTGCTTCTCACAGGTCATCGAGGATCCCATACAAGTGGAACGAGTCAAGTTTGTGTTTGAGACAGAAAATGGATTACTAGGCAAGTATGGCTGCCCTGTGAAGAAGCGCCTGCAGTAAAGAGCCCATCGTTCCAGCCAGCCTCTCCTCCCCAGGGTCTGCCTGGCACACTCTGCCTGGCAAGGATCGCTGAGGAATCCAGGAGTTGTCTGGTCAGGGCTGTTAGACTCCCTCAGTCTAGTCAGGAGGTTTAAAGCCAGAGGATCTTACTACCCTGAACACCCCTACTTTTCGTAAGACAAAAGCTTGAGGTCCTTTTACTGGGTCAGGTAAGATTCAGGGGTGCTGTGACTTTCTTCAGCAAGCTAAAGGTTTGCCACTTTAACAAGAAACCTTTCTTCCATTCTGTAGCCATTGAGGTGGGAAAAGACTAAAACCTTACACTCAGGATATTGTCAAGCTCATGAAATGCAGTTTCTTTTTTTCTTTTAACCTGTGGTATGAATGCACCCAAATTTTTATTATCTGCTCATAAAAGTTTTTTGACAGCCTTTTCTTTTTCAGAAGGCTAAAGTGGCTTTAATGAGCTATTTCTTAGAAAAAGTTTAGTTAAAAATAGTCTTATCCAACTCCCACCATCCACCTGTATTCCCAGTTAACTTGAGTCATTTTAGATATTGCTGTGTATTTAAAGAAAGTTTTAGCATCTCCTTTTATTGCAGAAAAGAAATTTATGCTTAGAATGTTCTGTAGTTACAACGTTCTAGGCCACCGCTTTGAAATGGTGCTCTCTGCTCTGAGCAGCACCCAGGCTCTCTGAAGCTTACAGACCATACACGCCTCAAGGGCAGGGAGCAGGCATTGCAGTCATCCCTTGGTAACCATAGGGCGCTGGTTCCAGGACCCACTCGGACACCAAAACCCATGGATGCTCTAGTTCCATAGTCTACCCTTCATATCATGGTTCTGCACCTGAGCATTCAACCAGCCACAGGTTGTGTAGTGTGCTATACATATTTATTGGAAAAAACTCACATATAAGTGGACCTGTGCAGTTCAAGCCCATGTTGCTCAAGGGTTGGCCATATTTATCTTTAAATGCCCAAAGCGCTGACCAGTAAATACTTGTTGAAGTGAAAGTACCATAAGTCTCCATTTATCACACTGAAGTATTTTAACTGCTCTTTGTTAGTATTGCAGTGAATGAAAAACTTTGCAAGTCTCTAGGTGAAAAATCAGCCAATATAAATTTTAGTTCCTTTCAGTTCTTCTGAAAGTCAAACCTTCACCATCTTGTATTTTTCTTGAATACTTAAAGCAGTGTTTCTGTCCATTAGAATTTGGAAAACCCTGTTAAGTCAGCACTACTGTGCTTTGGTCAAGTTCTTCATCTGCTTATCAAAAGTTGGCTGTGAATTTTCAGAGCAGGAGACCTGGGCCTGTTGGCACCTGGGCCTGCTTTCACTTCAGTGCTTTACTGTTGAAACTTCTTCCTTTATCCCTCAGCTCTGATGCACCACAGTAATCATGTGGACAGCAGCCGCTGCTACCAGTGTGTCAAGTTTCTTGTAACTCTTGCTCAAAAGTAAGTATTGACTCAAAATGCAGTTGCGTAAATGATGTTTTTAGTTACAAGTCAGATATGACTCAAGAAAAAAAATTCCCTTGTGTTGGTACCTAGGGAATCTGAGTCAGTCAGGGCATACTTGCTTGGATGGTACAGACAATTATTCAGACAATCTCAAAGAGATATAAAAGGAGAGTGTTAAAAGTAACAGATCTTACGGAATCCAAGGTGGGAAAAAGTGCTAAACTGACAGCTTTGTGCAGGAAGAAGTCCAAGGCAGGTTTACGGACCTCAACGGAAAGAATTCATGAACTGTCACTCAGGATATCTTTAGTTAACCATCAGCTTTGTCAGCTTCTAGGTCCCCACTCTCAAAACACTCTCTCAAGAGGCCAAATCATATAAGAGCTACTTAAACCTATGAACCTAGGCGCTGTGCTAAATATGACCTGTATTCTCATTTAACATTTTCAGCAATTTTATGAGGTTAGGTGCTGTTACTAGTCCCATATCATGGGTGGTTTAAATGACATGCCTGCTGACAGAGCCAGGACTCGAGTACAGGCTGACTGACTTCAAGGCAAAGGTTCTTTTCTTCTTTTATTTAATTGTGCTAAAATATGTGTGTGTTAAGTCACTCAGTCATGTCCAACTCTTTGCAATCCCATGGACTTTAGCCCACCAGGCTCCTCCGTCCATGGAATTCTCCAGGCAAGAACACTGGAGTGGATTGCCATTCCCTTCTCCAGGGGATCATCCCAACCCAGGGATTGAACCCGTGTCTCTTAGGTCTCCTGCATTGGCAGGTGGGTTCTTTACCACTAGCACCACCTGGGAGGTCCCTAAAATATACATGACATAAAATTCACCATTTTAGCCATTTTTAGGTGTACAATTCAGTGGCATTAAGTACATTTATAGCATTGTGCAGCCATCACCATCACCGCCATCTCTAGAACTTTTTTTCATCTTCCAGAACTGAAATTCCGTAGCCGTTAAATAGTACCTCTCCATTCCTCCTCCCTCCAGCTCCCAGCAACCATCCTTCTACTTTCTGTCTCCATGAATTTGACTGTTGTAGATACCTCACATGAATAGAATCATACAGTGTTTTCCCTTTCATGACTGGCTTATTTCCCATAGCATGACATCTCCCAAGGTGTATCCATATTGTAGTGTCTGTCAGAATTTCCTTTCTGTTTAAGGCTGAATGACATTCCGTTGTACAGATATGTATATGTGCTGCATTTTACTTATCCATTCATCTGTCAGTAGATCCTTGGAAAGGTTCTCAATGTTAGAAGGAACCTGAGTTGTTTGCAACTTCAGCTCCCCTATTTATTTATTATGTTGGCCCACAAAAGATCAGAGTGACTGCATGCTAATCCAAGGTTACTTTTTTTAATTGAAGTATAGTTGATTTACAATATTGTGTTAGTTTCAAGTGTACAACAAAGTGATTCAGTTAATATTATTTTTTCAGGTTGTTTTCCATTATAGGTTGTTACAAGATACTGAATATAGTTCCCTGTGCTGCACAGTAAATCCTTGTTTCTAACCTATTTCGTATATAGTAGTTTGTGTCTGTTAATCCCATACTCCTGTAACTTATCCCTCCTTTCACCCCTTTCCCCTGGTAACCATAAGTTTGTTTTCTGTGTCTGTGTGTCTGTTTCTGCTTTGTATATAGATTCGTTTGTATTATTTAAGATTCCACATATAAAGGATACTAAGTATAATATTCTCCAGGTCCATTCATGTTGCTGCAAATGGCAATATTTCATTCTTTTTATGGCCGAGCATGGAGAAGGACATGACAGCCACTCCAGTATTCTTGCCTGGGAAATCCCATGGACAGAGGAGCTTGGCGGGCTACAGTCCATAGGGTCATAAAGAGTCATACACGACTGAAGCAACTTAGCACATGCATGGCTGAGTAATATTCCTTTGTGTATATATAGATACATCACATCTTCTTAAACCAGGCTTCTGTTAGTGGACACAGAGGTTACTTCCATGTCTTGGCTGTTGCAAATAGTATTGCAGAGCAAACATTGGGGTGCACGTATCTTTACAAATTAAGAGTTTTTGTCTTTTCAGGATATGTACCCAGGAGTGTAACTAACCCAGGATTATTGAGCAGACAGCACTGCCATCACTGAGTTTTGCACTGAGCTCTCTTTAGCTTAATTTATTTTGCTCCAGATTTTTCCTGATTCTTAGCTATCCTTGGACTTATACCAGAATGAGAAATCTGTTGGGATTAATCTGCTGCATTTGAGCATCCTCAACAGTTTTAAATGAGAGCCCCATTGAAATAGCACATGAACACACATTTTCCAGATGACAATATTGTAAACACAGATGGAGATCATCCTGCCACAGTTGTGGGTTCATTAATTAGGCTTCATACTGACAGCATGTCATCACAATGACATAAAAGGCTAAAAGAGTGGTATTTCCAAGTAGTGTTGGGGCCACATAGCATATCTGATGCCAGCAAACACAAAGTCCATATATTAGTAGTGTCTTCATATGTACTTCCTTATCCTGCACGTATCCCATTTTGTACATATGTTAATGGCAGTCTCCCCATCAGTACTATCTTCAAATAAGGACAGCTTTCTAGGTGGGCAAATACAAATGGAAAGGGAGAGAGAGGCTCCAAAAGCAGGTTTTAAAATTGTTTTTCCCTCATATCATTCTTTCTTATTTAAATTATAAAAATTAAAGACTTGTTTGATTTTAAGAAGAGGTCATTTATTGTATACCTTAAAATTACTAGAAGAGAACATAGGCAAAATATCCTCTAACATAAATCATAGCAATGTTTTCTTAGGCGAGTCTCCCAAGGAAATAGAAATAAAAGCAAAAATAAACAAGTGGCACCTAGTCAAACTTATACATTTTTGCACAGCAGAGGAAACTATAAACAAAATGAAAAGGCACCCTACAGAATGGGAGAAAATATTTGCAATTGATGCATCCAACAAGGACTTAATTACCAAAATATATGAACAGCTCATACAACTTAATAACAACAACAAAAACAAAAATCAAAAAGTGGGCAGGAGACCTAAATAGACATTTCTCCAAAGAAGACATACCAGATGGCCAAGTGGCACATGACAAGATGTTCAACATTGCCAGTTGTCAGAGAAATGTAAATCAAAGTCAGAACAGAGTGAGGTATCGCTTCACAACAATCAGAATGGCCATCATTAAAAGTCTACAAATAATAAATGCTAGAGGGGTTGTAGAGAAAAGGGAACCCCTCCTACACTGTTGGTGGGAGTATAAATTGGTATAGCCACTATGGAAAACAGTATGGAGGTTCCTTAAAAACTGAAAATAAAGCTACCATATGATTCAGCAATCCCACTCCTGGACATATATCCAGAAAAAACTGTTGAAAAGATGTATACACCCCAGTGTTCACTGCAGCACTATTTTACAATAGCCAAGACATGAAGCCACCTAAATGTCCATCAACAGATGAATGGATGAAGATGTAGTACATATATACAATGGAATATTACTCAGCTCTTAAAAAAACAATGTCATTGGCAGCAACATGGATGGGCCTAGAAGTCATTATGCAAGTGAAATAGTCAGACAAAGAGGAACGTCATATCACTTATATGTGGAATATAAAGTATGGTACAAAAGAACTTATTTAAAAAAAAAAGATTTAGAGACATAGGAAACAAACTTACAGTAACCAAAGTGGAAAGGAGGTTGAGGAAGGATAAATTAGGAGTGTGAGATTAGCAGATGCAAACTACTATGTACAAAATAGAAAAACAGCAAGGGCCTACTGTAGAGCACAGAGAACTGTCTTCAGTTTCTTGTAATAATCTGTAATGGGAAAGAATCAGAAAAAGTATATGTATATCTGGTTCATTTTGCTGTACACCAGAAACTAACTCAACTTTATAAATCAATTATGCTTTTAATTTTTTAAAAATATTTAAGAGGTTATTTATCAAATGTACAATTTCTTGTGGCTATTTTTGTTTGTTATTTTTCATTTTCCAACCTTGATTTTAGTAGAACTGATTGGATGAGTTAGAGATAGATAAGAAACTTTTCACTGCATATTTACCTTTTACAGCTTCTTGGAGTTTTAAACATGTGAATGTATCCAAAGCAAAAGAAAATACAAATTCATATAAAGACAACTGAAAGTAGCATTTGTGTTTCAAAATTTTAAAGTACTCAGTTCGGTTCAGTTCAGTCGCTCAGTCGTGTCCGACTCTTTGCAACCCCATGAATCGCAACACGCCAGGCCTCCCTGTCCATCATCAACTCCCAGAGTTCACTCAGACTCACGTGCATCGAGTCAGTGATGCCATCCAGCCATCGTCCTGGGTCGTCCCCTTCTCCTCCTGCCCCCAATCCCTCCCAGCATCAGAGTCTTTTCCAATGAGTCAAGTCTTCGCATGAGGTGGCCAAAGTACTGGAGCTTCAGCTTTAGCATTATTGCTTCCAAAGAAATCCCAGGGTTGATCTCCTTCAGAATGGACTGGCTGGATCTCCTTGCAGTCCAAGGGACCCTCAAGAGTCTTCTCCAACACCACAGTTCAAAACCATCAATTCTTTGGCGCTCACCCTTCTTCACAGTCCAACACTCACATCCATACATGACCACAGGAAAAACCATAGCCTTGACTAGATGGACCTTAGTCAGCAAAGTAATGTCTCTGCTTTTGAATATACTATCTAGGTTGGTCATAACTTTTCTTCCAAGAGTAAGCATCTTTAAATTCATGGCTGCAGTCACCATCTGCAGTGATTTTGGAGCCCAAAAAAATAAAGTCTAACACTGTTTCTACTGTTTCACGTCTATTTCCCATGAAGTGATGGGACCAGATGCCATGATCTTCGTTTTCTGAATGTTGAGCTTTAGGCCAACTTTTTCACTCTCCTCTTTGACTTTCATCAAGAGGCTTTTTAGTTCCTCTTCACTTTCTGCCATAAGGGTGGTGTCATCTGCATATCTGAGGTTATCGATATTTCTCCTGGCAATCTTAATTCCAGCTTGTGTTTCTTCCAGTCCAGCGTTTCTCATGATGTACTCTGCATATAAGTTAAATAAGCAGGGTGACAATATACAGCCTTGACGTACTCCTTTTCCTATTTGGAACCAGTCTGTTGTTCCATGTCCAGTTCTAACTGTTGCTTCCTGACCTGCATACAGATTTCTCAAGAGGCAGGTTAGGTGGTCTGGTATTCCCATCTCTTTCAGAATTTTCCACAGTTTATTGTGATCCACACAGTCAAAGGCTTTGGCATAATCAGTAAAGCAGAAATAGAGTTTTTCTGGAACTCTCTTACTTTTTCGATGACCCAGCGGATGTTGGCAATTTGATTTCTGGTTCCTCTGCCTTTTCTAAAACCAGCTTGAACATCAGGGAGTTCACGGTTCACGTATCGCTGAAGCCTGGCTTGGAGAATTTTGAGCATTACTTTACTAGCTTGTGAGATGAGTGCAGTTGTGTGGTAGTTTGAGCATTCTTTGGCATTGGCTTTCTTTGGGATTGGAATGAAAACTGACCTTTTCCAGTCCTGTAGCCACTGCTGAGTTTTCCAAATTTGCAGGCATATTGAGTGCAGCACTTTCACAGCATCATCTTTCAGGATTTGAAACAAGCTGGAATTCCGTCACCTCCACTAGCTTTGTTCGTAGTGATGCTTTCTAAGGCCCACTTGACTTCACATTCTAAGATGTCTGGCTCTAGATTAGTGATCACATCATCATGATTATCTGGGTCATGAAGATCTTTTTTGTACAGTTCTTCCATGTATTCTTGCCACCTCTTCTTAATATCTTCTGCTTCTGTTAGGTCCAGACCATTTCTGTCCTTTATCGAGCCCATCTTTGCATGAAATATTCCCTTGGTATCTCTAATTTCCTTGAAGAGATCTCTAGTCTTTCCCATTCTGTTGTTTTCCTCTATTTCTTTGCATTGATCGCTGAAGAAGGCTTTCTTATCTCTTCTTGCTATTCTTTGGAACTCTGCATTCAGATGCTTATATCTTTACTTTTCTCCTTTGCTTTTCGCCTCTCTTCTTTTCACAGCTATTTGTAAGGCCTCCCCAGACAGCCATTTTGCCTTTTTGCATTTCTTTTTCTTGGGGATGGTCTTGATCCCTGTCTCCTGTACTATGTCATGAACCTCATTCCATAGTTCATCAGGCACTCTAACTATCAGATCTAGGCCCTTAAATCTATTTCTCACTTCCACTGTATAATCATAAGGGATTTGATTTAGGTCATACCTGAATGGTGTAGCGGTTTTCCCTACTTTCTTCAATTTGAGTCTGAATTTGGTAATAAGGAGTTCATGATCTGAGCCATAGTCATCTCCTGGTCTTGTTTTTGTTGACTGTATAGAGCTTCTCCATCTTTGACTGCAAAAAATATAATCAATCTGATTTCGGTGTTGACCATCTGGTGATGTCCGTGTGTAGAGTCTTCTCTTGTGTTGTTGGACGAGGGTGTTTGCTATGACCAGTGCATTTTCTTGGCAAAACTCTATTAGTCTTTGCCCTGCTTCATTCCGCATTCCAAGGCCAGATTTGCCTGTTACTCCAGGTGTTTCCTGACTTCCTACTTTTGCGTTCAAGTCCCCCATAATGAAAAGGACATCTTTTTGGGGTGTTAGTTTTAAAAGGTCTTGTAGGTCTTCATAAAACCATTCAACTTCAGCTTCTTCAGCATTACTGGTTGGGGCATAGACTTGGATTACTGTGATATTGAATGGTTTGCCTTGGAAACGAACAGAGATCATTCTGTCATTTTTGAGATTGCATTCAAGTACTGCATTTTGGACTCTTTTGTTGACCATGATGGCTACTCCATTTCTTCTGAGGGATTCCTGCCCTCAGTAGTAGATATAATGGTCATCTGAGTCAAATTCACCCATTCCAGTCCATTTTAGTTCGCTGATTCCTAGAATGTCGATGTTCACCCTTGCCATCTCTTGACCACTTCCAATTACCTTGATTCATGGACCTGACATTCCAGGTTCCTACGCAATATTGCTCTTTACAGCATCAGACCTTGCTCTTATCACCAGTCACATCCACAACTGGGTATTGTTTTTGCTTTGGCTCCATCCCTTCATTCTTTCTGGAGTTATTTCTCCACTGATCTCCAGTAGCATATTGGGCACCTAGTGACCTGGGGAGTTCCTGTTTTGGTATCCTATCATTTTGCCTTTTCATACTGTTCATGGGGTTCTCCAGGCAAGAATACTGAAGTGGCTTGCCATTCCCTTCTCCAATGGACCACATTCAACAAGAATATTTGCAAAGAAGGCGTTTGACTAATAAAAATTTCCTGCAATCACCAGGTGTCCTGCTGCTAAAGAATACTTCAAGGAGAATTCCCACCACTGGAGTTGGGCTGTGCAGTGGCTGCAGAAGAAGGTAATGGAGTTTTTCACTTTTCTGGTTATTTCATAGGAATCAATAACAACATATCTTATCAGGAAATAAAATCTCAGACTTGATTTGGAGACTGTCAGAGTATTTTCAGAGTTCACACATTTTGGGGAACAGTTAATACCTATCTTTATACATGTAATTTGTATGTTAATACAGTTATCTTAATTTTATGGATAGAAAGGTAAGGATGATTATTTAAGAGGTAGTATTTTAGTGAACTGTTAAAAGCAGAAGTGCAGTCTTATCAAAAAGAATCTCCTGATGTGGTAGAAAGTCTGGGTAAACTTATATACTATTCTATATGCTTTTTATACTGAAATATGTATTGGTAGAAATTGTAGATTCATGTGGGCTTATTTGTCATCTCTAACGGCCTTTTTGACCTTCCCTGTCAGATGTCAGAACATTATTGGACACCGCAGAGTAACGTCTCTAATGAAACATCAACTGGAAAAACCTTTCAGCGAACAATTTCAGCTCAGGTGAGAGTTGTCTTTTGGTTTTGTGTGGATTGAAATCCCTTAGTAAGGATTTTTAGTGTGTTTCTCAGAAACCGCTGTCTCAGAAAAGAGGTATACATTAAAAGTGAGTAAGGACTGAAGACACGGTTGCTTTTTCTGTGAAAAAGCAGCTAGTGAGTCGTTGGCCTGGAAGGAAAGCAGTGGGGGTCACTCAGTGCGGCCCCGCCTGCCACAGACGTTGCCGCGAAGGCACCGCCTCCAGAGGTCAAGTGAAGGGCGGTGCCCCGGGTGCCGCTGCCACTGCACAGCCTGACTTCTCCTTGTGCCTCATCCTCTGGCAGGACACGCTGGCGTACGCCACAGCACTGCTGAATGAGAAGGAGCAGTCAGGGAGCAGCAACGGGTCGGAGAGCAGTCCTGCGAACAGGAGCGGAGAGAGACTCTTACAGCAGGTACATCCGTAGGGCCAGTCCTGGGTGAGAGGGCAGTGCTGCCCTGAGGCTTCCCAGGGACAACCTCAGCCATCAAGAGAGAAAGGAGACCCCAGCTCCGCCCCCTGGGAACCTCTGCTCAGGACTCATCCTCCGTGCTTAGAAAGCCGAGCGGCGTTGCACCGTGACATTTACCCAGGCTTTGGTCTGTCTGCTGGCTGTTCTACTCAGCTTGGAGAGCATCCTGGTAAAGCCCGGTTTGCAGATACGGTCCTTCCAGATTGTACTTCATTCTGCTGGGTTACAAAAAATTACTGCTTTTCCCTTCTGTTCTCACCAGCCTTCCTAGAAACACATATGCTTGAAAAGAAGGGCCTCATGCCATTGGAATCTGTGTGCTTGTCAGGGGCATCAAATTTTTAAGTATTTTTCAATACTAATCACTAGAGTAGAAAAAGGAATGAATTATTTATTGAACACTTACTATGTAGAATAATGCAGCAGGTTTAAACGTAATGACATGTATCATTTCTTCCCTCCAGTCCATAACTTTCTGAAAGTTTCCATAATCTTTGGGGTCCTGGTAATAACCAGTGAGGTCGCTGTTCCCCTGATTTCACAGAAGGAAACTGACACTCAGCATAGTGATTTGATTTAACTCAAGGCCACGTTATGCCTCTAGGCAAGTCACTAGATTGTTCCTGTAACTCAGTAAGAACACAGAAATGGAAGCTCTGTGTAATCAAGAATTGTCAAATATGAGGTCAGACATACCTCATATGTTAATAAAACATGTTATGTTTTATTGCCCTTTGATAAACATTAAGTAGTTAAATGAGGACATGTTAAATTGCAGAACACAAGTCAGTCAGTCGGCTTAGGAAGAGTTTTTTCTCTTTACTTTATTAAGTATGTATTTATTCCTTTCATTTCCCAAAGGGTTCTGAATCACCCATGATGATCGGTGAGTTAAGAAGTGACCTGGATGATGTGGATCCCTAGGGGCCATGCCCAGCACGCGATGAGCAGTCATGTCATGGTTACTGGATGCTCAGCACCTTCTCGAAATCAGAATCTCATTCTTGAACCCTTTAGCAGAGCCCAGAGGCTGGACTGGGAGAACCTACCATGAGAGGAGGAGCCCGTGTTTTTAAGGAACACACTCTCAGCCCCCAGGGGAAGGCCTGGGAGCTGTTTGGCAGTGGGAATACTCCAGCCTGTGGAGTTCAGCTTACCTGGGGCATGGTCCATGTGTGGACTGACAATTCTGTACAGATTTTAGGAAGTAAAGCTGGTGGCAGACTGTTTTGTTACATGAACATACAGGAGTGAGTGAAGATAAAACTATTGCTTTCTCTATGATGCTACAAAAGAAATTCCTTTGGTTTTTATATGGAAAAAAAAAAAGCAAGCTGCCTTTAGATATATGGGGGCAAATTTTTAATCTTGCAGTAACATTGAATAGAAATATCAAGTTTAAAATGATGTAAAAATATGTGATAAAAATTCCTTTTCACTGTAAAATAGTAGTTAAAGAATTCAATTTACACAGACCTTTGTATTTAATATGTCTCCCTAATTGTATAGAATTTCAGGTGGGTCTGGATGAGAGCCCTGGGCATAAACTTGGATCTTAATGAAATGTTACCAGGATCAAAAATTGGGAAATTAAGCTCTTTAAGGTATTTTTCTGATAAAATTGAGATTGAAAGAGCAATAAGAAAATGCTATGTTCTCTAGAGTATAGAGTGCATTCTTTGACATCAATCACTAATTGTTCCCAAAACAAATTTTACAAAGAGCAAAATAAAAAGCACTTTAAGATATGATTTTATTGAGTTTGACTTCATAAAATCTTTTTAATGCTTGGAGACATATTGAATAAACTGTAGTCTTAAATTATGTGACCTGCAATCATTTGCTTTTGCTGGAAACTTAATTACTAAAACCCTTAGTAGTGGTTGTATATGAAGTTAAATATTTGAGTTGAGAGACACTGCTTTGTGAGTTTCTGGACATTTTACCACAGAGAAGGAATAGGAGACTTGATTTCTCCTCAGCATGATTAATTGACACCGAAAAGATAAGGATAAGAAATAACTAGCAAGCCACTGAACAGCCACCCATTTAGTTGTGTTGCCCAGGTCTTGGCACCATTCACTCATTTCAGGTTAGCTGCCAGCCCACTCCTTTTTCTGGAGTGGAGAGGGGATGCCGACATGGTTCATATATTGTGTACCTTTGGGGTTCTGAGTCACTGCACACATGTTCAATCCTGTTTGTCTTTAGTTGCGTGCTCTGCCTTGTTCTGTGTTCCCACACACCGGACTAGGGGAGCCTCGGGAAGCACTGAGCAGCCCCGGTCAAGGGTCTGCAGAGTCAGAGAGGCGCAGAGGACCCATGCCAGGGCTGACAGCTGCTCCTGCCGCACACCACAGACTCTGTGGCCTCACTGCCGAGGTGCAGTTACAGTGCGGCCAGACTGCAGTCTGTAATGGCACAACTGGCCAGTGGTGATGTCTGTCAAAGACACCAGCTGGGTGGAGGGCCAACACCTCAGAGCAGAGCTGCGCCCCAGAGAAAGGGTCAGAGGTCCTCGGCAGATTTTATGTGATTCTGATGTTCTTGCAAATTCAAATGTGATGTTTTAAAGTGGATTTTTGAGTCCATGAATACCCACACCCTGCTGCCCCCCCACCCTCTCTCCGCCCTCCTCCTCACAAAGCAACCCCGCGGGATGTGACCTTGAAATGCCAGCCACAAGGATATGGCGCTGGCAGCTGCACTCAGGAGCCCAGATTCAGGAGTGAAATTGCCACTTCTGTCCCTTATTTCCTATGGAAACAATGCCTTCCACAGCCCCCAGCACCTACTATCCTCACAGTAGCGTTCATCGGGACCAGGACCACCCGTCGCTGACACGAGGCACCCTGGTTGGTTTTGCTCACGTTGTTGCTGCAGTGAACATCACTTTCCCTTTGCCAGTAACCTTGATTTCCCCATGGCTGCAGTCTACCAACCTGCTGATGACTCTTTTTTTAATGTCATACAACAAAGTGACAGTTACGACAGGCTTACCTTGGAAGAGGTTCATTTTTACTGCCAATCTTTTTGGATGAAGATGTTTTTATAAATCTTTCAAAATGGTCTGCAAGTCGAATAGGAATTGCACAACTAAACCCAATGCTGTGTGTCCTCAAGAAGCTCCCTTCATGAGATCCTTCTTAGGATGGCCAAGTCAGTCCCTTAGAGACGTCCTGGGAAAGAAAGCAAAGGAGCCTTCGGACAGGCACCCCAGCCTGTGACTTCCCCTGGAGCCCATACTTGGGCCCAGAGCACATGTCACCAGACTCACCCTAAACACCTTCCCTGCGAACATCAAGGTGTGTGCAGTTACCTTTTGAGCTTGGAACAGGCAGACTGGAATTTTCCTCTGCTACCTCTTGTGTACAAAATCTTGTTTATACAATTTCAAAAAGAAGTAGATAAACTAAGGAAGAAATTTCATTCTAAATTTGGTTCACTGAGTGGCAGAGTTCTTAGCTTCTAAAGGTATAAAATAAATTTTTCAAAAACAGAGTTGGAGGCTCACTGACATTTTTCTATGTATACCAGAAAATGGCTATGGTTCGGGGAGGGGTGCCAGGGGCCAGTAATCTGGAAGGAAATAGGGCCGATTCCTTTTCATACTTTGTACCAATGATGTGAATAGGGTCCATTCTTTCATAATGAAGGGCAGTGGGTCTTTTTCTAAGCTTTTTACTATTTCTCCCTCTGGATATCCTGAGGATTCATTTGCAAAGCTGGATAAGGATGTGCAGAGCTCAGACCAGTGGCCTGCAGCTGTCTTCCCCTTAGCTTTCAGGCCTCCCCGTGGTCCCCAGCATAAATCACATCCCTGGTCAAGCCAGATTTCTTGTTGGACCCCACGGGTCTCAGCCTCACCCCTGATGCCCTGCCTCTGCCCACGTGGTTCCCCTCTCCTGGGCTCTTTGCTGCTCCAGCTACTCTGCAGTCCACACCCATTCCTCCCTGGCTCCCATTGACCAGCTACCAACCTCTGCAAAAACCAGGTGTTCCTTTTCTCAAAGCTTAGAGCCTTCTGGGTATGAACAGCTAAGGAGCTAAACTCTGGCTCTTGGGTGATGGGGAGAGGGGTCTCTGGCATGTACCACAGACAGGGTGCCAGTGGGCCCACTTACAGATATCCTCTGGCAGTCGGGTCCTTAGCAACTGGCAGGTTTTGAACACTTTCCATGACACTAAGTTGTCCAAGTTTGAGAGGACTTCTGCCTTTGCAGGTCAATTCCCTGATCACTTATAATATGAGCTGTTTAGAGCTAGGCCTTGATCAAGACAGCAACACTCGCCACCCTCAAAATGGGGCTGGGGGATGGGGGGCCACATTGCATGGGATAATTATTCTTTTTGCAAAGTGGAAAGTTCTGAGACTGTTCTTAATTTCAAATCATGAAAAATGACCCTGGACATAATTCTCATTACAGATGCCTCAGCCACTCATCTAAACCTTTGCCATATACATTGACTCTGTGCCAGGCCCTGGGAGAGAATGGAAAGGACACAGGGACCCTGAGCACCTAGCACGTGAGGCACAGGATGCCGAGGAGGGAGAGCCCTGGTTGCTGGGGGGACTTGGAAATTACAGGCAGACTCCAGTTTTATCCCAGGACAGGCTTAAGTACTCAAATACTTATACTCAAAATACACATATTCTTCAAAGGCTTAATTTGCTCAACCATCCCACACACTGTTCCCTAGCACCTCATATAAGCAAGGTCTCATCCTAGATGGTCAAATTCAGGCAAAAGTCATGATTAAGCTGTTTTTATTTTAAAAAGTCACCATATAATAAAATGGCTACAAAACCCAGAATAAATATCCTCAAATTACAAAAGGAAAACAGATTCAGAAAAGGTGCTTGCTGTAAAAAGGCAATAGAGGATTGATGACAAACACAGACCAAAAAGATAAATGCGTGTTTCTTTGCTTGGGTAGGGGTGGGGTTGAGGGAGCTCAGAGGGAGAGTTGCGCCTCCCGCCTCCCACCTGCATCCCTCCAAAGGCCTCTCCACTCAGGCCCCAGTGCTCTCTCCTGGCTCACACGGTCTATGTTCCCCTTCGAAACCTAAGCTCTGAAGATAGGTGGCCCAAACTGGTGCAGTAGAAAGTCTTGACTTTAAGGCCAAATCTGGGTTTATATCGTGTTACTACTTCACTTCCTGGCTCAGTGAGCTAGGTGAGCACCCACCTCCCCATCTCTGGTTCCCAGTTTCCTCCTGAATCAGGGGTGACAGTGTGTGCTGTGCAAGGTGGATGCATGGACCTGGTAAGAAGCCGGATGGAGCTGGTGGCTCTCCGCTGCAAATGCAGAGTCAGCCTTTGGGTGGTATCCCCCTGCAGGCTGATGCCAGGTAGGCTGTAAACCTGAACCAGAGCAAGGTGAGGACAGCTAAGAGAATCAAAGGCATGGCCCCTGATCACCTGGGACAGATCTGGCTGCATCTGTTGTGCTATTGGTGGTGGCTCAAGGTGTGGGTAAAAGAGGATTTCTTTTTTAATGAAACCAAGATGAACATTTTTAATGATAAAAGATACAAGTCACAAAGATAAACATCATCATATACCATTAGACACCTTAACAAAGATAAAGCAAAAATCAGAAGAAATATAAGGGAAAAGAAAACCATAGTGAGACATACTAACATTTTTTCTGAGACTATCATATGCAGAAAAAATAGCATCTTGAATGATGTCATTAATGTAATATATTTTTATCTAATTAATTTATATTAATCATAGGCTTCCCAGGTGGTCTAGAAGTTACAGGAGATGCAGGTTCAATCCCTGGGTTGGGAGGATCTCCTGGAGAAGGAAGTGGCAACCCACTCCAGTATTCTTGTCTGAAAAATCCCACAGCCTGGAGGGCTACAGTCCATGGGGTTGCAAAAGTTGGACATGGCTGAGCACACACCACCATATTAATCATATCCTACCCAATTGCACTTAAAATTTTGTATCTCATACTATGTTAGTAGATGTCCATAGGACATTTAGAAAAACTGGCAAGATAAACATTACTAAATTTCAAAAAGTAGAATTCTTTTTTGTGCGTGTGATTCAGATATACACGTATTATTTTTGAAATTATTTTCCATTATAGGTTATTACAATATATTGACTATAATTGCCTGGAGAGTTAGGAATTTTATCAACAAAGGCTGTCTTCAGGAGCTGAGTCCTAATGGCAGAACTGAGAGTGCCCCGTGGAGATCAAACTGATGGAGGTCTCTCCAGAAAAAGAGAAAGGACTTCAGCCAAAGAGACTTGGCAGCTGACTCTGGGCTGGTGCTTTGGACCCAACTTCCTCATCTATCCAGTGGGTAGCATAGGCCCTTCCTTTGCCCCAGGGCTGTTCTGAAAACCTGTGAGAAGTTGGGTGGAGAAGTCCTTTGGACATTTTTAAACACAGGCCTTTTCTGAGAAGTATCACCCTTATCAGGGCCACCCAGTACCCTCAGAGGCAGGGAAAACATCCTCCACTAATCAGGAGGGCTCCTCACGGGGCCTCCCCAAAGTGGGTAGGAAGTGAGGGGCCATCTCTACCTTTCACGTCCCCCTGACTGATATTCGGCCTCTTCTAGCCTTCAAGCGCCTCACTGCCTCCCCACGGGAGGATGACCACCTCCTTCATGGAGACCTGAGCACTGACTGATTGCTCCATAAAAGGTCATTCTGCCCACAATGTTGGCATCTGCGGAGTGGCTGGCAGGAAGCTGAGCACAGCTTGGCCTGTGCTGACGGTGGCATGTGGACCCCGTCCCGCGGTTAGGGAGGGCCTGCCTGGCGCCTGCAGCCTTGCTCCATCAGCCTCCATTCAGCTCAGGCCTGGGGTGGAGTGATGCAGGCTGAGACCTGAGGTTTTCCCAGGCAGGAGCCGGCGCACCCCAAGTGCCAGCACCAGAGCTCCAGGAGGAAGTAGCCTCTGCCCTGGCTCCAGGCTGAAGAGGGCTGAAGAGGGGGGAAGAAGGAACCAGTTCAAAGCTCAGCCAAGGCCTGGCACCACAGCATCCAGGACATGACCCCTTCCCCGTGCAAGTGTCCTGGGCAGGGCAGTCACTGGGCCTCCCAAGAGGCCTGCTCTCCCCAACGGCTGGCTCCGGCAGCAGATGGTGACAGCTACAGGAGCCTCCTGCACCGACGTCCCAGCCCCACATCACACACGTGTTGTCCACCACGTAGGTCCCCGTGGTGTGGGAGGCCTCCAGGTGAGTCCCGCAGCCAGTCAGTATCCAGCGCTGTCCCAGGCCATGGTGACCTGCCAGGGCCCCAGGACAAAAGAAAGGGCACATGAGGCACTCTGCAAGCTAGGCCTGCATGGCACAAGCGAATATCTGCAGGCCAACACGAGCTCCTCTTCTTCCCCTGACACCATGCCTCCCGCAGCCGTCACCATCCCCATCAGGGGCAAAGCAAAAACACCTTGGCAGCCCCCCTCCACTGCCCCCACCACAGCCAGTCCATCAGAGCTGTGGGCTCCTCTCTCAGGGCCCAGTATCCTGCACACTCCCTCCCTGGCTAAGCCCCACCACCAGGGCCAGGACAGTCACAGGAGCTGACCACTGGTGCCAGGGACCACCGCCCAGTGGGAGCTGCAGCCTGGGGCAGAGGAGGACCGGCTCAGACACTCGGATGCTCAGGGACTTTCTGTCTCTCCTCTTCCATCCTCATTAGTCTCCATCTTTTTAGGGTCTGATTCTGAAGCTGGGAAATCCAGAAACAAGTCAGGGAAGGAAAGAGGCACTAAGCTGAGTGACAGGACTCTGGCGTTCTCAACCTTGCTGCTGGCATGCTGTGTAACCTTAGGAAAGCCATTCACCTTCTCTGAGCCTCTCAGGAAAACATCATCTCCTCTCACCCCAAGATGGGGAGCAATGGGGAAGGGGTTCCAAGGCCTGAGATGCTAGACCAGGAGATGGGACACCCTGCCATAACCCAGCCACCAGGACAGAAGTTTAGGGGTGAGCTTGATGTCTCCCTGGGAGACTTAGGCATCCCTCCAGAGTTTGGGTACAAGACCCAAGGGTACACACCCTGGCTACAAGACCTCATAGAGTGGTCCTGGTCTAGAGCAAGCCTCAATGTCCCTCTATGTGAAGTAGAAAGGGAGGCTGTAGGGATGGAACGAGGAAAGCCGCATGGAGCCCAGCACAGTGCCTGGCACTGGGCAAGGGCTCGCCTCGTTGAGGGTCGTGGTCACTAGAATCCCTGGGCGCTAGCTGAGGGGCCTTGCGGAAGGCACTCAGGGCACACTCCCCTCCACTGTAAAGTGGGACTTCAGGGCTGCTTAACAGGTAGTGGATTCTATGGCCTTCAAAGTGGCACGTGCCCTGGAGTTTACCTGCTGGGTGATCCGAAGAACTCACGGACTTCCCATCAGGCCAGGACCCTGATGAGCTGGCCAGTGGCCCCCTGGGCCTGTCCCAGCCGCTCCGCCTCTCTGGGCTCATCTTTCTACTGCAAAGCCATCCTGCAGCCTTCATCAGCCACTCCTACAGCCGGCTCCTAACTTGTCACTCACCCTTGTCATCTTCTTCCTCAGCCTTCAGTGGCTCCCCAGTACAAACTCCATGGAAAATCAGCTCGAGCTAGTTATTTCAGGCCTACTACCTGCCCCCTCCCTCAGCCCTCTCCAGGGCAGCCCACGTTTCCACCAAGCAGGACAGCTCAGTCCCTCCACCGGTTTGAGGGGCTCCATCCCCAGATCCCCCGCAAGGTCCCCATCTATGCCCTCCTGCTTACCTACACAGGGCATGTTTTGGACACAAGGTAACCCATCCACAGTTACCTATATGAAGAATGGATTTTAAAGCAATGGGTGATACCCATGACAGCCAGCACACTGTCCTCGCGCCAAGCTAAATGCTTAGCACCCGTCACCTTCATTCTATTGATGAGGCGCCGGAGGCACAGAGAAGTTAAGTAATTTGCATGGGTCACACAGCGGATGACTTGGCAGAGCCAGGATTAAGCCAAGGCCAGGTCCACTTTCAGAGCCTCTCCCTGAACGGCCCCTCATGCACTGCGCTGCCCGTGGTTAAGTGCCTGCGAAGCTCCGGGCTTGGTGCTCTAGGTGTTATGCATTTTCCCAGCAACGCGGTGAAGCAGGAGCTACCACGGCCCCTCTTAGGGAGGAGGAAGCTGAGACTGAGACAGATGTGGTGCCTGCTCAGGGCTCCAGGGATGGAAGGGGTAGCACTGGCCTTCCCACCAGACAGTTGCGCTCCAGCGTGGGACCAGCCAGATGTAAGCTGGTGCACAGGGAGCCAAGGATGCCTTCTCACCCCAGGGTGAGCCCAGCCTCCTACCTGTGAACACGTCGCCCTGCTGGGGGCATCAGGCATGGGTCTGCACACCAGCCCCAGCTGGCAAAGCTGTGTGGATGCTGCAGTTGGCCCGCGGAGGCAGGCAGCATCTGGCAACAGCGCAGACACCCTCGCCCCCAAACGCGTTGTGGGCCAGGCAGACATGACTGCCCTCTCGGGCCTGAGAGCCAAAAACAGAAACCCTGTCTTAGAAAGGGCGTTAAAACACAGGATGAGGGGTGGGAGGGGACCAACTCAGACACTGGGTCCCAGCCCCTCGAACCCTCTCCAATGTCCCAGCACGGGGCCAGCCAGCCCCTGAAGACAAGGAACTCACTGCTGTCCAAGACAGACTGTTCTGCAGATGGGCAGCTCTGAACATTATCAAGTTCTTCTGGACACCGAGAGTGACTTCAGAATACAGATACAGGGAAATCATAGACCCCAGAGCCAGGACCCAGACTGCTCAGCCCCGCCCCACTCTCAGCCTCTCCCACATGCCCTAACCTGCAGGTTCAAGGGCACCGTCAAGCACACTGCTGGACACTGTCTCCCGGGCACAAATGATTGCCCGCCCCTGTCCTCCTGGCCTAAGTGCTGCCCTTCCACCAAAAGGCCATGACCAGATGGCATCTGTGCCAGGCTCTCTGGCCTTAACCTCAGGCCCACTCTTTTGCTGGTTTGAGATTTCTCATCTGCCAGACCCATGGACCATCTGAGAGAAAAAGGCCCTGGAGACCACTGTGTGCAGAGGCAACGAATCCCCTGCACACATCTGGTGCTCCCCTCCCCTAAGTCAGTGAGTCCCTGGCACACATACCGGCCCCACTCCCTCGAGGCAGGTGCTGCAATCCATCCAGCCTCATCCTACAGAGTCTCCCAGGACCCCTCAGCGTGGCTCCTTCTAAAGCACCCAAACTAAGTGACTGAGATATGCCCCATTTAACTTTAACTTGCAAAAGGGGCACTGGAGTTCAGAGGAGGAAGGGGTCCAGGCAGATCTGGGCCTGAAAGCGGGAACTGCCCTCATACTCCTGTGGGAGGGCACAGGTCACCTCGATGCACTCACCCCATGGCCTCCTGCCCCTGCAGAAGTTGGAGCAGCCCGGCAGCTCCTCAAGGAGGTGCAGTGGGCCTCAGTCATGCCATCTGCATGGCCCAGAGTACACCGACCACACGGTCCTACAAAGCAGCTGCCCACCTTCAAGGAGGCCCTGGGGTGAGGAGGGATGGCTGGGGAGGGGAGCCTCCATCAGGGCTCTGCCCGCGGCAGACTCCAGGTCTTGGCTCCTGGTGGAAGACAGCAGGGCTTCCCTGGTGGCTCAGCAGTAAAGAATCTGCCGGCAATGTGGGAGTCACAGGAGACACGGGCTCCATTCCTGGATCTGGAAGATCCCCTGGAGGAGGGCATGGCAGCCTGCTCCTGTACTCTTGCCTGGAGAATCCCACAGACAGAGGAGCCTGGCGGACTACAGTCCAGAGTCAGACACAACTAAAGAGACTTATCCTGCACACATGGGAGAGAGGGGCCTTAAAGAAGGTGATTAATTTTCCCACTAAAACACATCATCGGAGCCCTGCAAAGTCCTTTCAGAGCCCATATTTGTCAATCTCTCCCAGTCCCCAGAAGCAGGCGGCTGAATCCTCCCTCCATAGGTGAGGGAGGGGCCAGATTGCCCAGTCACACAGACCACCCAAGACCTCCCAAGTCCCAGCCTGGACTCTGCCCACCCTGCCATCCTGCTGACCTGCTCCATAGGTGCGGAGGGTTGCGGTGTGGCCACCAGGCTGGGGTTCCCGAGCTGGTCCTCAAGGAAGAACCAGGCCTTGTTGATAACATCTTTGGCAGAGAAACAGATCAGCTCTGCCTCAGCGCAGCCAGGGTGAGCTCTGGCTTGGTGGTCAGCATCACGACCACGACGCCTGGTCAGGGGGCAGGCAGTGAGAGACAGTGGTGGCCCAGCCCTCCTTCTCGATCTGGGACTCCTCACACAGACACCCCAGCACACACACATGCATGCATGCACATGGACACACCAAACTGTTCTTCAGAAATTAAACCACCTGCAATCTCATGCTTAAAAAACAGCGAGAGTACGACTCTCTTAATCCTGTTCTCACACCTCTGAGCCTTGGCAGTTGCTGTTTTATTTGCCAGGTAAACTTTTATTCATCCACTAAACCCAATATGAAATGTCCCTCCTCTGGGAAAATTTCCCCGACCTTTAGTGTGGGCAGGCACCTCCTGGGGGCTCCCTTCCACACAGCCCTGGCTACTCTGTGCATCTGCCTCCCCCATCAGACTGAGCGACCTTGAGGGCACCATCTATCTGACTCATCTTTAGTCCCCATGCCCAGCACAGAGCCTGGCACAAGGGGTCCTGTTGCAGACCCTGCCTGACAAATGGGCTGTCAGAATCATGATGGCTGAGGGCAGCTACTCACCAGTCACATGGGTGGCATGTGTGTGTTAAATGATTCAGTTTGCAGATTCTTTTTTTTACAAACCACGTCTGCGAACATGACTGCCGAGGGTCTGGTGAACAGGTGCTACGTGAGGGAGGAAGCAGGAGGCCAGCATCCCCAGGCCTTGGGTCGGTGTGCCACACCGGGCCAGGCACCCCTCCCAGAAGGGCTGCATTGCCTGTAACCTGGAGACTTCTGGCCCCCAATTTGCAGATGAACTGTGGGTTCTGAGAGACATGACTTACCATGAGCCTAGGTCACTGGACTCCAAAGCCCAAGCTCTTTCCTCCTGGCTTGTAGACATCTGACTCCCAGGGCACGGCCAACTGAACAACGACTGTGCAGCTAGTGGGCTGACGGCAACCTCTGCAATGTCAGGATCTCGTCCACCTTGTTCTCCCGTGGAATACTCCACCCTCCCTGGCACATTGATTGTTCACTAAGAGAGGTAGCTCGTGGCTGTCAGCAGGCAGCCAGTGGTCCCTTTCCTGTCACCTATAAAGAGACCTGTATTTGAAACGTGCTTTGGGCAGCTTCCTCATCAATGGGCTGCCTCCCTCTTTGGGAGGTGGGAGCAAGCTTCCCTGATGCTCCCTGGGGGACCCCGGGACCTGACCCACCAGCAGATGACCAAGCACAGGCACAGAGGGACGTGATGCTGCCAGGCTGAGGAAGGGGGCGCTGTCGAGTGTGCAGTGGGTGCTTCAGATGGAGGTGGGGAGCCAGGAAGCCCTGCAAGCACCTGGACTTTGGGACAGGTGGACCCGGAGGGCAGTCCCTTATCCCACATCCTCCATGGCACCCTTTGGGGGTCAGCCCCATCCAGGCCTCTTGCCACTTGGCAGGGCTTTTGTTCCTCTTTAATTACTTCTCCCCCAACACACACACATATACACACACACACACTCCTACACACACTCAAATGCACACACACTCACACACATACTCACACCCACTCACACTCGCAAGAGTTGCCCAAAGCAGCTGTGTCAGCTCCTCCCTCTTCTCAGATGCATCCCACCTCTGATCTGGCCAGCTGACAACCAGCCAACACTCACTGTGCCCCTCACCAACCCCCATCTCCACCCTAGAGATTCAGGGATCAGGGAGACAGAGCCTCTTGCACATCTTTCCCTTCATCTGAGTGATTCCTGGCCAATACCCA
This sequence comes from Capra hircus, assembly GCF_001704415.2. Classification (NCBI taxonomy): domain Eukaryota; kingdom Metazoa; phylum Chordata; class Mammalia; order Artiodactyla; family Bovidae; genus Capra; species Capra hircus. The sequence goes on along the minus strand of NC_030810.1, from coordinate 29,466,742 downwards.
CCCTTCCCTCCTCCTTCCGTCCTTTCTCTTTTGGGACAGAAGGGACCATCCTCCTGTCCACAGAGGACCCCCCCTCCTTGCCCCAGTCAGGCTTCCTCGGGGATCTCCGTGTCCACAAGTTCTTCTCCCCCTCTTATCTCCAAGACCCTTACCTCCTGTTATTCTTCCTCTTCACCACGTACGATTTCTCAAGCCTTCTCTACCCCCCAAAACCTCATCCCTCCAAATGGATCCCTCTCCCCTTGACGCCCACTCAGCCTGAACAATACACAGAACCCGCTCTTTGCACCCTCTACTTCTCCAGCCTCAGAAAACTTGGAGTCTGCCGCCACTACCGCTGTGAGTGGACATTAGGTCAATTGAGCAGTGTCAACATTTTGAACATGCACACTTTGGGAAGAGACCTATCCTTTTTGTGTGTATGTTCATTTAAAAAAAAAATTATAAGAAATGTTTGGGTTTTTTTTTAATGTGAGTAGCTCAGAACTGTATACAGTGAAAAGTTTATTTCTCTCCCATTCCTGACCACCCCCCACCTTCCCAGGGGCAATTTCTTGTTACCCAGGGGCAATTCAGTTGTAGTAGGTCAAACAGTGTTCCCGTCAAAAGAGCTGCACCTGTGCGAGTGTACGCGGTCATGTTTGACCCTTTGCGACTCTGTGGCTTGCAGCCCGCCAGGCTCCTCTGTCCATGGGATTCTCCAGGCAAGAATACTGGAGCGGGTTGCCATTCCTTTCTCCAGGGAATCTTCCCAGCCCAGGGATCAAACCCACGTCTCTTGCATTGGCGGGTGGATTCTTTAACATTCCTGGTACCCGTGACTATGACCTTGTTTGGAAAGAAGGTCCCTGCAGCTGTGCTTAAGATAAGGATGTCCTGAGGAGATCACCTGGGTTTAGGATGGGCCCCAAATGTGATGACCGCTGTGGGAAGACAAAAGAGAGGGGGAGTTAAGACACAGGGAGACGCAGAGAAGAAGGCTGTGTGGAGATAAAGGCACAGATGGAAACGTGGCACAAACCAAGGGACCCAGGAGCCGCTAGAAGCTAGAAAGGACAGGAAGAGATTCTCCTGGAGAGGCTGCAGCACCTTCATTTCAGACTTCTGGGCCCCAGAACTGTGAGAGAACACACATCTGTTGTTTCAAACCACCCAACTGTTTTCTTTGTACTTTGTACAAAGTTGTCTAATTTGTTACAGCAGCCCTAGGGAACTAATATACCCATTAATTGGATAACTTTTCAGGTGTTATATTTTTATAAAAATACTTTAAAACAGTGTAGCATTTATGACTCATTGTTAACTTTTTATTTACATGGGCAAGGTGGAGAGGGGCATCTTAGTCCTTAGATATCAGGTCTCCATCATCTTACTCCGGTCTTATCCTTGGGGGTTACAACTTTGTTGGTACAGCTACATCTGCTTTGTCGTTTCTCTCGTGGCAGATGATCCCATTCTGTGTACGTTCCAGTCTCTGTTTTCTGTCTTTTGCTGCTACAAAGCAGCAATGCCTAGCCTCATCCATGCCTCTTTGCACATGTGGGAGTCTCCGTGTGGCATGTTGGGATGCTCTCATCTAGTCCCCTAGAAGGTCCCACGATCACATGTAGATTCACTCAGCTCTCTCCTTCCAGCTTTTCTGCCTTCTGGAATAAAACTTTGACTTTGATCGGCCACGATGTCGCATTTTCATTCACTATTACTGAATTCTTTTGCTGGATCAGCAAATATCCATCAATATGGACGGGCAAGTTTTAGTCTGTTCACACAGTGGAATATTTTGCAGGTGTTAGAAAGAATGAAAAAGATGCTTGTATATTGATATGGAAAGATGTCCAAAATTAATCATGTTTTTAAAGTCGATTATGCTCGTTTCCATAAGATGGTTACATGTGTATATACGATGCTTGCCTCTGCGTAATCAAAACAAAATCAATGCTATGGACTCTGAGCTAATTTGAGGGAATTCTATGTGTTCTATGTTTGGAATTGTGAAAGAAACGTGATGTCTCCCCTAATGCCACTTAGAACTCGTCACCTTTGCCCACAGTCTCCCGTCTACAAAGCATTTCATAGTCACCATCTATTTGCCCCAATCCCATAGAGCATACTGAGCCGGGACCATTATCTGTATTTAAAAGATGAGAAATTGAATCCAGAGAGGGGAGCACTTTGTCAATGTCACACAATTACCTGTCAAAGCGAACCCAGATCCTAATTCCAGCTGCTTCCGTGACAAAGGGGACTCAGGTTCAATCTCTGGTCGAGGAACCAAGATCCCACATGCCAGACAGCATGGTTCAGTCAAAAAATAATAAATAAATAGAGTGGTCAGAGAAGACCTCAGGAAGAAAGAGACACTGGGAGGAAGGAGCTGAGGGAATGAGCCATGTTGATAGGGGGTGGGGGAAAAGCACTCCAAACAGACGAGAGCCAGGCGCACAAGACCAGCGACGGAGGGCACAGCCAGAGTGACCGGGAGGCAGCATGGCACCTGCAGGGCTGGGGTGCAGACCCAACAGGGGCGTGTAGACCGTTCTGGGAACTCTGGTTTCTGTCTTAAAAGGTGAGAAGCTAAAGGCAAATTTTGATTAGAGGAGTGAAATGCCTTGATGATTTAAAGGATTGTTTTGACTGCTAGTTAGAAAACAGATGTTAGGGGGCAAGGCCAGAGCAGAGAAACCCAGCCAGAAGACCACGAGCCACTGCTAGAGGCTTGAACCCAGGGGAGCACTGGGGCAGTGAGAGTGGCTGGACTCTGGGTGTATTTTGAAGATAAAGGCTGTTGCATTTGCAGACAGTTTAGATGCGCATTTGAGAGAAAGAAGAGTGAAGCTTCCGAGTTATGGCCAAAGCTACTGGAAGGACAGAGTTGGCATTAGGCAGCAGGGAAGTCCAGGGGGAGAGGCCTGGCAGGGCAGCTGCAGGATTTTGGTTGCCCCTGTTTGGAGCTTTCGCAAAACAACCAAGCTGCCATATCAGTGGTGGGACATGTGACCCGAGCTCAGGAAGACACTGGCTGGAAGCTGTCAGCTTATCGATGATATCCAGGGCCACCGACTCTCAGGGATCTAAGGGAATGTTTCCAACTGGAGGGAGGGACCATTCGGGTCAAAGACAGCCCACGGGTCAAGTAAGGTGAGACCAGAAATTTGATTTAACAGTTTAAGTGATCAGACCTGAAGATCAGATTTAGCACCAGAATGACTTGAATAAGGAGGGTTCTAGAGAGAATGGAGAAGGCAATGGCACCCCACTCCAGCACTCTTGCCTGGAAAATCCCATGGACGGAGGAACCTGGTGGGCTGCAGTCCATGGGGTCGCTAAGAGTCGGACACGACTGAGCGACTTCACTTTTCACTTTCATGCATTGGAGAAGGAAATGGCAACCCACTCCAGTGTTCTTGCGTGGAGAATCCCATGGACAGAGGAGCCTGGTGGGCTACAGTCATAGGTTTGCACAGAGTCAGACATGACTGAAGCAACATAGCATATACTCACAGAGAGAATGTGGGAAGGGAACTGAGAAAGCCAGAGAGTATAGACAGCTCCTTTAAGGAGTGAGTGAGTGGGTGATAGTCACTCAGTCGTGTCCAGCTCTTTTGCGACCCCATGGACTGTAGCCCGCCAGGCTCCCCTGTCCATGACATTCTCCAGGCAAGAATACTGGAGTGGGTTGCAACTTGCCTAGAAAGGGCTCAGGAAAGCGGGTTGTGGTCAGAGAGAGTATGAGGCCAAGAAAGCTTTTTTCCTTAGATGGGAACTTGTAAAGCAAGCTTATGAGCTGACGGGAGTGTTACAGCAGAGAAGGGAAGGAAGCTGGCAACCAGGAGAGGGAGAATTTCGGTGGGTGAGAATGGGTGTTTTCTGGTGTGGTGGAGACAGGGCAGAAGCACTTTATCCTAACAGGTGTGGAGGTGGAGAAGGGGGCAGAGGCACAAGCAGCCGGGTCTGTGGAGTGGGGGCTGCTGGGGGGGGGGGTCGGGGTCTCTATTTACTACATCTGTTTTCTCATGGAAATAGGAAGCACCTGCGGAATGAGCTGGGAGGAGGGATGGGAGAAGGCTTGGGGATGCGAGGAGAAAGGAGAAGGGGTGACGTCATCCAGGCAGGGTCTCTGGGGGCTTGAGGGCATGGGGCCCTGGTGCAGGCCACTTAGCGCTGCTCTGCATCCCCTCCCCCAACCAATGCTTCTGTCTCCTTATCTGTAAAATGACAGTGACTGTTAATATATTGGGCAGAGAAAGAAATGACAGCCCACTCCAGTATTCTTGCCTGAGAAATCCCATGGACAGAGGAGCCTGGTGGGCTACAGACCAAGGGGTCACAAAGAGTCAGACACAACTGAGCAACTAACCCTAACGCTTTCATGCTCAGGATGGATTTTCTAGCTTCAATTCACCCTTTGAGGAACTGCCTCATCTTGTACTGCTTTGTGTAAAAATAAAGGCTATTGTTTACTAAAGGAAACAAAAATTTCTTTTAATATATTGGGCTGGGCCTAGAGAAAGAGGCATCTCCCGAAAGTTTCCATCTCCATGCAAGCAGCGGCTATGCCCAGATGTGCCAGCAGAGGGCTCCCAGCACCCAGTGTGAGAGTCCATGGCTCACCACCCAGGCCAGGCATAGTCCAGGCATCGCTGGCAGCCTGCTCCAGCCCCTGGGATGCAGCAGACCCTGCTCTGCCCTTGGCGAGCCCACAGCAAGGCAGGTAAGAGCTCAGGCCTCTGTGATGAGAGACAGGAGGAGACAAGTTACATAAGGGAGAGAAAAGCTAGGTTCTGTGGAACCTGGCCGATGGACACTGAATCTAGGCAGGCTTCCTGGAGGAGACGACTCTGGATTTTGCCCCATTTGTCCATTTGTGACATGTCTAGTGAGCAGTGCATGGCCTAGTTGGGGACGTTGGGAAGGAGGCTAGCTCTTAATGATTCCCTTGAGGCCAAGGAAGGGTATGGCCCCTTCTGGAGGGTGGAGGGGTCCTGGGAGGTTCTGAAAAAAAGAGAGAGGTGATCAGAGTGTCAGCCCCAGTGAGGCTTTCACTTGCTCCCCAGGGAATCCCCCTCAGGAACTCCTCTAGGCTCATCTCCATCCATGAACCTCCCCACACGTCCCCCTCTTCCTGCACGCAGGTCATGGAGGAAATGAGGCCAGTGTCGCCCATCTCCAGCACCGCCTCCCCATCACGCTCTGTCCCTGCAGGTTTGAAGTGAGGAGATGTCCAGTGGGTTGAGGGGCCCGTCCTTTCCCCTAGCTTCCTCCAGGAACTGTGCTCTGATGTTCTGTCCCCATCTTGTGCGCACCAAGGCTTGTGAGCCTCTGAGGATGCTCCGAGATCATCCACCGTGAAGACATATGAAATAATCAAAACAGAACACAGCCTCCTCTATCACTTTACATGTGCCAGCTACCGCTCCAGGCGCTGGGGCATCAGTGAACAAGATAGACACAACTCCTGCCCTCATGTTGCCCTCCATCTTGGAGAGTAAAACACAAGAAACTACTAAGTCAAGTGTGCAGTATGTGAGGGGGCGACGAGAGCCATGGAGAGGAGAGAAAAGGAAAGGGTGGAGGTGCATTTTCAAACAGGAGGTCCAAGACGGTCTGCTCCAGCGCTGTTCCTACGACCCGCCGCACACCCACAGCCTCCCCCGGACCCCTGCCCACTGCTCTGCTCGTCTCCGCAGCCCTGCTATGCTTCTCCACGGACCCAAGAACCACCGCTTTGGAGCTGTGGGAGCCCCAGTCTGTGAGAAGTGCAGGTTCCTCAGACTGGCCCCAAATCTCTAGGATCATGCCCAGGAACCTGCATGTCATGAGCCCTCCAGGAAAGTCTGAGGTAGCCCCGAAGCACGCAGCCACAGATTTACTCCTTGAAGACGCAGCACTGCTTAGCATGGTCCAGATTGCCCAGCTCCACTCTGCAGCCACCAGGCAGTTCCATGCCTCTGTGCAATGCTGTTCCCTTCTGCAACGCCCTGCCCAGCATTCCTCAGGTGATAACTCTTACACATCCTTTAAGACTCACTCAGAGTCACCTCCTCCAGCCAGCACTCCCAGAACAGGCAGGCCTGGACAGCAGGTGGGGCAGGACCTGGGGCACCATTTTAACTCCAGCTCTGCCACTAAACTCATGGTGTGACCCTGGGTGGGTCATTGCTCCTCACCAAGCTCCAGTGGATTCATCAGTAAAATGATGACAATAATTTCAACCTTACCAGGGAGATGTGAGGCCAAAAGAGATGACAGATCTGAAAATGCTTTATAGCCTCATCACATTTTAGACACACATAGAGGGAGAAGGTGGATGGGAGGTATAAATGGTTGGATGGCAGAGCCCTCCCAACCCCCCCACCCCCACTCCATACAAACACCCAACTGTATCATGGACTGGCAATTTGATTCTAAAGACCCCAAGGGCATGCAGTCAATTGGCATCAAGTGTCTAGAGGTCTGGGGTGAAAGAATCCGAGGCAGCCCCAGGGCCCCGGGGCCAGGAGTGGAGACCAGGAGGAATGTGCTGCTGGCAGCTTCCTGGCCATTAACCCTCACCCCCAGGCCAAAATATCTCCATCATCTGCTGCTCAGGGTGTTAATGGGGCAGGGAAGGCAGCCATCTGAGGCAGGAGGAGGGCCAGAAGCCCTGAAGCCCAGCCAAGCAGTAACCTCCTTAATCCCTCCTGGGCCTTATATCAGCCACATGGCGCTGCTGATCCATTATGGGATGAGGAAACTGAGGCAAGGGCAGATCCTACAGGGAATAAGGGGTGGGGTCTGGCTCCCCTTCTCCAGACAGGGAAGATCAAAAGGTTCCCTGAGAGAAGTTCCCTGGCGGTCTCGTGGTTAGGATTCCGTGCTTTCACTGCTCTGGTCCAGGTTCAACCCCTGGTCAGGGAACTGAGATCCTGCAAGCCTCATGGTGTGGCCAAAATTTTTAAATATATGCATTTTTTGGTGGCCTTGTAGTTAGGATTCCAGACTTTAAACTGTCAGGGCCCAGGTTTAATCCTTGATGGGGGAACTGAGACCCTGCAAGATGCACAGTGCAGCCAAAAAAAAAAAAAATTCCCTGGGAAGAGGTGGGCGGCATTAGCCAGCTCCCCATCATTTCACTGGGAAAAACCGAGGCTCATGCAGATGGCTGAACAGCAGAACTCAGAGGGTAAAAGAGGCAAGAGGAAAGAGGAGGCTGGAAGGAAAGAGAGGTAAGGAAACTGGGGTTACTGGGATGGCAAGCTGCTCCAGACTGGTCTACATTCTAAAGGAGATGGTGGGGACAGAGCTGGTACCCAGGTTCCTCGCCTGAGGAGTTGCTGGCATGAACCACCCTGACGGCCCAGCCTCCTCCTATCCCAGGATAAAAGCCTGCTGCCCTTAAGTGTCCCTGGTGCTCTCTCTGCCCTCGCTTCTCCAGGACAGTTTCCTCTGATGCCTCTCTGAAGGCACTGCTCCCGGGTGAAGATCTGATGAGCCAGCACGTGTGCATGGCTGAGGAGGCACCGTCGGGCACACAGAACAATGCTGGCGGTTGTCCGGACAACCATGTCCCCGGGGGCACAGCGGTGACCCTGGGGACGTTTGCCGAGTAGAGTGCCAACAGTGCTCCTTTAGTGGGATTTCCTCTTTGTCCCAGGGTCACCTTCACAGAGATCATCTGGGTTTGTTGTGGGAAGAGATGACGGCGCTGCTCGGGTAAATGTATTCACAGCCAATACAGGTGCTGCCTGACCATCAGTCCCAGCTGCAGCCCCCATGGCCGCTCCATCTTCCTGGGGCCTTGGGCCCAGGTGGGTCCCAGAGGGGCACTTCCTCCCAGTTATCCAGTCATCGGCCCTGGAGCTGGCTGAGAACCTGCGTGGCAGGCCGATCAGCAGAGAAGGCCTGGGGGGCCAATCTCAGGGTGTTTCTCTTAGCATTTCCTTCATGGTTGCAAGACAACTGCTGCAGCTCCAACCATTGCATCTGTATTCAAGGCCAGCAAAGCTAATCACTTCTGCCTTGCTAATGAAAAAAGTAAAAGTTTTTTCAGGGTTGACTCCAACAGATTCCTTTTTAGGTCTCATTGGCTAGAATTGTTGATAGAGAATAGGATTGCCATGACTGACTTTGGGTCAATCATAGTTCATCAATTGGCTGCAGATATGTGATCCCTCCAAACAAAATCAAGGAAGGAGGGAATTAGCAATGTTTGCTGATTTCTACTTTATAATCTCTATTTTTATTAATTATATATCATGAACATCTTTCTGCATCAATAAATACAGACTCAGGGGGACAGGGATAAAGGGGGAAATTGAAGGAAAGTAGAATGGTGGTTGCTGGAGAGCGAGAAGGCAAGAATGGGAGGTTACTGTTAAATGGGTGCAGTTTCAGTTTGAGCAGATGAATAAGGAGACGGGTGGTGGAGATAGTTGCACAGCCACATGAATGCACTAAATAGCAGTGTACTGTACACTTGAAGATGCTTAAGATGGTAAGTTTTATGTTACGGGTATTTTACCACACTAAAAATAAGTACAGACTTAGTCATTTGATAACTACTGAAGTCAGTACCAAGGACACAATATTAAACATAATAAAGAACTGGCCTTCATGGGGCTTAGCATCAGATGGGAAATGCAGAAAGTCATCCTTGAAATTCACAAGTACAACAATCCCACATGCTACCAAGGAGAGGCTGGGGAAAGGGGTGTGAGTCAGCCAGGAGGGTTCCCATTTTAACGGCCGTGCACCATTCCGTCGCAGAGCTGTAGCCTCATTATTGCAACATTTCTCCTATTGCTGGAGGTTTAGATTCTTTCCATGTTTGAGCTATAATAAACACTGCCGCTGTAAACACCTCCCTAAGTACATCTTGGTGCATCTATTTCCTTAGGATAAGTTCCCTCCTGTGGAAGTGCAGAATCTCAGACACCCATGTGCTGAGGCTCTTAGCACGGGCTGCCACATTCCTCCCCAAACCTCTTATCATTTCTGTTCCCACCAGGGATGTAAGAAATTGCCCTGTTCCTCCACATCTTCTGTTATTGTCTTTGTAAAATGTCGCCAGTGTTATAGGGTGAAACATGGTTTCTTGATGTTTTAAAGCACATTCCCTTGATTCTTTCTGAAGTTGACATGTTTCCATTTGCCTCTTTTACGTGGCCGCAGATCTTTCCTGTGAGTGAGCTCCTTTTCTTTTCCTATCTGATTTGTGGCGCTCTCTCTCTGTTGCAGGATTGTGAGCTCTGTCTGTAAGACGTTGCCGCCACTCTTTGGGCACCTCTGCGTGTTACAAGGTCTTCCTCCCGTGGAGACTCTATTTGTGTGTTTGTCCTCCAGCCCCCTGGGGCTCTCCCACTTGCTTCGGGGTGGCATCCACAGCCCTTCCTGATCAATTCCCCACCCACCCACCAGTGTCCTCTCCAGCCATCCTCTCCATCCTAAGCTCCATTCGCATCTACCCCTGGTCACTCCTCAGCTGTCTTGGGGTGATTTAGGGCTTCCAGCCTCTGTCCAGGCTACTCTCCCTGAGTGAACCCTTAGGGTGTAGCTCAGGACAAATCTGAGATGATTTTACTGATTCCCCAGGTGGGATCAGACCTGGCTGTGCCTCCCTCTGCCCAGCACTAACAACTTTGACCTGTCACGGTTCATTCTGCAGCTACCTCAGGGGAGTGGGGGCTCTAGCGGGATAGGCGTGGGTCACACACATCTCTCTGCCCGTACTGCCTGGCACAGAGGGTAACACCAAGCAAGTGATTAGAGTGTGCTTATGAGTGAGTGAAGTAACAAATGGATGACTGAATGAAATTGACCCCTCTCTGACTCCAGGCCGGCAGAACAGGCTCTAAAGCATGCAGTTGCCCACTTACCCACCACCCTAGCTAGGTCTGCTCTCTTCAAGGTTAACGTGAGGATGCGCAGGTGGCTTGGGAGTTTTCTCCATCTGCAGAATCTCCTGTGGAGCTCGTTATCTGACCTGGGCACTGCCTGCGTCACTCAGACCCTCGCCCCCCTTCCCCTGGGCTCTCTCTGAACTGAGCACTGTCTTGGACAGGGCTCTGGAGACTTGGATTAAAGGTCCAGCCTCTGCCACATGGTGTCCTGTTCTGCTGGGCTGGGGCTGTAGTCAGCAACGAGGAATCTGGGGCGTTGGCTCCACCAAGCTTCAGTCTTGACCTACCATCCACTCAGTTCTCCCTTCACGGTGGAAAAAACCTTTCACAGGTCAGGTTAGGAACTGAAACCCTGCCACAGGCCACAAGCTAGCTTTCTTGCCACTGATATGTGCTCTTCCATCCTCTTTTGCACCTACTAACTAGAATATGTCCTGACAATTCCCTTCTTCATGTCTCTCCTCTGCTCAAGAACCATCAGTGGATTCCGCTTGTCCATCACATGGAATCTGAGCTCTGCAGTAGGAATTCAAGATGCCCCACAACCAAGCTCCAGCTTCATTCTCTGACCCCGTCTGCCATCACTCTAGCCAGGCTAGTCTCCTTCAGGCTCCTGGGACCATCCCTCCTCCTTCCCTCCTATGGACCTTTGCATGTACCATGCCTGCTGCCTGAGATACACCTGCCCCTTCATCCAACCTATTTAATTTCTGACTTGCCACCCCCACCTTCTGTGGGTCTTCTTCCAACCATTTCAGTCCTTGATAATCTGTTTAAAAACAAAAGACTAAGCCCTTTTCCCCTGTGGAATTACCTGGCTTGCCTATTCGCATTTCAGACCACCCCAAACCTCTGTGGGGGTTCTGGGGCACTGGGCCTTTAAAGACTCCCAGGAGTGTCTGATGCCACCAGCCCAGCTGGGTCCATCAACCTGCATTTGAGAAGTGATGATTGTATGGGGCTTGGATGCCAGCTCCAAGTCTACTCTGGCTCCTGATGTCTACACACTGTGCACAGTCCCCTCTTCTCTGCAAATGATAGCTACCGTTTACTGAGGGCTCACCAGATACACTCTGAGCACTCGACATGCATGATCCCGTCTAACCTTCATACGCAATTAGGTAGATATTGTTAGAGAAGGCAATGGCACCCCAATCCAGCACTCTTGCCTGGAAAATCCCATGGACAGAGGAGCCTGAAAGGCTGCAGTCCATGGGTCGCTGAGGGTTGGACACGACTGAGTGACTTCACTTTCACTTTCATGCATTGGAGAAGGAAATGGCAACCCACTCCAGAGTTCCTGCCTGGAGAATCCCAGGGACGGGGGAGCCTAGTGGGCTGCCGTCTCTCTGGGGTCACGCAGAGTCAGATACAGCAGTCGACTGAAGCGACACAGCAGTGGCAGCAGCAGCAGCAGCAGCAGATATTGTTAATCTCATTTTATTGATAAATTGAGAACCAGAGAGGGTCAGCCTCGTAACCAAAGTCACACAGCTTTTGGGGGAAGCCCAGTCTCAAACCCAGGACTGGTTACGCTTAAGCCAGAGTTCCTCATCCCTGTGATATGTAGTCTGTGCAACTGGGCCACAAGCCTTCAGAGGGGCCATGTGGTTCAGTTCAATTTGGGTCAATTCCATCCTGTTCCACCAGCACTATTGCCGCTTGCTTTTGCTAAGTCCTGGGATAGAAACGTGGGTAGGCAGAGGTCCCTGTCCTTGAAGGACATCCCAGTCCAGGCAAGAAGACTGGCACACTCACAACTAGGGGCACGGAGACCAGAGCAGTGCCCGCCCTTTGGGAAGGACGCAGAGGACAGGGTGGGATTCTGCCCCAGGAGGGAGCGCAAGCCAGCTCAGGCTCCAAGCAACAGCCTGCAGGGACGAAAGAAAAGGGGAGGAAGGGCATGAAGCAGAAGGGGTGGACAGACAGGTTTCCAGCAGCTGCCGAACTGGAGGAAGTGGTGAGCAAATTGGCTAAAAAGGGCTCAGCTCCAGGCCGAGGAGTCTGGCCTTATCCTGTGGGCGTAGGGACCATGAGAGGTTGGGGAGCTGGGATGCGTCTGTCCTGAGGGCCAGCACAGGTAGACAGACACTCAGGGCGACCTTGCTGCCTGGATTGTTGGGGTGCGTCTCCTGTCCTCACCAGGGCTGGGATCACTTGGGACTAAAACTGGATGATTCCTGCCAGGAATGGAAGGCCCTATAGCAACACCTCCTCTCCTCCACTGACTCCTTCTCTGGGAGGATGGGCATACTCTTCAGCCTCTCGGAGTCCATTTCCTCATCTGTAACCTGGGGATGCACACCAACCTTGCAGGCTGTGAGGGTGAAATGAAGGTGAGCACAGCGTAGGCGATTATGGGTCTGATTACATGTGTGGACCCAGTGGCATTGGAAGAAGAGCGCAGGCTCTGGGGTCCATTCTCCAGTCCCCTGGGATGCCCATCTCTCAGGGCTGGTGGGAGGGTCCCATTCGGGCAGCACGCGACACGTTGCACATGCGCAGTAACTTTGTGGCCCGCCCCATCTGCCCAGGCACAAGCAGTCCTGCTCACCTCGCCCCTGCTCCTGGGACCCTGCCACTTTCTCAGCACGCGGCTCTCCTCCCGACGCTTAGCTCCCTGTTGCCTGCCGTCAGCTCCCCTGCCCCAAGCACCTGGCACACTGGGCGTGTTCTGTACCCTTTGCAAAGAGCTTTCACATGCACGTTCTCCCTGGCAAATCCACTCACCTACTGCCCTGTTTATTAGGGGGATAGAGTTAATCCCCACTATGCAGATGAGGAGAGAGAAGGACACGGACACTATTCAGGCACCTATGATGTGTCGGAGGCGTCATACCCGTTAATTCTTCACGACGTCCTGAGAGGCTGGTAGTATCTTCCCCACTGCATAAATGAGGACGCTGAAGCTCAGAGAGGGGCAGTGAGTTATTCCAGTTCACACAACAAGGAACTGGCAGAGGCTGAGTGCAGACCCAGGTCTTTCTGATTTAGAGCAAACATTTGCAATGTAGGGTTGACAGATCTGTCCCTCAGGGCCGTTGCAGGGACTAAATGGGGAAATTGGTGTTAGAGTGTCTGGCATCATGCTTAAGGACCAAGAGTAGAAGAGGAATCTTGTCCACCTCCATCTAATCATATAGAACACAGGGAGAGATGTCTAGGGAGGGTCACCACATGCCCAAGGTCACAGCGGGCAATCACAGAGCCCAAGCTCACCGTCCCTGGGATCACTCTTCCCCAGTAAAGGGCAGGGGCTACCCCTCTCCATAGAATGGAAACTTCCAAAAGTGCCTCTGAGCTGATGAGGGGTGGAAAGAGCAGGAATGCTGCCATGGTACGCCAATTTGGAGCCTGAGGCTGAGAGAGGGAAGCCCAGGGTTTGCCAAGGTCACTCCTTTCGGCTCCACCCCCACCCCCAGGGACCTGCATGAAGACCTTGCCTTCCCAGTTAATCCGCCAACGAGAGGGCCCATTCCAGAGGCCCTCACACCTGGGCCCCAATGGTCTGATGAACTTGAATAATTTCACAGACTATCAGAATCAGATAAGCACTCTGTGACTGTGATGGGTCATGACACGTCCAGACCCCTCAATAGCCATGGCTGAGCACAGCAAACAGGAACACTGTCCAAGTTACATCAGCGACTACACAGCCTCTCCTGGCTGGAGCCTGACTTCTGCTTCTTTGTCAGCTACATCCTTAGCTTGGTCTTCCATGTACGATCTTAATCAAGACGCCCCATCATGGGATCAGCCCCACTCCCCAGTGGCATCCAGTCTAGAGCAGAGACCCACTTCCATAGACCCTCCCCTCAGTCACCTCGGACAAGCCCATATCCCTTAAGTCCCTTCTCACAGCCTCTTACAGTGACACCTCACGGATCCCCTGGGGTTTCTCCCCTCACTGCAATGAGTAACGAATGTGCACGTGCTCAGCCATACCCAACTCTTGCAACCACATGGACTGGAGCCCACCAGGCTCCTCTGTCCGTGGGATTTTCCAACCAAGAATACTGGAATGGGTTGCCAATTTCCTACTCCAGGGGATCTTCCCGAACCAGAGATCAAACCCAAATCTTCTATGTCTCCTGCATTGGCAGGTGGATTCTTTACCACTGAGCCACCTGCAAAGCCCGCAATGAGTAACAAACCCAACAAGTAACCACAGGGGAACAGTGGTAAAGAATCCCCCTGCCAGTGCAGGAGAGGCAGGAGATGCAGGTTTGATCCCTGGGTCAGGAAAATCCCCTGGAGAAGGAAATGAAGACCCACTCCAGTATTGTGGCCTGGGAAATTCCATGGAGGTCGCCAAAGAGTCGACACGACTTAGCGACTAAACAATGAACAACCACAGGTGAGCTCCTGGTGGCCCTCTCCTGCAGGGCACTGGCAGAAGGATCCCATCAAACTCCCAGCCCTCCCACCCACCCTGCAAAACGCAAACACAAGGATCCATCACCTCCCTCTTGCAGGTGAGGAAAGTGAGGTCCAAGCCCAAGGTCACAGAGTAGGGTGAATGTGTAATTTATCATCCTGAGGGGATAATTTGAGGGTGAAAGGTCTAACTAGGCAGGGACAGTGGGCCGGAACGAGGGCTGCCAGGGCAGGCCAGGCATGTGGTCTCCCAATCACGCAGCAGGATAAAGGGAGATCTGGTCTGGAGTGGAAGCCCGGCCCAGCCATCTGTGTCCTTGCCTCAGTCCCCGGCCCCTCCTTGGGACAGGTTTCTCTCTGTGGGCTGGGCTGGCAGCCAGACGCTCGGCTCTCTGCTGAGGTCTGGGGTGTCCTGCAGTGTGATGTGGAGGCAGGGGCCACCCTCGAGTTTCCACCCGCACAGCTGTCCCGCCGGCCACACTGCTGCGTCTCGTGTTCACTTTCCAGAGAGTCCCCTCACTGATCCCCCTCGGTTACCCTGCCCAGAGGGGGACAGCGGAAGCAGCGTTGGGTGGGAAGAGGGTTCACATAAAAGAATTTGCAGGTGAATGAAGGTAACCATTCTAGACACTGAGAACTTTTTATTTGAACCTCCCACTGGTGTTCTCTCTGATGCAGGTCGCCCCGCCCCTGCGTGAATGAGCAGAGCAGAGGAACAGCTGTTACGGCAGAGGCTTTCCTACTGGAGGCGGCGATGACCCAGAAAGGAGAGGGAGGGGGTGCCAGGGGCATGCCCTTCCCTCGGCCATGACCCCAGTCCTGACCCAGAGGCATGGCCCAGGTGAAGGTCAGCCCTCCTAAGAGGCCCAGGGTGCCCGCTCTGATTGTGGGGGCCAGGGCTGAGGTGGTACCACCCATGCTGGGGCCCAGAGGGGCTTTGCAGAGATTAGCCTAAGAAAGCATCACTCAGTGATGCTGCCATACCTTCAGGGGCTGCTCAGACAGCCAGAGCCGTTTGTTCCTGGGCTCCGTGGCCGCAGTGGTTGTGGGTGTCACTCTGCTGGGACAGTTTTTAACTCCTCTGTTCCCACCTCAGTCTCTGCTCTGCACTCTGTGTCTAACCTACAAGATGCCAGGCTCAGAGTATTGTGAGCCCCTTGAGGGTGAGAACTGTCATCAGTTCGTGTCTCTTTCCGCCTAAAGATCCCAGCTTACCATCTGGCACACAGTAGATGCTCCATAAATGCCACCGGGACCAAATGAGTTAAGTCAGGAGTCTGAGAGTCAGTGGAATGAGGGATGGGGCATTCCCTGCAAAAGCCTTCCGGGTTCTGGTCACTCCTATACAACCTCAGGGACCACCAGTTGAGCATAGGAGAGCCCAGGCAAGTGAATCAAAGGTACTGTCTTGAGCAGGCAGCCACACTCCAAGATAAATGTGGAAGGGCCAGGACTAACTCGGTCAAAAAGCAGTGACATCAGGAAGAGCCTTCAGAAGAGGGAGGTCTGTGCAGAGGTTTGAAAGATGTGCCTGAATGTGCCAGGCAGACAGGGACAAAGGGCATCCTGGTGGAGAAGACAGCTTGGCAAGGGCATAAGGCACAGGGTGAGTGTGGGGTGGGCTGACCAGGAGAAAGTCGGAAGGTCAGCAGAGGTCACTCATGGGAGGTTTTGGATCCCAGAACAACAGAAGCTACAGGAAGGATGTAGGACCAGATGTCAGCTCTGAATGAAGACCCATTTCACCATCCATCAAGTGGACCAAAAGACTCATCAGGAGTGAGAACCCTGAGGGCCTTTCACAGGGGATGAGGGACCCAGGGGCAGCACCAAGGAGGGTTCCTGGTCAGAGGCTAGGTTTGAGGTGAGGCTATAAAGGCACTTGAGGGCCCTGGCTGCTGCGAATCTTCTCAACAAATCCTATTACCTTCAAAGCTCCACAAAAAAAGTATTAATTGAAACAGCAATGGCCCAGTAATGTAATCATCTCTCTGTGTGATTCTCAAAGTGCTCTCGGCCCACTGAGAGTCTGCAAAATCAAACCCCATTTTGTAGTTAGTGAAATGGAAGCCCTGTGAGGTCACACGGAGATTGGTGCTGGAGCCAGGTTGAAACCCCAGGAGCAGTTCCATGTCAGCCCTGGGCCTCAGGTTCAAAGCCCAGTTCCTTGTCTGGGAGGGGATCCCCGGGGCTGTCGGGGAGCCCATAGTACAGGTCTTCCTCTTCCTGTGCCGGCCCCTCTGTGCCTGTGTCTGAAGCCTCTTCTTCCTCTTTTGTCCTTGGGGACCTCTGCTGGGAGCTAGGCGTGGCTGCCTCCCGTCGCTGCTTCTCTGGAGGCACATCCTCCGTCATGGGGGCATCAATCAGGGCAAAGTCGTGGAAGCGGTCCCGCTGGCACCTGCAGGTCCAGGACTCTGGAGGCGGGGGCTGAGGTTCCGCTTCCTCAGGTGGAGATGGGCTGGGGCTGCTCCCCTCACTGGAGTCCACGTCCAGGTCATCTTGGAAGGAGGCCAAGGGTGCAGGACTCTGGGGACAGGTCGGGGGGCTGTAGGGGTAAAGGCAGAGAGGGTGAGGGTAGCCCTGAGTCAGACTGCCTGGGTCTGAACCCCAGTCATGAGCTGCAAGGCCTGGGGTAGATGAGTTCACCTGTCTGGGCCTGAGTTTCCTCCCCTGTGAAATGAGAGAAATACCAGCATTCGCTCCCTGAGGTTTATAGCAAATAATGAGTGCAAAGCACTTTGCATGAGGCCTGGCACATAGTAGGTGCTCAAGAAATGGACCATCATTACGTTATCCAAACCAGGTCACTCCTCTGCCTCTCCAACCACTCAGGGACTCCTCTGGGCCTACTGCCCCTGTCACACTGGGCGTCGCCTTCCATTCCTTCGTCTTCCCCCTGCTGGACAAGGGGCTTCCTCAGGGTGGGGCTGTCAAGGCCTGGCAGGGAGTAGGCGCCCAGGGATGCTGGTGGGTGAGTGACTACAGGCTTGAATGAGGAATATTCATGTTCCCGTTCATGAATGGCTGGGGACAGGGTGGGGGGTTGGGGAGGGGATGGAGTGACCTGCCCGAGGCCAAGAGCACGTCAGCAGCAGAGCCTGGATTTGAACTCAGGTCCTCTGGCTCCCCGCCTGGCTCCTCATGGTGAGAGTTCAAACCACTCTGAGATAGGAGTGATTATCCCCATGTGAGGAAACTGAGGCTTGGCAAGGTGAGGGGCATTTGAAGGTTACACAGAAGAGGAGCTGGGGTTTGAACCAGGCCCAGGTGACTAAGCCCAGACCCACGTGTCTCCTCAGGGTGTCCCCAGCCTCTCTCCTGCCCAGGGTCCCCATCATCCTCAGTGGCCCACACGCCTCCTCCTTCACCCCAGAACCCCTCTGCTCTGCACACTCACCTGTGTCTGCCCTGACTTGGGTCTCTTTCTCCCTCATCCTGGTCCGAGCCCCTGTGGATGACCACGGCGGCTTCCAGCCAGCCCTGAGGATCACGAGGGCCACTTTCTCCTCCATCGCTGGCTCCTGGCTGCCGCTGTCCGGGTTCCGGGGCCAGGAGGGGGCGGGGGTCCTCACTGTAGCTCATGACCTTCATCTGGATGTGGCTGAAGTCAGGCAGGCTCTGGTCGTAGGCAGCTGCCTCCCACAGCCTGACGTAGGGGGGCTGGGGGCTGAATGGGGGTGCAGGAGACAGCAGGAGAGAGAATAGGCAGGTAGGCAAAGATTCGCTCTGTGTTGTCCCCTGGCCCACCTGTTCTGAGCAGCGGGTCTCCCCTGATCTCCAAGAAGCCTCTGGGAGCGATTACTATACCCAATTCATGGGTGAGGAGACTGAGGCCCAGCAAGGTAAGCTGAGTGGCAGAGCTCAGATACTCAGGCCAGCGTTCCTTTCTCCCCGTGTCTCCAAAGTGAACCCCAAGGCTGCAACTACCAAATGAAGGTCAGTTTGGATTAACTGGGAGTTTGCTGGGTTCCAGACTGTGGCCTGAAGGCTTTATGCTGTTTATTCTGAACAACCCCTTGAAGCCGAGTGGTCGTTCCCATTTTTCAGATGAGGACACAGCAGCAAGGGCCCAGTGACTGAGTGGTCCTTGCGGGCCGGGCTCTATGGGTTAGCTCATCGAGTCCTTGCCGGAACTCTGGGAGCTGCTGGGGGAGGCTGAGGCACAGACACTGGCTGGCTTGCCTGGGTGACGCAGACCCAGGGAAGGGGCTGGGGCTCAAGCACCGCCTTCTCCACTGCTCTACGATCCAGGGCTGGGGAGTGACAGGGAGGAGCCCAGGCTCAGGGCGACCTGAGCCCCAGCTCTATTCCAGCAGCTCTCTCCGTGTGACCAGTCCTGAGGCTGGTCCCAATACCCACCAAGGGTCTATCTGCCTCCATCCGCTGGGACGCTTGGTCACCTGGGTGCCAGGGACAGAAAATACCAACACCACCTCCTTCTCCAAGCAAAACAGAGCAAATCCCAGAGCCCTGGCCACAGATCCTGGATCTGCAGCCTGGACTTCTGAGCACAATCATCACGGCTTCAGGGGTGGGGAGGGAGGACCAAGTCAGGTCACCCCTCCAGGGCTGCCGTGTTTCGGCAAGACAGCACTTGGCACTTCCAAGGATGAAGGCAGGTATGGTCTGGTATTGACTCTCTGTAAGGTTTGGCCTTGTGATTGCACTTCTTGAGCCTCAGTTTCCACATCTGTATAAAGGGCCCAACACCACCACCCCTTTCATAGATTCCTATGAAGACCAAAAGAGGTCATGGGTGCAAAATGCCTGAGTTGGTCTCTGGTGCTTTTGGAAGCGCTTCCTACAATGATCGCAAAGGCTTATAGAGGGCCTGCTATGGTCCAGGCTCTGTTCTTAGTGCTTGGCTTATAAAGTCTGCCATCCATATCACAGGTTCCACATTCGTGGATTAGACTAACTGTGGTTTGAAGATATTCAGGAAAAAAATTCTAGAAAGCCCCAAATAGCAAAACTTGAATTTGTCACACACCAGCAACTATTTACATAGCATTTACATTATATTATACAATCCTAGAGAATTCCAAGGACTGTATAGTCCATGGGGTCGCAGAGTCAGACAGGACTGAGAGACTTTCACTTTCACTTTCATTATATTTACAAGTATTGACATAGCATTTACATGCTATGTATTAGAAGTAATCTAGAGATGATTTAAAGTATATGGGAGAATGTCTTACATTATAAACAAATATTATGCCATTTTATATAAGGGACTTGAGCATCTGCAGATTTTGATGTCTGAGGGGGATCTGGAGCCAGTTCCCCACAGATGCCAAGAGACAATTATTATCTCATTTAGCCCCTCCACTGAAGCTGTATTTGAAATACACCATATCTGTATTTCAAAGATGGGGCCAAGAGAGGCAGGTCAAGTTCCCAAAGTCACTCAGCCAAAAAGTGGCAGGGCCCCAGGGCTGTGCCTTGGCCATCATTATGCCTCTTGTTTGCTAGCATAGTAGTCATCACCATTGTGTGGGATTTAGGGTCGCACCTATCTGGCTGCCACTAATTCACTGTAAGGCAGGACAAAAATCCCCAAGCCTCAGTTTCCTCATCTGTAAAATGGGAACAATAATGGCCACCTCATAGAATTGAGAGGCCAAAACAATCTATGATTTCTGAGAGTCTGTTCTCGGTAAGTAAGAAGGTAAAGCCAGAGCCTGCAGCAGAGGGGAGACACTGCCCCTCTGCTCATGCCCCACCCCATCACTCTCCTCAGCAGGGGGAGACTGGCCTGAGGGTCACTAACCCTCCCCTCCCTCCGCTCCACCCAGAGGGCTCAGCACCCACCTCTTCATCTCAGCAGCAAGCCCACTCTCCAGAAGGCCCAGTGTCTTCTCCTTGGTGGATAGGACACCTTGGAAGTCAGAGTCAGCAGGTACGAAGGTGATCTGCAGGGCAAAGGGGAGAAGGCTTCTCTGTAGCTGCCCGCACACATTCATACTTGCTGCTCCCCCAGAGCAGGGGCCTAACCTCTCCAGATACCCTGGGACAGAGACCTCACGAGGGAGCGCACCCTGTTTGACAGGAGGGCCTAGCACTGTTGGCTATCTGGATCTCTGGGCTCCTTCTCCCACTGGCCCTTCATTCACCCAGCAAACACTCCTGGAGCATCAGCTGTGTGCCAGGCCCTCTTCTAGGCAGTAGGGGGCAGCAGTGAGTGAATGAGACAGGCTCCCCTTCCCTGGGGGAGGTCATATCTTGTCCTGCCTGACATGGGGCAGGCCCTCCATCCGTATCTGGTGAATGGGTGAGAAGCAGGTCATTGTCAGGTGTTTCCTGGCACCAACAGAGGCTGCGACAGAGGACAGAGAAGGGGGCGGCCGGGGTGGTGCCCAGCCCCAACCCCTGAACTCTCCAGGATCTCGAGGTTTCTGCAGGTGCCACACCACAGGTGGGCACGGGGCAGTGGAGGGGAGGCAGGTCACAAAGGAGGCAGTGGGATGGGGCAGAAGGCACCCTGCCTTTGGGGTCTGAGAGGCTGGGTGAGCAGCCTTCCTTGAGCAGGTCATCACTCCTCCCAGAGCCTGTCTGTGATCCTCTGTAAAATGGGGTTCGCCTCGAAGAGATATTTGCAGCGCTGTTCACAATGGCCAAAAGGTGGAAGCACCCTAAGTACCCATTGATGGAGGACTAGATAAACAAAATGTGATGTATACACACAAAGGAAGATTATTCAGCCTTTAAAAGAAAAAAATGAAGTTCTGACATGTGCTACAACATGGATGAACCTTGAGGAAATAAGCCAGTCATGAAACAAATTCCACAGGATTCCACTTTCATGAAGTATCTGCTGCTGCTGCTGCTGCTGCTGCTGCTGCTGCTGCTGCTAAGTTGCTTCAGTCGTGTCCGACTCTGTGCGACCCCAAAGACAGCAACCCTCCAGGCTTCTCCGTCCATATTCTCCAGGCAGAATGCTGGAGTGGGTTGCCATTTCCTTCTCCAATGCATGAAAGTGAAAAGTGAAAGTGAAGTCGCTCAGTCGTGTCAGACTGGTAGCGACCCCGTGGACTGCAGCCCACCAGGCTCCTTCATCCATAGGATTTTCCAGGCAAGAGTACTGGAGTGGGGTGCCATCGCCTTCTCCAATGAAGTATCTAGAATAGTCAAATTCACAGAGACAGAAGGGAGAATGGTGGTTGCCACAGATAGGAGCAGGGGGGATGGGGAGTTATCGCTAACTGGGTATAGAGTTTCAGTTTTACAAGATGAAAAGCATTCTGGAAATCGGTTCCATAACAATGTGAATGTAATCAACACTGAAAAGTCACTTTAAAATGTTTCAGATGGTAAATTTTAGGTTATGTATATTTCACAGTTTAAAAAAGCAGGATTAGTATTGCCTGTCTCCTGGCTGTGAGGATTCCATGAGACAATACATAAGGGGTCCCTCAGCACAGTGTCTGGCACGTAGTAGCTGCTCCATAAATCATAGTTTGACGCTATTGAAGATGGAATTATCTGCCTTGTCTGAGTCTTGTCCTCCTCAACTGAAAATTTCCTCAACAAATATTTTATAAGACCCTTGGGCTTCCCTGGTGGCTTAGAGGGTAAAGAATCTGCCTGCAATGGGGGAGACCTGGGTTCGATCCCAGGTGAGGAAGATGCCCTGGTGAGAAGGGAATGGTTACCCACTCCAGTATTCTTGCCTGGAGAATCCCATGGACAGAGGAGCCCCAGAGGAGCCTGGTGTGCTACAGTCCGTGGGGTCACAAAGAGTTGGACACAACTGAGCAACTAACACTTTCACTTCACTTTACAGTGTTACACCAGGTTCATAGGCAGCAACCTCCTTTCTCCCTTCCCACAGAGTACAGTGAGTGAAAGTCACTTGTCTGCACCATCAAAGCCCGATCCTGATGGGGAGAAGGGAATGATAGCTGGAGGGGTTCTTGGAACCCCTGTGAGTAGTAAGCTTCCCCCCAAATGTCTGGAAATGAGGGAGGGCCCTGGGTATTTTCCACAGCCACTAAGTATGTCCTGCACTTGCCAGATGGTTCTGTATTTCCTAGAAGCTTCCCCTTCCCCCAGTCATCCTCTTCTTCATCATCGTAGTCACCACCATTATCTCCACCAACATCATAATCGTTTCATCACCATCAGCACCAGCACCTTCATCAACAGTAGCGTTATCACCCTAGAGCATCATTGCCATTGCCACCGTGAAAGCCTGGAGGAGAAGGAAAGTCCTGAGCATCTTACAACACAAAATCTTTTAAGAGAGGGAGACAAGCAGAGTTAAAGCTGGGAAGGGGAGATCAGACCATGAAGACAGCAAAGCATCAGGCTAAGGAATTCAGCCTTTATCCATGAGCAGAGGGAGCCCTGGAGGAGTTCTCAGCTGAAGAGTACATGGACAGATCTGTGTTTGGGCAGAGTTCTGGGCAGTTCCCAGAGAGGGGGAATGGAGGGATGATGGAGGGAGGCCCATGGAGAGGTCAGTCCATCAGTTGCCAATCGGGGGTCTGGTCCTGGGCTCCAGCAGAGCAGGCAGTAGTGGGGAGTAGGGAGTGGGGAACTTGGGGGTAGAAGCAGAAGCCAAAGAGGTCCAGCTTTCCCAGCTAATCCTTCCCCTTGCCCCATCTCAGCTAACAAGCACAGCATCCTTGACTGTCCCACCAGCTAGATTTGTCCCAATTCCTCCTCCTCTCAAGCCCAAAACCCTGCTGACCACTAAATCTGAGCAAGTCTACTTCAGAAATTCAAGAAGGTAAGCAAGCTGGAAGTACCGGGGCCACACCTAGCCACAGCAGGTACTGTATGTTTGATGAACTGGAAATGTCTTCTCTGCTTCTACAGCCTTGGGTTCAAGCTCTGCCTTAATCTAGGAGATGATCGTCTCTCACCTGGACCAGAGAAGGAGTCCCCCCACCACTGGCCAGTTGCTCTTGAAACTTCCTCCTCCCAGATGTCAGCCTGATAACTTTGCTGAACTGCAAAGCTGCTCGTGTCCCCTTCTTGTCCCATCAACTACAACGTAAGTCCAAATTCCTCAGCATGGCATCCAGGCCCCGCGAGCCCAAGCCCCACTCCCTCTCCACCTTCCCTTGCTCCCCACACCCTCCAGTCACCATGTCGACCCACTTGCCTTTCTTCTTATCATGTCTTTGTTAACCCTATTCCTTCTGCCTGAAATGTCTTTCCTCATCTTTTCTGCCTGGTGAACTTCTACTTTACCTACAAACCCCAAATCATCTTCTCTGTGAAACCCATTCCCTCCCCAGCAGGCAGAAAATTGTCTCCTCCATGAGACCCTCAGTCCCCTAAAGACGGACAGCTTAATTCACACTGGTACTGGCTACCCCTTACCCCCATATTGGGCTTCCCTTGTGGCTCTGCTGGTAAAGAACCCGCCTGCAATGCGGGAGACCTGGGTTCAGTCCCAGGGTTGAGAAGATCCCCTGGAGAAGGGAAAGGCTACCCACGCCAGCATTTTGGCTTGGAGAATTCCATGGACTACATAGTTCATGGTGTTGCAAAGAGTGGGACATGACTGAGCAACTTTACTTACTTACTTTACTTTACCCCCGTATCATAATTGTCTAATTCTATTCCCTTATATTTCTTTCAATCCAGAAAATTCCCATTTGTCAGGCTCTGAGGCAGGAGAGGGTCTAGCAGGGAAGACGGGCATCAGTATTTGCTGAGAGCTCCAGTGGCCCAGGCTCCAGTGAGATGATGCGGGAGAGGGGACCCTCGTCTAGCACACCTCCCTGGTTTACGACACACTTGCCTTCTCTCCCTTAGTGTGCCGCCCTAACAGCCTGCGTCCCTGAAACACACATCCACTTCTGTGCTCGCATACCTGCACATACATACAAAGACCCGCTCAAAGCCACAACACTGATCCTGAGACGGCTGCCTTCGAATCGGCTCCGGGCCAGGCATGATGCCAGGTCCCCACATACAAGACCGTATTGGTTCCTCCCACCCGGCCATGTAAGTCTCGGGGAGGAGGGGGATTCTTCTGCGAGGGTCACAGGAGTGGGGCACAGGGAGGAGAGATCTGAGCCTGGGCCTGGCGGACACTGAAAGCCGTGCTCTTTCTACCCCACCATGCAGCCTCTGCAGCACAGGAGCACGTGAATCCGTCAACAGTTACTCATTAATACCCGAGAATATTCCCTGTCCCCGATCTCTCTCCCTCATCCCCACGGCCACTCTGCCCCCCTCCCCTTCCCCGCCCACAGCCAGCTCTGTGAAGGAGGCCAGGGCAAGAAGGACCCTCCCCCACCCTCCCCCACAGCCATTGCCTTGCCCAAGGCCCAGGCTCCTCATTGGGAGGATGGTGATGAAGGTGGTGGTGACGTGGGCGGCTCAGCCCCAAGGCCTTCTTCTCCCGGTGACCTCTGCTCAGGGCATTGCACAGAGTCGAGTTGACTGTAAACTGCTCAGAAAATGACTACAAACCAGCCTGGACTGCCCCAGCACTGAATAAATGCTCTGACAGCCAGGGGCTGCCCACGGAGGAAGCAGGGCTAGGAGAGCCTAACCCAGGCCCCAGCAGCCTCCTCCCTCCTTCAAACTCCAGCATAGCCACCCAGGCGAGAGGTGAGGAGGGGGCTGCGGGGGGAGGGGTTGGGAGGAAGGGGGAGGTGGTGGCTGCCCGGGGACTGGAGCCCCAGGTGGCAGGACCAGCGGGGTCCTTAAGATAAACCCTCTTTCCCACCCCCTCTTCCTGACTCACACATTCTATAAATGTGGGAACTGAGACTCAGAGAGGGAAGGAGCTTAACCAAAGTCTCCCAGGTAATCAGAGGCAGAGTGCAAGTTAGAATCCGTGCTTCTTTCCTTGTCTCCCTGGATCTAGCTCACCAGCTGCTGCGTGACCTTGGAAAAGCCACTCAACCTCTCTGGGCGCCAAAAGATTACGCTTGATATGCCCATTCCACACGTTTGTTAGGAGGATCAATAACAGTAAGGGTGACAGCCTTTCACCTAAATATTATACTCTACAGTTCACAAAACTGTTCATCTCTTCTCTGTTCTCCATAAAAACCATGAGGCTGGGAGAAATAGGAGCCTCATTTTGCAGATAAAAGAAACTGAGGCTCAGAAAGACAAAGGTCACATGGAGACTTTGGAACAGAGCTAGAACTAGAAGAACTCAAGACTCTCAAACCAGTGCTCTTCCCATCACTAAGTCACTCATTAGAAGAACATTAAAACCCCAAAGATAGAGCAGTGCCCAAGCCAGGAGGTTCCAGCTGACTCACTCAGAACTCTCAGCAGCTCTGGGACACAGGGACCATCCTCCCGAGGAAGGTTATGCTTTAGACACCACACATCTGAGCTCTGATCCCAACTCTGATACCCAGGAGCTGAAGGAACCTCACTTTCTGAGCCTCAGGCTTCTCCACTATAAAATAGAACTTCAAAGGTACCAAAAGGCTCAGGATGGATGCTGAACTTCACCAGGGATACAGGTGTGCCTGGCAGGCAGCAAGCCCTCAAGAACTCTGGTTTCAAGAACCTGGATTGTGTCTCCCCCATGATACCTAGTTCTCCTGGGTACCTAGACGTGGTACCTAGTGTCTCCCGCACGGTACCTAGTTCAGGGCTCCAGATTCAGGGGACTTCTGATTAATCTTTATGCTAAGGGATGGATGGATGGATGGATGGATGGATGCTCAGGAGAGTGGAGATAAGAAACGGTAAAGGGGAGAGGATGACAAGATGATTGAAGGATGGGGGACTGATGCCTGGAATAGAGGCACAGCCCCAGACCCTCCTGGGCCCTGGCCCCCAGCCCACCTGTTCCCACTGTTGCCACTGTTCCCACCTACCTTGGGGTAGCATTGGCACATGCTCCAGATGACGCCCCCGATCACCATGATGCCTCCCATGGCGTAGAAGGTGCCGTAGACCTGGGGCCGGTCGTGGCTCATGAGGAACGTGCCAAGGGCCAGCAGAAAGAGCCCCAGCATGATGAAGCCGATGCGGAAGGCCTTCTCATCAGTCATGGCTGCCTGGCCTGTGAGCCACCTGCAGAGGGGGCCAGGAAGGCAGCCAGCTACCTACACACGCACTCACACCTGAGGAGTGACACTCCGGGATCGCTGCCGATCAGGACTTAAGCTGAGAGGGAGGCAGGCTCCCTGCAGGCCCAGCCCAGCCACCGGGCACACCCCGTGCTCCAGGCTGGAGGAGTTACACGCAGGTGGCCGCATGCCCCCACCTTCCCTCTGGGCCCTCTGGAGCGTGTGGGAATCCGAGTGAGGGAGACACGAGGGAGGGAAGGGGAGGTTCCAGGGGCTGGGCCCCAGCCCAGGCTTTGACATCACCTCATTTCCCTGTGTGGGGCTGAGCTGGGCGGACAGGCAGCCTGCACCATCCAGCCAGGGGAAGCAGGTAAATACTGCAGCCCAAAAGCATCAGAATGCCACTGGGGGATTCCAGGATCCCATAGGCTGGCATTTTAGAATCCTGAAGAATTTCAGACTCTTCAAGGTCATGGGCCCACCTGGCCATTAGTTATGAATGGTACCTGCTTTCAGGGCTCTATTTTAAACATGTGATTAGTATTAACTCATTTAGGGAACCCCATAAGGTAGGCACTATTACTCCTACTTTCTAAATGAAAAAATAGCTTGCCCAAGGTCCCACAGCCAGAAAGGACAGGGCAGTTGGCATTTGAACCTAGTATTGTCCCCAGGTGAAACTGCCTAACTGTAGCACAAGGGTTCAAAGTGCAGGCTCTGATGGTCAAACACACTTCCTGGCTTGGCTTCTGGCTCCTCTACTATGGGGCAGTGTGGTCCTGTTACCTCCTGTGCCGCAGTCTTCCTCCTCTCTACAATGGGGATAATGATAGCAACTCGCAGGACTAGGTCTGTCTCCAGGCCTGGCCTCCCTGGGTGCCTCTGCCCTCTTCCCATGCTCTGTGATCCTTCCAGTCCTACTGGCCATGAGCTGGCCAGGAAAGGCTCTAGTGGGCAATGCCCCTCTAGGGTGTGATTGGTTGAGAGTGAGTTCCTTGCCTCCTAACCTAGGAAGATGCCCTCATTCTAAGATTGACATTCTAATGGTGGAATTTCAGTCCTGCAGCAGGCTGATGGGAATAATCAGATTCTCATAGAGGATTATAGGAAAATGATGGTCAGTAGTATCTGTAAAAAAAAAAAGCGTTAACTTGTTTGTACGGGGTTGAACAGGCTCTGAATTGGCGTTGCAGGATAAAAGGCTTTCACTTGGCATTCTGATTTCATAGGCTTGGGGAATCTTCCTGTTTGTCATTGCCACCCTCTCCCTCCCCCCCAACGCAAGCTGTACTGGTTCCAACACCACACCTATGTTCACATGATACACTCTGGTGTCACTGCCCACAGCGCCTTGGAGTTTTATTATGAAGCAGTTTCTCCTTCACCAGCCCTCAGATCCAGCACTTTACAGTTTGCAGAGGAGGTGTCCTGAAGCAGAACTCAGGTGACCCTTCCAAGTGAGAGGTGACTGAGCGATCAGAAAGGGCTGAAAGGCACCGGGTGACATCTACGTTTGTTGTTTTCCGGGGTGACCTTGGCCTAATGGCTCTGCTCTGGGCTTGAGTTTGTCATCTTTGATTGAATGTGGTGTCAAGTTACCTCCCAGGGGTTGTGGAGGGACGTGATATGACAGAGGGGAAAAACGTTTTGCAAACTGGGATTATTTACAGGGCAGAACCCCAGATGGCTCAGTGGTAAAGAATCCACCTGCCAATGCAGGAGACGCAGCAGTCACAGGTTCGATCCTTGGGTCGGGAAGATCCCCTGGAGGAGGAAATGGTAACCCACTCCAGTATTCTTACCTGTAAAATCCCAGGGTCAGAGCAGACTGGTGGGGTCGCAGAGTCGGACACGACTGAGCACACACCCTCCAAGGAAACACTATTATCATAATTTTATACAGGCTCAGAGAAGGGAGGCTACACGCCTCTCCCAGAAAATGAATCCGGGGCCCAGAGGGGCTTCAGCCTGCCCTTTCTGGTCCTGGAGGCCGGGTCCACGGCGGCGGGAATAGATCTCGGTCGCAATCCAGCAGGAGCCTCTCGCGCCCCCTGGTGGCCATAGTAGCACGCGCTTGGCTAGGTGCTTTCGCATCTCCTAGGTCGTGCCAGAGTCCCGCAACCCCGTAAGGCTACCGGAAGAGGTTACCCTGGCTATTTCACAGGCAAGAAAACTGAGTCCGGGGACATCTCTCCAAAGACCTCCCCAAACTGACCTGGGGGCTGAACGCGGACCTGGATCCACGCAGCCCCAGTCCCATTGTAGATGAATCTGGCCCTTAGGGCTTCCTGAGAAGCCTCCTGGTCACCCCAGCACTCTCCTTGTTTCCCCATCTTTTCTTTCCTCTCCACTACTCACCCGCTTTCTGCCTTTTCTCTCCTTAAACAGGTTGGGGGCTGGGAGTGACAAGAGTAAGAAGCTCTGGGACAAGTAGGTGCTCTGTAAAATGGGTCTAATCTAACCTCTTTCCCAGAGCCGTGGTGAGGGTGAAATGGGGACACATGTGTACAGAGCATTGGAAGTATTGGGTGATCCTGGTTCCCACTCGCCTCTCACCTGCCTCTGACTTCTGCTTTCCACCCCTGCAAAGCGGGGTGAGCCTGAGGAGCAGTTGCAGATTCTACCATCTTGCAGCAGAGGGCGCGCTAACCACTGTTTTCTTCCCCGTTTACAGAATTCAGCGTCCCTGCAAGATCTTAAGAGCTGCGTCTGCAGGTAGGTGAAATATCACACCCATTTGACAGAAACTGAGGCTCTCAAAGACGGGATAAACGGCCCAAGATGGCAGAGCCTGTAAAGAGCAGAGCCAGGGTTCAAACGAGGCCCCAGGTCAGTCCTTGTTGAGTTCCCGCTATATGTAGCTCACTCCGAGGTGTGGGTGTCTGAGAACATGGTTATCAGCGTGATGGCTGGTGGCGGCTCAGATGGCAAAGAGTCTGCCTGCAGTGTGCGACATCCGGGTTCGATTCCTGGGTCAGGAAGATCCCCTGGAGAAGGAAATGGCAAACCACTCCACTTATTCTTACCTGGAAAATCCCGTGGACGGAGGAGCCTGCAGCCTACAGCCCACGGGGTCCCAAAGGGTTGGACACGACTGAGCGACTTCACTTTCACTTTCTTTCCTGTTTCGCGGGACACAACCCCGTAAAGGCTCTGAGATGTCTGAGGTCCAGCAAGTGCACAAGGCAGCCAGAGGCAGAGACTGGGGAGGGGGTGGCCCAAGGGAGGAATGAAAGTCAGAGTCCCAGGAGGGATTCTTGAGAAGCCAGTTGGCATTCTTCTGTCAGGGCAGGAAAAGCAGTTCAGGCAAAGAGATCAACATGCGCAAAGGCCCGGAGGCAGGTAAGCACTGACGCACGCTGGAGGTAACACGAAATGCTGCGCGCATACCACCCCACACTGCATAATCCTCCCCCTCTTCCCTACCTGCACCTCCATGTCAGCTCCACCCTTCTACCACCTGGGTGTCCTGGCCGCCATCCTCACCTCCTCTCGCTCATCCACATGCTATTGGCCCTGCCTCGGGGATGGAGGGCTTCCCCGAGAGCTCAGTTGGTAGAGAATCCGCCTGCAATGCAGGAGACCCCAGTTCGATTCCTGGCTCGGGAAGATCTCCTGGAGAAGGGATAGGCTACCCACTCCAGTATTCTCGGGCTTTCTTTGTGGCTCAGCTGATAAAGAATCTGCCTGTAATGCGGGAGACCTGGGTTCGATCCCTGGATTGGGAAGATCCCCTGAAGAAGAGAAAGGTTATCCACTCTAATATTCTGGCCTGGAGAATTCCATGGACTGTACAGTCCATGGGGTTGCAAAGAGTCAGACACCACTGAGAGACTTTCACTTCCGTGAGACAGAACCGAATCACTTCTCGCTCCCAGTGCGGCTCATCACTCTGGTCTGAGGCCCATCATGTCTGTCCTTCCAAGTGGTCTCTGCTTCTACCCTTGCCGGCTGCAGTGTCTTTCCAACCCAAATGCCAGGTTAGACCATGTCACTTCTCTCCTCAGAGCCCTGGAAGGGTTCTCTTCCCTATCAGAGTAACACTCAAGACTTAAAATGGCCCATAAGACCCTAGATAATCTGCCAGCCTATCACTGCTCTGAGACAGACTCCTGCCACACCTCCCCTCACTCACTCCACCCCACTCACCCTGGCTGTATGCTTTTCTGGGAATACACAAGCACCCCAGGGCCTTTGCACCTGTTCATCCTTCCACCTAGAAGGTTCTTCCTCCAGGTATCTGCACAACTCCCTCCCTTGCCGCCTTCAAGTCTGTATCCAGATGTCAGCTTCTCTGGTGTGACATCCAAAACTGCCGAACCCCTCCCCGAGGTGTTCCCTGCCCTCCTTTCCTAATTTACTTTTCTCTGCAGTGCTCAGCACCATAGATTACTCTGTACACATAAGTTATGAATCTCACCGCTTGTCTGAATTCCCCCACTAGAACTTGAGCTCCTACAGGCTCGGGGCTTTGTTTTGTTCGTTGTTGGTCTCCAGGGGTTAGACCTGGTTGACTCTCAATCCACACTTGGGAATGGAGGGATGACTGTCAGCTCCAGAGCAGAGGGAGGCCCGAGAGGAAGCGCAGGCAGGAAACCTGGAGTCAGGCCAGGGGAGCCAGCATCTTTCAGAGGCCAGTGGGGAGTCTCCAGGGGAGTTATGTGGGGAGTGACACGGGTTGGATTTTCATTTTGTACCCATCCTCTGGTTCTGAGATCAGGTTGGAAGAAGCACAAGGAGATGCTGGAAGTGAGGGGCAGTCACCAGACCCTAGCAGAAACCTAGGGCCATAAAGATTAAAATGAACACTTTTTAAAAGATTTATTAGCTGCTGAGGGGATGGAGAGCGAGGGAATTTTCCAACTGATTTGAGGTGGTGAGCTCCAGGGGGAAAACAGGGCAAAGGAGGACCCCAGTGCAAGCAGGGGAGAGGCCTGAGCCCAGAGTGTCCCTGACGCCCCAGGCCTGGGGACAGGCATCAGAGATGAGCTCTGAGTGATGGATGAATAAACTGGTCAGCCGGGCCCGGGAGGAAAGAGGCCAGAAAGAGAACCAGTGCCTCCTGGGGGCTGGGTTGACAGACCTAGCCTCATGGGGCTGCTCAGCCCGAGTCCTTCCCAGTTCACAGTCGAGGGCACTGCTCAGAAAGGACCCTGGCGTGCCAGGAGACTGGCTGCATGGCCCTGGCTTGGCCTCCAAGGACCTGGTGACCTTGAGCAAACCACTGCCCCTCCCGGGGACTTTCAGTTGGGACACAAATGACTTAGGACTATAGAAAAAGTTTTTCCAGTCTTCCAGCCCTTCCCAACCCCTGCCTCTTCCAGCTCCTGCTTGGCAAAGGTGGTGCCTCCAAATCACACCTGCAACTCATTAACTCACCTGCCTGGGGGAAATTCCTCAGCTTGGAGGTACGACGGATGGAAGCTGGGCTTTGCTTCCCAGCCTGGAACCCCTTTAACCCCTTAGGAATTGCAGAGGTCCTGATGAATCCCTTGCACCTCCCCCAGCCAAATCCCCAAGGTACACACTGAAAGCTGGTGTGTGTGCGTGTACGCACACATGTGCCTGCACCTGTGCATCTCAGGGTCCCACAGACAGGTCAGGGCCAAGGCAGAATTCAAACCTGCATCTCCATCACAGCAGGAAGTACAAGGCACACACAAGGAAGAGAGAGAGTAGTACAGGATAGGGGTCCGGGACCTGCTGATGGGGAAGGGAGAAGAGCCACAAGATCCACGAGAAGAGCCACCAGACCTGGCTCAGGTGGCCGAGAGAGGGCCCAGGAATGACCGAGACAGCGGACCTTTTTTGTTTCATTTTCAGTAAACAAATATCTGCTGAGCATCTTCCAGGGGCCAGGCACTGTTTCTAAGCTTTAGGTAAAGAAATTGTATACATTGTATGCATATAATAGTAAAGGAAAGAAGCGAGAATACCCCTGCTCTTGGAGAGCTTGCTGGGGTAGAAACATAATAAACTAACAATTTTTTATATTTTTTTTAATTTTAAATATTAAATGATGACAGGTGTTCTTTAAAAAGTAGAGCAGGAAGGAGGCTGGGAGTGCAGGGTGCTGGGTGGGATAACAATTTTAAAAGATTGACTCAGGATAGCATCTTGAAGAGAGGTTCAGACAAAGATGTGAGGGGCATGAGAAGTAAGCCTGGAGGAGAACTTCCAGAGAGAGAAGACAGGAGCCAAGGCCCGTAGGAGGGACGAATGCCGCAGAGAGCAAGGGTGGGGACCCAGACCCACCCACACCATCCTCATTAGAGGTTTCATTACTCAGAGTGACTGGGAACCACTCAAGCTTTTGAGCCCAGGAGGGGTGTCACGGATCCGAGTTTGGTCAGGCTCATTCTCTCCAGTGGGCTTTCCCAGTGGCTCAGACAGTAGAGAATCTGCCTGCAATGGAGACCGGGTTTGATCTCTGGGTCAGGAAGATCCCCTGGAGAAGGGAATGGCTATCCACTCCAGCATTCTTGCCTGGAGAATTCCATGGGTGAGTGGCCTAGTGGGCCATAAGTCCATGGGTTTGCAAAGAGTCAGCACAACTGAATGACTAACACTTTCCACTACACTTTAAAGAGACGTCAGGGGACCCTGGCAGAACAGGGAAATGGGATGGCAGGTAACGAGCTGGTCCAGGCCTGAATGGGAGGATCCAAGGACTGGAACCAAACCAGGCCTGAATGAAAACACATTTATTTATAGGAAAAACTTTTATTCTCTGTGATTTTACCTCTCTTAGACTCAGTTTCCACACCTGTTAAATGGGGACACTGCCTTTAGCAAAGAGCTTGAGGATGTGAAAGAACTGCAGGGAGCCTGGCCTGGCAAATGGGAAGCTCCTCAGGGAATGCTGTACCTACACAGTTGACTGAGCCCCAGGACTTTGAACTCCTGCTTGCGGAGTGACCCTGGGAAGGTTACTTAACCTCTCTGGGCTAGTTTTCTCATCTGTGAATGGAGTATGACATTCTGGAAGCAGACATTTCTATCATATCTGGAATACAGAAGAGGTGTGGAGCTCCCTGTCACAGGAGGTCTAGGAGCAGAGGCGCCTAGTGGGGCGGCAGGGGGAGGGGGTAGTTACCTCTACTAACAAAATCCGACAATCACTGCATGCTTAGGAGATGCTGCTGCTGAGCTCAGAAGTCTGCATTTATTGTTTGCTACATTAACACCAAGCCTGCAGGTTCAGTGTGATCTCATAATGTCACCTGCTATCACCTCATTTAATGCTCAAAACTCAGCTCACTCAGGTAGGAGCTGGGGCCTCTGTAATTCCCATTTAACAGATGAGGAAACTGAGGCAGAGAGAGGTATAGTCACTTGTCCAAAGTCACTCAGCGGGCACCTGGTGGAACTCATGCACAGATGGTCTGAATTCAGAGTTCATGTTCTTTTGGTATAACCGAAACTCAATGTATTACTTTGGGCCAGTCCTGGCTCTGCCTCTAGGCCCCAATTTCCTCATCAGCACAAGAATATTTCCCAGCTGACAGCCAACAGTAACTGCCATGTGAAAGTGCCATCTTGGGCATGCTGGGCCCCATGGACTGCAGCCCCACCAACATCACAAGGGGCAGTAGAACCACCCAGCTGGGCCCAGGCAATCCACAGAATCATGAGAGATAATAAAATGGATTTATTTCCGGCCATTTGTTACACAGCAATAGAAAAAACAAAACAGCCTTCAGCAGTATTTGTTGACTGCCTGCGTGTATCAGGCACTGGACCAGACACTTAGAAGAGGCCCATCACTGGTCTCCAGCTTCCAGGCCTGCTAGAAGACTTTAACTTCCACCCTCTGCAATCTGAACAGGGCCCGTGAGGGAGCATGCAGCCCCAGGTGCTGTCTCTCTAGGGATGCCACCAGTAGAGAAGATGAGGCTCTCATAGCTAGGTGGAGGCAAGGGGGGCTGGGCCCCAGGCAGGGCATCCCCTGAGGCACTGCACTCCAGGTCTTCCTCCACAGGGGACGCAGGTGGTGTTGAGAATCCCCCAGCCAGAGGGCAGCGCACAGCCTCCTCGTAAGTGGGGACAATAATCACCTTTGGGGTCCTAGAGGAATAGAAGAGAGGCTATCAACAGGGGTGGGGTAAAACCCGACTGCACACCAGGGAGAGGGGGAGGGAGGCTATAGGCTTCCCTGGGCCCCGCAAACACCGCTGGAGCTTGACAGCCACCACCCCTTGCCCACCTCAGCTCCTAGACTCTGCTCTCCCTCCCTTGTAGTCAGTTCTCCATTCAGTTAGCTCTCCACCCGGGCTCGTCACACCCTCTGTCTCCTCAATTCTCTCTGCAGGGAAAGTCCTACCCACCTCCCTCCTGCCTTCCCTGCTTCCCTGTCAGTTCCCACTTGTCCTTGGAGTCTCCTCTGGGGAGCTCTGCTGACCTCCCCTCACCAAGCTCCCACTCCCTGCTCTGCGCCCCCACAGGACTCTCCCCTCTGTCACTGCGTTGACCCCACCTGGTGGTCCCCTAGGGCAGGAACTGACTTTAAGTGTCCAGGGATTGATGCTGGGGCAGGGGGGTTGTTTGTTGAAAAACTAAATGATGATCCATGGGGAGAAAAACTTCCATCTTACTGTAATCTCCCTTACAAGGTCTAGAGTTGCAGCTGCTCAGGGAAAGATGGGAGACCTTAATTCCCCTGCCCATCTGAATGCTTGAGGCTCTGATATGGTAAGTCTGCTAAGTGACTACCTCTGCTTGCATACCTCCAGAGACAGAGAGCTCACTATCTACCCAGTCAACCATATCTATCACTGAGCAGCTTGGCTTTCTTGTGACTTTCCCCCACCTCCCCTAGATGAACCACCCTGGAGGGACTTGAGATCCATCCAGGCTCTTCTGACCAGGCTCTGCCCTCTAGATTCCAAGAACAGGTCACTTGCATCCCAGCCACACCAAAGCTGATGGAAACGAGGCTGACCCTCCGTCCTCTCAGGGCCCTGGAGAATCACCTGTGGGGAGTCAGTGCTCCTTCCCTTCCCAGGACCTTGGGGGTAAGAATGTCACTGATCCTATGTCTGGGCTGCTTCTGCTTTGGGAAGATACTGCCACATACAGGGGCTGACAGGTGATTCTGGAGGTCCCTTCCCACCCCAAGCGTCTCTAAGGTTGATTATGAGTCACAGCGTTGGCTGGTCCAGCTCCCTGCTCAGCTACATTCTCGGTGGGAGATCGTGGGTCAGTGTTAGGGAAATTAAATGAATAGTCTTGTTTAGGCTTCAGAGACAAAGCAGAGCAGGCCTCTGACCTTGCTTCTAACCTGCCTGGGCACTGCCCTGACTGTGAGTGACTGTCTGCCGTGAGTGCAAGACTTGCAGCACCAGAGATAAGATGCGGGAGAGATCTGGAGATTCTTGAGCCGCTAGAGGGGGCCTGGCCAACCACGCCCCAGGCTTAACGACATTCCAAGTTTTACAAGACAAAATAAACAGCAGTTAACATGAAGCCAGCAATGGCACCCTACTCCAGTACTCTTGCCCGGAAAATCCCATGGACAGAGGAGCCTGGTGGGCTGCAGTCCATGGGATCGCTAAGAGCTGGACATGACTGAGCAACTTCATTTTCACTTTTCACCTTCATGCATTGGAGAAGGAAATGGCAACCCACTCCAGTGTTCTTGCCTGGAGAATCCCAGGGACGGGGGAGCCTGGTGGGCTGCCGTCTATGGGGTCGCACAGAGTCGGACACGACTGAAGCGGCTTAGCAGCAGCAGCAAGAAGAAGCCAGAGCTGCAGTTTGGTCACAGATTGATGATGATGTCAGTTTGCCACCATCCTGGGATTATAAATGGGAACCCCAAACTGCAGCCTTTGAAGTCTCACCCACAGAGCCAACACGCTGCCTGTGACCCTTTCCCAACTGGGACTCTAGATGTGCTGTGACCCGGGACGTCCCAGTGCTGTTTAAGTCTGGATGTTGGTCAAAACCCAACTTGGTGATGTATTCTCTGGTCTAGTTCTCTTTTCTTTTAATGTTAGTATGTTGAAAATAAGTTAGACAATTCTCTAATAAATATCTGTATTATTTACTTGTATATAACGAGTGGCTTATTTTGTTAACAAATCCTTTAAACCTGAGATGAAAGTGAAAACTTTTGCAAACAGTCAGTAGCTCTATTAACCTGAGCCCCAGTTTCCCCATCTGTAAACAGGGATGATACAGGCACTGACCTCACAGGACCATGTGAAGATTAAATGAGGTAATACAGGCCACTTCAGACAAGGAAGCTGATAAGGGGTCCCACCCGCCTCTGACTCACAGTGTCATTTGAAGTGAGGGCAGACAAAGAATATTGCTCCTGGAGGCAGGCAAGCTAGGCTC
This sequence comes from Capra hircus, assembly GCF_001704415.2. Lineage (NCBI taxonomy): Eukaryota > Metazoa > Chordata > Mammalia > Artiodactyla > Bovidae > Capra > Capra hircus. Next base: position 29,430,144 of record NC_030810.1, on the reverse strand, counting down.
AATTGCTACGTGACCTAGGCTATGTTCATACCCAATCTGAGCCTCTTTCTTCTCATCCATAAAATGAGGATAACAATTACTATTTTATAGATTCAGGAAAAGGGAAAATGCTTTAACAACACTCAGGAAAATATGGGTGATTAGGCTTCCAGAAGCCCACATCTCCTGCCCTGCTCACCTCCTGGCCATGCCCCAGCCACTCCCTACTTCTCCAAACCTGGGAGACACGAGGCAGGCTTTGGGTACCCTGGCACTGCTTCGGCAGGCAACAGCTGGCAGGGCAGGGCACAGCTGCCGGGTGAGACCAGCCCACAGCAGGAAGTTTGCTCAGAGGGCAGATACAGTAGCCCTCACACCATCTCACCTAGCCAGCTGGGCCCACCCAGCCCCAGGTCACCACCGGCATGGTCCTGGAAGCCAGAAGCTTGGCAAACATGACGCCCAAGGCAGGGGGACCCCATCGCACACTCGAGGGGCAAACCCATTCTTGGAGCATTCTGGACATGGCTCCCTGCAGCTGGGTGGGGCAGGCAGGCTGCTGTGGTCCCTGTGCTCAGGAAGCTTCACTGAGCCTGGAGGCGACAGGAGATCCGAGCCTAGCACCAGCTTCTCCACCATTCAGCTGAGTCAGACAAACATAGTAGGGAAAGGGGAAAGGGGTCAGGGGTGAAGCACTATTTGCCTTACACTCAAGCTCTCTAATCTCCTTTCACATTTGTGACAAGCCTGGTCAGTCATCGCACAGGTAAGCTAGGGCCACACATCAACTAAGCGGCAAAGCCCCAGCCAATGCCAACCATCACACCTCCCCAACCCGATCCCTAATCTCTCCATACCTCAGCTTTCTCATCTGTAAAATGGACCTTACATTGCCTTTTAATCAGTGAGGCTTAAATCAGTGGGCATGAAAGTACATCATCAAATGAAAGCAAAGAAGAGGACTGTTTTGCAATAAATTCACCTCCCCATCTATCATCTCATTTGAGCCTAACAGCAATCCTAGGGAAAATTCCAAACAGGAAAAACTAGATGTGGCTCAGAGAGTCTAAGTCAAGAACACACAGCTTAGGAAAGAGTAGACACTGACAGCCTTATGTCCAACTAGACCCATGCTTTTTTCTGCTGTTCTCACTGTGGTTGGGAGTGGGGAATCCCAGAGGCCTCCCACCCAGACACTTCATCTAGGGCTCACATTTCATATGGGAGCCCCTGAGAGTACCAGTTTTGTCTATTTTGTCCACTGCTTCATTGTAAGTGCCCTGCAGAATTAGGTACTCAGTAAATATTGGTGAAATACATGAAAGAATAAGCAGATGAATAAATAAGGACTCTGAGGCCCCAAGAGGGAAACAGGCCCACCCAAGTCATCAGCCTAGATGGCCTTTGTCTTGAACCTGGAGTTACCCACAGAGAGCAAGGTGCCTGGAGGCAGGGACAGCTAAGTGACCTTCCCATGGGGCCCAGATGCTGGGCTTTCAGTAGGAGGGCCAGGATGGCTCAGCCCCAGGGACAAGAAAGAACCATTAGCAGAAGCAGCCTCACCAACATGAAACCATCCCAGCTCTGAGTCTAAGACATGGTCTCTGAACTTGATGGACCATGAGTACCCTGCAGTGGGTGAGTTCCTCCCTGGCTCAGCTGGGAAAGAAGGCTGAGTTCCCCCACCTGACATGCAGCTGTGGCCCAGACCCTGTTGGATCAACATGACTGTGTGTATTGACAACACCCATTCTCTGTCCTCAGGTCAGGCTGGGTGGGGAAGGACAGGTACCCTGAGGCATAATCTGGTTCCAACCAATAACTCACTGTGTAACCAGGTAGGTCACTGGTCTCTCTGAGACCCAGGTTTCTCATCTGAGAAGTGAAGAGGCCCCAAGGTCCTGTCCTTCCCTCTAAAGTCAAATCAAGGCCTGACCACTGGACTAAGGGACTTCCATTGAACATGCTATTGTCTGTGACCTCAGGGAGTCACAGGCCAGTAGCAGGGACTAATCTGTTACCTTCTTTAACTCAGGATGCATTTTCCTCTCTCACTCAGGGAAGAAGAGTGCCCAGGTCCCAGGCCAACTCATGGACATCTGGTTTAGCCCTTAGTGCACGCAAACCCGGTGCTTACAGAGTGGTGTAGGGGAACACACACCTCACAGCCAGCAGGCTCTGCCACTTTCTAGCTGTATAACCCTACCTTCTTTTCCTGTAAATAGTCATTCTTACCTTGCAGGTTGGCTGGACTGGGGAAGGTGCATGCAGGCCCCTGATATATGCAGGCACAGCAGACACTTGGTGAAAGAGTAAGTACATAATAAGAGCATGTAAGACACATGCATTCTCAACAGGGCAAAAACTGGTTCTGGGAGTCTTGCTGATACTGTGCTTATGTATGAAGCATAGATATACATGCAGACCAAATATACAGTGTATCTGTGGTATTAACAATCCATGAGGGAGGATTAAGGGGAAAAAGGCCTAAACAGTCTCCTGGGAGGGAGTGATTTAGAAAAATATGAGAAATATTATGTCAATGTAAGATTTTTTCTCCATTCCCTACCTCATCCCTGGGCTTTTGCACATGCTCCTCTGCCTGCTTAAGACACCTCTCTCCACCTTAACCACTTGAGGAAAAGTTGACATTTGCTGTGCATCTGTCGTGTGCCAGGCTCTGGGCTGAGTTCTTCATATACATCATCTCAGGTAAGTACTATGAGCCGACTCATTGGAAAAGACCCTGATGCTGGGAAAGACAGAGGGCGGGAGGAGAAGGGGGAGCCAGAGGATAAGGTGTTTGGATTGCAAGGCATTGCTGACTGAAGGGACGTGAGTTTGAAAAACTCCAGGAGATAGTGAAGGACAGGGAAGCCTGGTGTGCTGCAGTCCATGAGGTCACAAAGAGTGAGACAGGACTCAGCGACTCAACAACAACCTGCAACTGCTATACAGGAATTTGCTACATTTGTCATTTTTATGACTCCTGTTTCATTTCTGATGAGATGTTGAGGTTCAGTGGGGTTGCATAATCTCCTGAAGTCCCATAGCTAGTTAATGACAGAACCAGGAGAGGATCCCTATGGGTCTGACTCCTGTGGGTAAGTTCTTAACCCCTACACTACTCTGCCCAATACCATGCTAATCTCTACTGCCACTTCCTCCAAGAAGCCTTCCTGGATTTTTCATGTCCCAAAGGACCACATCTGCCCTCTTTCACAGCTTTAACTACTCTGATTTGTCAAAGCCTGCCTCTGTCAAGGGACTTAAAACACTTCCAGGAGTGATGATCAGCCTCCACAACCCCAAAGCATAGCTAAAGCCTAGACCAGAGGAGAAACCCCATGGGAGTTTGTTGAGTAAATGCCTAATGGTGTGACTGAGCCCTACCTGTGGCCCCCACTCCCCACAGCTGCACCAGACCTGCAGCTCTCCTTCTCTGAGGACTCCACCGTGAGGTAGTACAGGTCCCTGGAGAGGTGGTATGGGTCCCATCGAGGCAGCTTCTGGGTTCTGGCCTTGACAGACCACAGCAGGCCGAAGACCAGCAGCAGGCCACCTGCACCACAGCAGAAGAAGCTGACCGACCTGAGCAGGGCACCAGGGGCCTCAGGCTCAGGGCATCCAGTGGGCAGGGCCAACTGCGGGGGGCCTGCGTCCCCTTCACTCCACCAGGCGAAGCAGAGGGTCCCAGCCACTAGGACCACCATGCCGCTGGCCATCATGCAGTAGCTCAGAGTGGAGGCCACGCGGGCCCTGTCACAAGTCTGGACAGGAAAGGAGAGAAAAGAGGAAACAAGCGCTGTGAGAGGCCTGCTGGGTACCAGACGTGGGTTTTAGTCCTGCCTGAGATCACTGCGCGTTCTCGGAGGGGTCGCTTGACTCCTCTGTGCCTCTGCTTCCTCATCTGTGGAATGGAGGTGATGCTCGCAGCCCTCCAGGGCTGCTCTGAAGGCCACAGACCATGTGTCCCAAGGTCCTGGCACCACACCTGGGACCTGGCAGGACTCAGTGTGGCTCCTTCCTGCCCGGCCTTCCCCCAGGACTCAGAGGCCTCATCTGCTTGGTGGGTATGAGACTCCTCTCTGCATCTCCTGCAGGCTGGGAGGGAGGAGAGTGAACCCTGTGGGGTCCGCCAGGCCTGCCAGGAGAGGGGCTTGCTGCTTATGCGTTGTCTCACTTCACTCAGGTCACAATCTCAAAAGGGTGATGCTCTTATCTCCATTTAATAGGCTTCCCAGGTGGCTCAGCTGGTAAAGAATTTGTCTACAATGCAGGAGACCTGGGCTCGATCCCTGGGTTGGGAAGATTCCCTGGAGGAGGAAATGGCAACCCATTCCAGTATTCTTGCCTGGGAAATTCCATGGACAGAGGAGCCTGGTGGGCTACAGTCCATGGAATTGCAAAAGAGTAGGATATGACTTAGTGACTAAACAACAACTTCAAATCTCCATCTGACAGAGGAAGACACTGAAACTGGGGGCAGGTACCGGCGCCAGTGGGGAAAGGGCATTGAGAAGCCTGGAGCTGAGATTCACAGCACAAAGCAAAATTTCATGCAAAACGATGGTTTTGTGGCCTTATTTTTAATGGTCATAATTTGGAAAGAGACTAAATGTCCAACTATAGGGAAAGGGTGAATAAACCATGGCATAAAATCTAGATGGAATATTCATGACTGATTTAAAAAAAAAATCAAGCTCAGCACAGATATTTAACAGGGGGAAATTCTTATGATATCTGACTTTTTCCAACTTAGGTGCCAAATTAAGCACACAGTGTTATCTCAGTGAGGAAAAACAAAATGCCCAGGGGGTGGAAAAAAACACCTGGGAGGAACCCTGGCTCCAGATTATACAGACAGGAAAGGATTTCTCCAAAACCAACATCCAGGTCATTGTACACGCTGTTCCCTCTCCCTGGTAACTTGCTATCATCAATGTCTTCTCCACGCTCAGCTTGACTCTCACCCAAGAAGCCTTCAAAGGGGACACTTTAAACTCAGAGTCCCCTGGGCCTTCATTGTCCAAGCTGTTATCTGTCTGTTTGACTTCTCTTTGTGTCTTGTCCTCACCAGACAGCAAGCTCCCTGAGGGCAGGGTCTGTATCTGCCTTGTTTACAGCTCTATCCCCCAGTGCCTAGCACATAGTAGCTGCTCCATAAACAGGTGTTGAAGAAAAGCTCCTAAATGAGAAAGAGTGTTGCTGAATAAACCTTGTTGGGTGAAAAGCCCCTCTCCTAGCTGGGAGGGATTGGAGGAGGGGAGGGAATACTGCCGCAGCACCCAGCCTAGGAGTCTGGTTTTGGCCCCTACTCTGCAGCTCGCCAGCCGTGTCCTGGGATAAGCCTCCCAAATGCGCCTGACCTGTCTCCTCATCCATACAGATAGATGGATGGGGATGCGTGCTCTCCAGGAAAACTTACAGAATCCCCCTCTCCTCGTCCACAAGTTGAGCCACTGAAGGAGAGGGCTGGGGACTCATAGACCTCAGGAAGACTAATGGTCAGCCTTCCAAATGGGGCTTGCCCAGCCTAACAGGGTACATCTGAGCGATGCCCTGCTGTGCAGTCATTCAAAGACACACTCCTCAGGGAGCTGAAAGTGAAGTCACTCAGTCGTGCCTGACTCTTAGCGACCCCGTGGACTGTAGCCCACCAGGCTCCTCCATCCATGGGATTCTCCAGGCAAGAATGCTGGAGTGGGTTGCCATTTCCTTCTCCAGGGTATCTTCCTGAACCCAGGTCTCCCACATTGCAGGCAGACGCCCTAACCTCTGAGCCACCAGGGAAGCATGCTCAGGGAGCTGAAGAGCATGGCAAAGTGTTCAAGATCTAGTAGGTGAGACTTTAGATTTCAAAAGGGCATGTTTCCAGATGTGTTTAAAAACATGTGTATGCATATATACGGAATCTAGAAAAATGGTACCGAAGAATTTATTTACAGGGCAACAATGGAGAAACAGACATAGAGAATAGACTTAGGGACATGGGGAGAGGGGAGGAGAGGGTGAGAGGTATGGAAAGAGTGACATGGAAACTTACATTACCAAATGTAAAACAGATAGCCAACAGGAATTTGCTGTATGGCTCGGGAAACTCAAACAGGGGCTCTGTATCAATCTAGAGGGATGAGGTGGGGAGGGAGATGGGAGGGAGGTTCAAAAGGGAGGGGATATACCTATGGCTGATTCACGTTGAGGTTTGACAGAAAATAGCAAAATTCTGTAAAGCAATTATCCTTCAATTGAAAAATAAAAATTTTTTTAAAAGTGTGTATGTGTGTCTGTGTACACATGTGAGCAAGAAAGATGAAATGTATACATGAAATGAGGTGCTCAAGGAGTGGACCCCAATCTTCCTGAGCCTCCAGGCCACCAGAAGCATATAGAAACACACCATTTGTAAATTACCTTTGGTTCTCTTCCTGTGAATCTGTCAATGGGGCAAGTGCCTCCTATCTCCAGCTCAAGGCGTTTTCTCTGGGGGAGAAAAAGAACCTCACTACACTCTCTCCAAAGACAGCGAGGAAAGGCTGTCAGAAGGAAAAACTGAAAGAAAAAAACCCCAGCAAATCGGTAACAGTTTAACCCCTCACCTATATGTTGACATTTGACAGTTCCCCTTCACACCTGGCATCTCATCTGACCACAACTGAGGCAGATGGTCGGGGCAGGGAAAGAAATTCTTGTTTTGCAAATGACTAGACTGAGTCCACCCTTATGGCAGATAACACCACCTTTATGGCAGAAAGCAAAGAGGAACTAAAGAACCTCTTGAGAAAGTGAAAGAGGAGAGTGAAAAAGCTGGCTTAAAGCTCAACATTCAGAAAACGAAAATCATGGCGTCTGGTCCCACCACTTCATGGGAAATAGATGGGGAAACAGTGGAAACAGTGACACACTTTATTTTGGGGGGCTCCAAAATCACTACAGATGGTGACTGCAGCCATGAAATTAAAAGGTGCTTGCTCCTTGGAGGAAAAGTTATGACCAACCTGGACAGCTTATTAAAAAACAGAGACACTACTTTGCCAGCAAAGGTCCATCTAGTCAAAGCTATGATTTTTCCAGTAGTCATGTATGGATGTGCGAGTTGGACTATAAAGAAAGCTGAGCACTGAAGAATTGATGCTTTTGAACTGTGGTTAGAAAAGACTCTTGAGAGTCCCTTGGACAGCAAGGAGATTCAACCAGTCCATCCTAAGAAAATCAGTCCTGAATATTCACTGGAAGGACTGATGCTGAAGCTGAAACTCCAACACTTTGGCCACCTGATGTGAAGAACTGGGTCATAGGAAAAGACCTTGAGGCTGGGAAAGATTGAAGGCAGGAGGAGAAGGGGATGACAGAGGATGAGATGGTTGGATGGCATCACTGATTCGATGGACATGAGTTTGAACAACCTCCAGGAGTTGGTGATGTAAAGCATCACCAACTGTAAAGCAACTGCAAAGCATCACCAATTCTGTAAAGCAATTATCCTTCAATTAAAAAATAAAAATTTTTAAAAGAAGTGTGTATGTGTGTATGCTGCAGCCCATGGGGTCTCAGAGTCAGACACGACTGAGCAACTGAACTGAGAGTGAGTCCAGGAAGATGAGAGACTTTACCAAAGCAGCATACAGCTTGTGAGTCAACCCCTGCATTGTAAGGTAACTTATGATGCTTTTAAATTTCTATAAAAGCAATAGTTCCTCATTGTGGATAAGAGAATAAAAATGCAAATATCATTAATGCTGCCCATCAGAGATGAGCGCGATCCACAGTGGACACTTCCTTTTGGGTCCTCTTCCCTTGGCCTGCATACCTGATGATAGTGGCAGCAGGTGTGTACTGGGCATTTACAGGGGCTGGGAACCACACCCAGCAACTTACAGGTGTCCCCCATCTTAATCCTAGCAACAGCATTAGGTCCTGAAGACACTGGAGCTGCAAGGGTGACAGCTTGTCTGAGGTCAATGCCAAATCTGAACCAGGTCTACTCTGACTCCCTGGTGGCTCAGATGGTAAAGAATCTGCCTGCAATGCAGGATGCCCAGGTTTGATCCCTGGGCTGGGAAGATCCCCTGGAGAAGGAATGGCTACTCACTCCAGTATTCTTGCCTGGAGAATTCCATGGACAGAGGAGCCTGGTGGGCTACAATCCATGGGGTTGCAAAGAGTCAGACACAACTGAGCAACTAACACACACACACGTCTAACTCAAATATCTGTGAGTGCACAGCTAGATAGATCTGTATTTTTCAGTATATAAAGTCTAGACCATGCTGTGAATAGATGCATTTGTAAGTCTTTAGCTCAGTCAGTTCCCACTTTCTAAAATGCCCTGCCCTCCTTCCTGACTCGAATGCTTCCAAACCTCAGAGAAGTCCCTGGATCCCCCCTAGCATGGTCTCACTGGAGGCCATGTCATCTCCTGTGTGAGTCACCCCCTCTGCATGTGGATTCCCCCGCTCCATGGGCAGGCAAAGCGCACAATGACCTGCCACCCCTGGGCAGTGGAAGCTGTCAGTGTCTGCTGGATGAAGGACAGACTGCTCTGCTGTGTGGTGGTTTTCATTATTTTTACAGATCCGGGGCTCTAATGGATTATCAGCAGGATGTGCTCACCTTCAAGATTCCCCTGGTCCATTTCAGAGAGGTGGTCTTCAGGCAGTTTACTCACCCTTCACAGGAGTGCACCCTGGACCCTGATCAGGGGGGAGGAAGGAAGGGCTCCCTGCCCTGGAGGGCATGACCCCAGTCCAGCCCCAGAGAAGTGCCATTCTCAATCCAGCACTCAGGCTGCCAGGCTGGCCCCCTCCTTTCAGCTCCCTCCTATTCTAATCCATGCAACCAAGTTCCTGCCACCTAGGTTCCTGTATACCTGTTGCTCCCTCCGCCTGGGGAGCCCTCTGTCCCCATTCAGGGCCCTCATTTCACAGCCCTCTTTGAGACCCATGCCAAACACCACATCCTTGCAGAAGTCTTTCTGCTGCTACCATGCACACCTCCCACCAGCTAGAGTTATCACTCCCTCTATCAGTTCAGTCGCTTAGTTGTGTCCAACACTTTGCGACCTCATGGACTGGAGCATGCCAGGCTTCTCTGTCCATCACCAACTCCCAGAGCTTACTCAAACTCATGTCCATCGAGTCGGTGATGGCATCCAACCATCTCATCCTCTGTCATTCCCTTCTCCTGCCTTCAATCTTTCCCAGCCTCAGGGTCTTTTCCTATGAGCCAGTTCTTCACATCAGGTGGCCAAAGTATTGGAGTTTCAGCTTCAGCACCAGTCCTTCCAATGAATATTCAGGACTGATTTCCTTTAGGATGGACTGGCTTGATTTCCCTGCAGTCCAAGGGACTCTCAAGAGTCTTCTCCAACACCACAGTTCAACAGCATCAATTCTGCGGCCCTCAGCCTTCTTTATGGTGCAACTCTCACATCCATACATGACTATTGGAAAAACCATAGTTTTGACTAGACGGACCTTTGTTGGTGAAGTAATGTCCCTTTGACTGTGGCCACTCTTGTTTGCTCTGTGATCTTGATCAGGGTGCTCAGCATCTCTGAGCTCAAGTTACTGCCTCCCCGGGGAGGAGCAGGTTGTGAAGATGAAATGGGAGGCTGGCAAGCAGTGGCACAGCTGGACAGAGGAGGAAGCCTGGCTCTGACCCTGGGTGAGTTGCCTAGATCTTCCATGCCTCCGTTTCCTCCTTTGTGAAATGAGCACAATGGTATCCTACTGTCCCCGCTACCAACCAGAGAACTTTAGGTGGCAGTTTTGTGTAAAGAACTAAACCATCTGAACCAGAAGTGTTCTGAACTATCTTCACCATAACCCCGGGGCAAACTGAGGCTCCAAGCGCCGATGGTCCAAGGCCACCCAGCGAGTGACAACACAGATAGGAGGAGCCTTGGGTGTCCAAACTCTGCGCACTAAACCACTGAGGTCAGGGAGAAGGGAAGGGGACCAGGCGGGGTTGGCTTAGGAGGAGCTGCTCCTGAAGACGGGGGCGGGGCGGGGGGCGCGGTTAAGGAAGTTTATACCCACCTTGGGCGCAGTCATCGCGCCGTAGGGTCAGGCGTGGTCCCCGCGCAAGGAGCCCGACGAATCCACCGGGGGTGAAGACATGGTGGCTGTCGAGCCCGAGGGCAGCGCGAACCTGGGAAAGGCGGTCCCTCCGGCCTGCTGGGGGCGCCTAGCGTTAGGGGCGGCCCTGTCGACCGTCCCCCAGCCCTGCTCTCCACGCCCCCGCAGAAACGCTAAAGTCCGGCTGGGGGTCTAGTTCAAGGGTCCCGTCCCGGTCCCGGTGGGAGCGGTGCCAAGCCCCCTTCACCGCGCAGGGGCTCGGCCACCGGGTGGGGGCTTTGAGGGGCGCACGGAGTCCTGCTTGGCTGTCGACTCCGGTGATGACCAGCCCCACTCCTGCCCCAGGCTTAGCAGACGGCTGCGGGGAACCTGCGCTTGGGCTCCGGGACGCGGCCCGCCCCACCTCTCCTCGGATCCGCGTCCTCCCGGCCGGCAGCTGGACGGGCGGAGACTCCCGGGTGGAGCGGCTCCGGGTGGCTCCAGGTGCCGCGCCCGACCTTAAAGGAACAGCGAGACGGCTGGCTGGGGATGGGGTTTCCCAGGGCGAACGGGGTCGGGGGAGCGGCAAGACCCCTATTAACTGCTACCTCCCTGAACTGTCGGCAATCCGCAGTCCTCGGGGGCCGTCCCGTCCCTACTGCTCCACGGAGCGGGCTTGGGAAGGGGACACGAAACTCCTCCAAGAGCCATTGCGCTCAGTCTGAAAGGGCTGTGGCATCCTGAGCAAGTCACAGGTCTTTCGAACCCTAACATCCCCAGGAGATAAGCGTTCTCAGAAATAACTGCCTGCCTTTAAGCTCTTCCCCAGCCTCTACAGGAATCAAGTCACTGCCCCAGCCAGTGAGAGGCCAGGAGAGTGGAGCTGGAGAACAAGGCCTCCCATCTACTGTGTGACCTAAATTCTCTGAACTTATCCACTCCTGCATCAAAGGAGGGCTGGGACCCCACCCCACAGGGCTTCAGGTCACCCTTTCACAGGTACAAGCTGGAGGCAGGTATTGTGGACAAGTGATTCAGGAGCCTGGAGGAAGGGTCAGCACGGGTGAGGCGTGTATGTGAAAGCTTCTGCTGGGGACTGCTGAGTTGTGAAGGGTAGGAATGGGGGCAGAGCCTCCAGGCTGAAGGAGCAGCATGTGCAGAGGGTGGGCCAAGTCATAGGCAGGTTAGACCTAAAAAGTTCACCTGGGTCAGAGGGAGGCAGTTCTGGACTAACTGGCGTCTGGGTTTTTTGTGTGTCTTTTCCAGCTGCTCCAACGAGCCTGGGGGGCTGGTCAGATTCCCTTCAGCCGTGGCCTAGGACTCCCCACCTAACTGATGGAAACCAATTCCCTCTCCAGCCCAGGGACACAGGAGGCTAGAGCAGGCTGCCCAGCGGAGATCTGAAGCTCGGAGAGGGGAAACTACTGTCTCAGAGTCACAGAGCTGGTCAGTGGCAGGGTCCAGGCCCCTCATTCTTACACTCCTTTGTCTGCAAGGAAATATGCCACCTTTAGCTTTAGCATTCTCTGCGCGCTGACTCCTCTGACTGGTGAGGTCCTTCTACATGTTATCTCATTTCATTTTCACGGCGTGTGTGGTCTGTGTAAGTGTTCCCATTTTACAGACAGAAAGCTGAGGCTCAGAGAGGGGCAAAGGCCTGTGCAAGTCTAAAGAGTTCACAAGAGGCTGAGCTGAGACAAGGGAACAGTTAGACCTCAACCCAAGACCTCCTTCACCTTTGCTTTACTTAACCTGGAGGTGGGGACAAGCACCCCTATTGCTGTCCTTGTGGGCCTGCCCATGGAGGGTATGAGTGAACAGCTGGAGGCCATGAAGCTGTCAGCCCCACTCAGTTCTGCAAAGGCCGGGGTCCATGCAGGTGTGGGCCTTTCGCTGATCCAGACTCTCCTTTTCCTCCCTGCTGGGAGGCCCAGGGTCACAACTCACAGGTTGATAATGTTGAGATCAAGTCCTGGCACAACCCTGACCTTGCTGAAACCCGAGTCCCCTGGCCCAGGCTGGCCACTCAGGTCCTGGAGGTGGCAGGTTGTGATTTCTGTGCTGACTCAGTCACTTCCAGGCTGGATGACTCTGGTCCTATCCTTCTCTTTAAGCTGCTATTTCCTTATTTATAAAGTGGACACCATGGTACTTCCTTCCCAAGGGAGCTATGAGGGCTCAGTGGTTTAGTAAGACCTTGTCCATGAGGAGCTGGCCTGGGTATGCTCTTGGATTACACAATGGCCCAGTCTGTGAATCTCCCTTAGTTGATGGTGACCTCCTTGAGGACAAGGAGCAGATGTGACTTGGAACAGGGCCCAGCCAGACCCAGCAGGGCCAGGACTAGAGAGGACTGGGACTGGGTGGTGACTCAAACCCAAGGATCTAGTCCAGTTCTTTTAGCTCTGTTTTCCTCTCCCCCACTTTTGGAGGCTCTGATCCTAGCCCCCAGGTCTGTCATGATGCCAGGCACTGTGGGGACCATGCAGGCTTGGGAATACTTGCACGTCCTTTCTGAACAATCAGACCCAGTCTTTCCCTGGCACCCCTGGACGGCTCAGAGCAGAAAAATCAGTCACCAACTTCTGCCTCCAGGTATGGGGGAGGAGACTCACACTTACCAGACCACCAGTCAGGGCTTTTCCCTTTTAGCTGCCACTTCAGCTAATTCATCAAGGCTGAGAGAGAAATATTAATACCTTCTCAGGGAACTGACTCATTTGAAAAGATCCTGATGCTGGGAAAGATTGAAGGTGGGAAGAGAAGGGGACGACAGAGGATGAGATGGTTGGATGGCATCACCGACTAAATGGACATGAGTTTGAGTAAACTCCAGGAGTTGGTGATGGACAGGGAGGCCTGGCATGCTGCAGTCCATGGGGTCGCAAAGAGTCGGACACGACTGAACGACTGAACTGAACTGAACTGAACTGAAATGAGGGTCACACAACTAATAAGAGGGGGGCTTGGAGTTGGGAGTGGCAGAGGAAGTGCTGAAGTCCGCATCTGTCTGAGTATCCCACACCCACATGCATTTTTCCTTTTTTGCCACTTTGGCCTCTCCTCAGTGGAGAGGAGGCCTGGGCTGCTGCCCCCCACCTCTCACTGGCCTCCCTGCCCCCAGGCTGTCTGCCCTCTGTCATGCACCAGCTTGAGGTTCCAGAACAGCACCCCCATCAGTGTGACTCATGTCCCTAAACCTTTCAGTGCCTCCTGCTGCCCTCAGAATAATGACACCGGCTTCATTGCCTGCACTCCACTCATGCCCCTCCTGAACTACTGTCCCCCGTGTCCCAAGCACAATACCACATTTTTGCTACAAAGGCCCTCCTGCTTTACCAGCTTCACCTGGTGAACTCACACACTTCCCCTAAGACAGGTCACAGGTTCCCTTCTGGGTGATGTCTCCTCAGTGTTCCAAAGGAGAATTATATGGTGCCTCTCCCAAGCCCCTGCAGGACTTTTTATCTTTTTATCTCCACTTTATTTTTCTAATATAAATTTATTTATTTTAATTGGAGGCTAATTACTTTACAATATTGTATTGGTTTTGCCATACATCAACATGAATCCGCCACAGGTATACACAGGTTCCCCATCCTAAACCCCTACCCCCCCACATCCCTCCCTGTACCATCCCTCTGGGTCATCCCAGTGCACCAGCCCCAAGCATCCTGTATCATGCATCAAACCTGGACTGGCAATTCGTTTCAAATATGATATTATACATGTTTCAATGCCATTCTCCCAAATCATCCCACCCTCTCCCTCTCCCACAGAGTCCAAAAGACTGTTCTACATCTGTGTCACTTTTGTGTCTCTCATACAGGGTTATCATTACCATCTTTCTAAATTCCATATTATATGCGTTAGTATACCGTATTGGTGTTTTTCTTTCTGGCTTACTTCACTCTGTATAATAGGCTACAGTTTAATCCACCTCATTAGAACTGATTCAAATGTATTCTTTTTAATGGCTGAGTAAATACTCCATTGTGTATATGTACCACAGCTTTCTTATCCATTCATCTGCTGATGGACATCTAGGTTGCTTCCATGTCCTGGTTATTATAAACAGTGCTGCGATGAACATTGGGGTACACATGTCTCTTTCAATTCTGGTTTCTTTGGTGTGTATGCCCAGCAGTGGGATTGCTGGGTCATAAGGCAGTTCAGGAGCTGACTGGCTCAGATCATGAACTCCTTATTGGCAAATTCAGGCTTAAATTAAAGAAAGTAGGGGAAACCACTAGACCATCCAGGTATGACCTTAATCAAATCCCTTATGATTATATAGTGGAAGTGATAAATAGATTTAAGGGACTAAATCTGATAGATAGAGTGCCTGATGAACTATGGATGGAGGTTGATGACTGTGTACAGGAGACAGGGATCAAGACCATCCCCATGGAAAAGAAATGCAAAAAAGAAAAATGGCTGTCTGAGGAGGCCCTACAAATAGCTGTAAAAGAAGAGAAGCAAAAAGTAAAGGAGAAAAGGAAAGATATAAACATCTGAATGTAGACTTTCAAAGAATAGCAAGGAAAGATAAGAAAGCCTTCCTCAGTGATCAATGCAAAGAAATAGAGGAAAACAACAGAATGAGAAAGACTAGAGATCTCTTCAAGAAAATTAGAGATACTGAGGGAACATTTCATGCAAAGATGGGCTCGATAAAGGACAGAAATGGTCTGGACCTAACAGAAGCAGAAGATATTAAGAAGAGGTGGCAAGAAGACACAGAAGAACTGTACAAAAAAGATCTTCATGACCCAGATAATCATGATGGTGTGATCACCCGCCTAGAGCCAGACACCCTGAATGTGAGGTCAAGTGGGCCTTAGAAAGCATCACTAGGAACAAAGCAAGTGGAGGTGATGGAATTCCAGTTGAGCTATTTCAAATCCTGAAAGATGATGCTGTGAAAGTGCTGCACTCAATATGCCAGCACATTTGGAAAACTCAGCAGTGGCCACTGGACTGGAAAAGGTCAGCTTTGATTCCAATCCCAAAGAAAGGCAATGCCAAAGAATGTTCAAACTACCGCACAGTTGCACTCATCTCACATGCTAGTAAAGTAATGCTCAAAATTCTCCAAGCCAGGCTTCAGCAATATGTGAACCGTGAACTTCCAGATGTTCAAGCTGATTTTAGAAAAGGCAGAGGAACCAGAGATCAAATTGCCAACATCTGCTGGATCATCGAAAAAGCAAGAGAGTTCCAGAAAAACATCTATTTCTGCTTTTGGACTATGCCAAAGCCTTTGACTGTGTGGATCACAATAAACTATGGAAAATTCTGAAAGAGATGGGAATGCCAGACCACCTGACCTGCCTCTTGAGAAACTTATATGCAGGTCAGGAAACAAGAGTTAGAACTGGACATGGACCAACAGACTGGTTTCAAATAGGAAAAGGAGTACGTCAAGGCTGTATATTGTCACCCTGCTTATTTAACTTCTATGCAGAGTACATCATGAGAAACACTGGGCCGGAAGTAGCACAAGCTGGAATCAAGATTGCCGGGAGAAATATCAATCACCAGATGACACCACCCTTATGGCAGAAAGTGAAGAGGAACTAAAAAGCCTTTTGATGAAAGTGAAAGAGGAGAGTGAAAAAGTTGGCTTAAAGCTCAACATTCAGAAAATGAAGATCATGGCATCTGGTCTCATCACTTCATGGGAAATAGATGGGGAAACAGTGGAAACAGTGTCAGACTTTATTTGGGGGGACTCCAAAATCATTGCAGATGGTGACTGCAGCCATGAAATTAAAAGACGCTTACTCCTTGGAAGAAAAATGATGACCAACCTAGATAACATATTCAAAAGCAGAGACATTACTTTGCCAACAAAGGTCTGTCTAGTCAAGGCTATGGTTTTTCCAGTGGTCATGTATGGATGTGAGAGTTGGACTGTGAAGAAAGCTGAGCGCCAAAGAATTGATGCTTTTGAACTGTGGTGTTGGAGAAGACTGTTGAGAGTCCCTTGGACTGCAAGGAGATCCAACCACTCCCTTCTGAAGGAGATCAGCCCTGGGATTTCTTTGGAAGGAATGATGCTAAAGCTGAAACTCCAGTACTTTGGCCACCTCATGAGAAGAGTTGACTCATTAGAAAAGACTCTGATGCTGGGAGGGATTGGGGGCAGGGGGAGAAGGGGATGACAGAGGATGATGTGGCTGGATGGCATCACTGACTCAATGGACATGAGTCTGAGTGAACTCCGGGAGCTGGTGATGGACAAGGAGGCCTGGCGTGCTGCAATTTATGGGGTCACAAAGAGTCAGACACGACTGAGCAACTGAACTGAACTGACTGACTGAAGGTAGTTCTATTTCCAGCTTTTTAAAGAATCTCCACACTGCTCTCCACAGTGGCTGTACTCGTTTGCATTCCCACCAACAGTGTAAGAGGGTTCCCTTTTCTCCACACCCTCTCCAGCATTTATTGCTTGTAGACATTTGGATAGCAGCCATTCTGACTGGCATGAAATGGTACCTCATTGTGGTTTTGATTTGCATTTCTCTGGTAATGAGTGATGTTGAGCATCTTTTCATATGTTTGTTAGCCATATGTATGTCTTCTTTGGAGAAATATCTGTAGTTCTTTGGCTCATTGTTTGATTGGGTCATTTATTTTTCTGGAATTGAGCTGCAGGAGTTGCTTGTATATTTTTGAGATTAGTTCTTTGTCAGTTGCTTCATTTGCTATTATTTTCTCCCATTCTGAAGTCTGTCATTTCACCTTGCTTATAGTTTCCTTTGTTGTGCAGAAGCTTTTAGTTAGGTCCCATTTGTTTATTTTTGCTTTTATTTCCAGTATCTGGGAGGTGGGTCATAGAGGATCCTGCTGTGATTTACATCGGAGAGTGTTTTGCCTGTGTTCTCCTCTAGAAGTTTTACAGTTTCTGGTCTTATGTTTAGACCTTTAATCCATTTTGAGTTTTTTAGCGCATGGTGTTAGAAAGTGTTCTAGTTTCATTCTATTACAAGTGGTTGACTAGTTTCCCCAGCACCACTTGTTAAAGAGAATGTCTTTTCTCCATTGTATATTCTTGCCTCCTTTGTCAAAGATAGCATGTCCATAGGTACGTAGATGTATCTCTGGGCTTTCTATTTTGTTGCATTGATCTATATTTCTGTCTTTGTGCCAGTACCATACTGTCTTGATGACTGTGGCTTTGTAGTAGAGCCTGAAGTCAGGTAGGTTGATTCCTCCAGTTGCATTCTTCTTTCTCAAGATTGCTTTGGCTATTTGAGATTTTTAGTATTTCCATACAAATTGTGAATTTGTTCTAGCTCTGTGAAAAATACCGCTGGTAGCTTGATAGGGATTGCATTGAATCTATAGATTGCTTTGGGTAGTATCCTCATTTTCACTATATTGATTCTTCTGATCTATGAACATGGTATATTTCTCCATCAGTGTCCTCTGATTTCTTTCACCAGTGTTTTATAGTTTTCTATATATAGGTCTTTAGTTTCTTTAGGTAGATATATTCTTAAGTATTTTATTCTTTTTGTTGCAATGGTGAATGGAATTGTTTCCTTAATTTCTCTTTCTATTTTCTCATTATTAGTGTATAGGAATGCAAGGGATTTCTGTGTGTTGATTTTATATCCTTCAACTTTACTATATTCATTGATTAGCTCTAGTAATTTTCTAGTGGAGTCTTTAGGGTTTTCTATGTAAAGGATCATGTCATCTGCAAACAGTGAGAGTTTTACTTCTTTTCCAATTTGGATTCCTTTTATTTGTTTTTCTGCTCTGGTTGCTGTGACCAAAACTTCCAGAACTATGTTGAATAGTAGAGGTGAAAGTGGGCACCCTTGTCTTGTTCCTGACTTCAGGAGAAATGCTTTCAATTTTTCACCATTGAGGATAATGCTTGCTGTGGATTTGTCATACATAGCTTTTATTATGTTGAGGTATGTTCTTTCTATTCCTGCTTTCCGGAGAGTTTCTATCACAAATGGATGTTGAATTTTGTCAAAGGCTTTCTCTGCATCTATTGAGATAATCATATGGCTTTTATTTTTCAATTTGTTAATGTGGTGTATTACATTGATTGATTTGCAGACATTGAAGAATCCTTGCATCCCTGGGATAAAGCCCACTTGATCATGGTGTATGATCTTTTTAATGTGTTGTTGGATTCTGATTGCTAGAATTTTGTTAAGGATTTTTGCATCTATGTTCATCAGTGATATTGGCCTATAGTTTTCCTTTTTTGTGGCATCTTTGTCAAGTTTTGGTATTAGGGTGATGGTGGCTTCATGGAATGACTTTGGAAGTTTTCCTTCCTCTGCAATTTTCTGGAAGAGTTTGAGTAGGATAGGTGTTAGCTGTTCTCTCAATTTTTGGTAGAATTCAGCTGTGAAGCCATCTGGACCTGGGCTTTTGTTTGCTGGAAGATTTCTGATTATGGTTTCAATTTCTGTGCTTGTGATGGGTCTGTTAAGATTTTCTTTCTTCCTGGTTCAGTTTTGGAAAGTTGTACTTTTCTAAGAATTTGTCCATTTCTTCCACATTGTCCATTTTATTGGCATATAATTGCTGATAGTAGTCTCTTATGAGCCTTTGTATTTCTGTGTTGTCTGTTGTGATCTCTCCATTTTCATTCCTAATTTTATTGATTTGACTTTTCTCCCTTTATTTCTTGATGAATCTAGCTAATGGTTTGTCAATTTTATTTATCCTTTCAAAGAACCAGCTTTTGGCTTTGTTGATTTTTGCTCTGGTTTCTTGTTTCTTTTGCATTTATTTTCACCATAATTTTAAACATTATTTTCCTTCTACTAACCCTGGGGTTCTCCAATTCTTCCTTTTCTAGTTGCTTTAGGTGTAGAGTTAGGTTATTTATTTGACTTTTTTCTTGTCTCTTGAGGTACGCCTGTATTGCTATGAACCTTCCCCTTAGCACTGCTTTTACAGTGTCCCACAGGTTTTGGGTTGTTGTGTTTTTGTTTTCATTTTCATTCATTTCTATGCATATTTTTATTTCTTTTTTGATTTCTTCTGTGATTTGTTGGTTATTCAGCAGCGTGTTGTTCAGCCTCCATATGTTGGAATTTTTAATAGTTTTTCTCCTGTAATTGAGATCTAATCTTACTGCATTGTGGTCAGGAAAAGAAGCTTGGAATGATTTCAATTTTTTTGAGTTTACCAAGGCTAGATTTATGGCCCAGGACGTGATCTATCCTGGAGAAGGTTCTGTGTGCGCTTGAGAAAAAGGTGAAATTCGTTGTTTTGGGGTGAAATGTCCTATAGATATCAATTAGGTCTAACTGGTCTATTGTATCATTTAAAGTTTGTGTTTCCTTGTTAATTTTCTCTGTAGTTGATCTATCCATAGGTGTGAGTGGGGTATTAAAGTCTCCCACTATTATTGTGTAATTGTTAATTTCCCCTTTCATACTTGTTAGCATTTGTCTTACATATTGTGGTGCTCCTATGTTGGGTTCATATATATTTATAATTGTCATATCTTCTTCTTGGATTAATCCTTTGATCATTATGTAGTGTCCTTCTTTGTCTCTTTTCACAGCCTTTGTTTTAAAGTCTATTTTATCTGATATGAGTATTGCTACTCCTGCTTTCTTTTGGTCTCTATTTGTGTGGAATATCTTTTTCCAGCCCTTCACTTTCAGTCTGTATGTGTCCCCTGTTTTGAGGTGGGTCTCTTGTAGACAACATATATAGGGTCTTGTTTTTGTATCCATTCAGCCAGTCTTTGTCTTTTGGTTGGGGCATTCAACCCATTTACATTCAAGGTAATTATTGATAAGTATGACCCATTGCCATTTACTTTATTGTTTTGGGTTTGAGTTTATACACCCCTTTTGTGTTTCCTGTCTAGAGAAGGTCCTTTAGCATTTGTTGGCGAGCTGGTTTGGTGGTGCTGAATTCTCTCAGCTTTTGCTTGTCTGTAAAGCTTTTGATTTCTCCTTCATATTTGAATGAGATCCTTGCTGGGTACAGTAATCTGGGCTGTAGGTTATTTTCTTTCATCACTTTAAGTATGTCCTGCCATTCCCTCCTGGCCTGAAGAGTTTCTATTGAAAGATCAGCTGTTATCCTTATGGGAATCCCCTTGTGTGTTATTTGTTGTTTTTCCCTTGCTGCTTTTAATATTTGTTCTTTGTGTTTGATGTTTGTTAATTTGATTAATATGTGTCTTAGGGTATTTCGCCTTGGGTTTATCCTGTTTGGGACTGTCTGGGTTTCTTGGATTTGGGTGATTATTTCCTTCCCCATTTTAGGGAAGTTTTCAACTATTATCTCCTCAAGTATTTTCTCATGCTCTTTCTTTTTGCCTTCTTCTTCTGGGACTCCTATAATTCGAATGTTTGAGCGTTTCATATTGTCCTGGAGGTCCCTGAGATTGTCCTCATTTCTTTTAATTCGTTTTTCTTTTTTCCTCTCTGATTCATTTATTTCTACCATTCTATCTTCTACTTCACTAATCCTATCTTCTGCCTCTGTTGTTCTACTATTTGTTCCCTCCAGAGTGTTTTTTATCTCATTTATTGCATTATTCATTATATACTGACTCTTTTTTATTTCTTCTAGGTCCTTGTTAAACCTTTCTTGCATCTTCTCAATCTTTGTTAACCCTTTCTTGCATCTTCTCAATCCTTGTCTCCAGGCTATTTATCTGTGATTCCATTTCGATTTCAAGATTTTGGATCATTTTCACTATCATTATTCAGAATTCTTTATCAGGTAGATTCCTTATCTCTTCCTCTTTTGTTTTGTTTGGTGGGCATTTATCCTGTTCCTTTACTTGCTGGGTATTCCTCTGCCTCATCATCTTGTTTATATTGCTGAGTTTGGGGTGGCCTTTTTGTATACTGGCAGTTTGTGGAGTTCTCTTTATTGTGGAGTTTCCTCCCTGTGGGTGGGGTGTATGGGTGGCTTGTCAAGGTTTCCTGGTTAGGGAAGCTTGTGTCAGTGTTCTGGTGGGTGGAGTTGGATATCTTCTTTCTGGAATGCAATGAAGTGTCCAGTAATAAGTTATGAGATGTCAATGGTTTTGGAGTAACTTTGGGAAGCCTGTATATTGAAGCTCAGGGCTGTGTTCCTGTGTTGCTGGAGAATTTGCGTGGTATGTCTTGCTCTGGAACTTTTTGGCCATTGGGTGGTGCTTGGTTTCAGTGTAGGTATGGAGGCGTTTGATGAGCTCCTGTTGATTAATGTTGCCTGGAGTCATGAGTTCTCCGGTGTTCTCAGGATTTGGACTTAAGCCTCCTGCTTCTGGTTTTCAGTCTTATTTTTACAGTAGCCTCAAGACTTCTCTATCTATACAGCACCATTGATAAAACATCTAGGTTAAAGATGAAAAGTTTCTCCACAGTGAGGGATACCCAGAGAGGTTCACAGAGTTACATGGAGAAGAGAAGAGGGAGGAGGGAGTTAGAGGTGACCAAATGAGATGAGGTGGAATCAAAAGAGGAGAGCGCAAGCTAGCCAGTAATCACTTCCTTATGTGCAATCCACAGTCTGGACCGCTCAGAGATGTTTATGGAGTTATAATGAGAAGAGAAGGAGGAAGGAGACAGGTGGCCAGGAGGATAAAGGGGGGAACCAAAAGGAGAGACACAGATCCAGCCAGTAATCAGTTCCCTAAGTGTTCTCCACCATCTGGAACACACAAAGAGATTCACAGAGTTGGGTAGAGAAGAGAAGAGGGAGGGAGGAGATAGAGGCGACCTGGTGGAGAAAAAGGAGAGTCCAAAGGGGGAGAGAGCAGTCAAGCCAGTAATCTCGCTCCCAAGTGAAAATGGGTACTGAAGATTGGATTCTTAAAGGTACAAAATTGATAACAAATACCCAAAAGCAAAGATTAAAAACCTGGAGTAGAGGTTGGATTTTCAAAAATACAATATTAAAGAAAAGGAAAATAAAGTCACAAAAATTATAATATATGTATATATGAATTTTGCTTTAAAAAATAGGGTCTCTTTTTTCCAAAGTAATAGTAGGTTTTAAAAAATGAAAATTAAAGGAGTAATAGAGGACTTAATTTTTTTTAATTAAAAAAATAAGGAATGATAGTAAAAATATATCTAGGACTTTCTCTGGTGTTGTTGTGGGCAGTGTGGGGTCAGTTCATTTTCAGCTAGTTTTTTGGTCCGGCTTATATTTCTCAAGGTCTATAGGCCCCTTCCTTTGTAGTCAGTACTAACGACAGGGATTTAATCTATTGCACCTGTCACTTCCAAGGTGGTTTTCTCTGTTTTAGCTTTTTCTGTTTGCTGGTCTCGTCAGTGTCTGATTTCCGCCCTGACACAAGGGGGCGCTGTGGGGAGAGAGGGACGCTGCAAACAAATAACACTGGTGTGTGCTCGCAGTGTCTCAGCCACACTGGGCCTGCCCCCGCTCACGTTGCGTGTGCCCTCCCTGCCCACACTGCTCAGGCTCTAGGTTGCTCCTCCGGGAACCATCCAAGGCCGGCCCTGGGCTGCATGTACCTCCCAGGTCTAAGCCGCTCAGGTTCAGGCACTCGCATAGTCCTCAGAGGCGCAGACTTGGTTGGGCCTGCATTTTGTGCCCTACCCAGGTCCGAGCAGCTCAGGTGATGAGGTGTTTGGTGAGCGGGGTTGCTGCGATGCCTCCCCTGTCCCTGCCGCTCAGTTTTCTGGGTGTACAACCGGCGCACCTTCTCGGGCGGATGATGACCATCCAGAACCCCAAGAAGTCTAGTTAGCAAAGAAGCCTGTTTGCAGTTTGGTAGATAATGCCTCTTTGGGGCTGTGATTGCTCCCTTCCAGCTCTGGCTGCCTGTCGCCGGAGGGGGATTGTCGGCAGTTGGCTATCTCTGTTCAGTCCTTTGTTCTGTGAGCTGGCCTGGCGGTGTCTTAGGTTAGGGCTTTTCGCGTAGTAGCTGTCCCCCAGTCTGGTTTGCTAGCCCAGGTTTTTTTTCCCTCAGATTGCCCTCGGGGCATTCAGGCTTGGGGCATTCAGGCCCGGTCCTTATGCTAAGCAATGCAGCCCCCGCCTCCCTGCCCAGCCCCCGCTTGCTAGTGGCGGGTGCAGGCCTCTGCGCTGCTTCTCCTCTGGGGGAGTTACCATTGGGCATGTAATCTGTGGGTTTTAATTATTTATTTATTTTTCCTCCCAGTTATGTTGCCCTCTGTGGTTCCAAGGCTCACCACAGACTCGGCAGTGAGAGTATTTCCTGGTGTTTGGAAACTTCTCTCTTTTTAAGACTGCCTTCCCAGGACAGAGCTCCATCCCTACCTCTTTTGTCTCTCTTTTTGTCTTTTATATTTTTTCCTACCTCCTTTTGAAGACAATGGGCTGCTTTTCTGGGTGCCTGATGTCCTCTGCCAGCACTCAGAAGTTGTTTTGTGGAATTTACTTAGCCTTTAAATGTTCTTTTGATGAATTTGTGGGGAAGAAAGTGGTCTCCCAGTCCTATTCCTCTGCCATCTTAGGACCGCCCCTCTTATCTCCACTTTAGCATCAAGGAATCTAAGGTTCAAAGAAGTTAGAACAGCCACCCAAGGTCAGAGAACAGAGCAGGTTTAAACTCAGGTTTACCTAACACCAAAGCCTCTGGATATATATTATATACATATAATTATATGTACTAATATTTTTATTATTTATATAACTATATAATGATATATAATATTTATTATATGTTTATATGGTATAATTATTATATATAATAAATATATATCTAGAAGCAGGATATATATCTATTATATATTTATTATATATTATATAAATTTATTATATATATTATATAATATGATAGGTATTATATAATATAGGGCTTCCCTGGTGGCTCAGGTGGTAAAGAATCCGTCTGCAACGTGGGAGACCCAGGTTCGGTCACTGGTTGGAAAGATTCCCTGGAGAATGAAATGGCTACCCACACCAGTATTCTTGTCTGGAAAATTCCATGGAAAGAGGAGTCCATGGGGTCGCAAAGAGTTGAACACAACTGAGCAATTAACACACACACATATTATATTATATATATATATATCCAGAGGCAGGAGATAGAGAACTTTGGTGCTAGATGGACCTGAGTTTAAACCTGCTCTGTTTATATTTAAGCCTACTTTGTATGTATATATTATAATAAATGTATATATATATATATGTAAAAGAATGTGCAGAGGTCTCTTTTAACCACTGCCCTCTTAAAATATGGATTTCTTGAGAGCTGGGATTTTGTCTGTTTTATCTGATATATCCAAAAAGTTTTGCTTCCTCAAAGAAGCTAGCACACAGTGGGTGCTTGATACACACTTGTTGCATGAAGGGCAGAATGAATAAGTGTGGATGATTTGAGGGTAGAGGAGTGGCGTCGTGGAACATCCTCAAGATTCCAGTTGGGTCCAGAGTTGGGCCGGACTTGGTGCCAGGATGAAGTTTTCAGACCCTTGGAGCCAGCTCCAGCTACACAACAAGGGACATGCTCTCCCCCTGCAGTCAACCTTGAGAGGCCCTTGTCTCTGGTGGCCCCATGGGTTCCTGGAATTCTGTGCCTGGGAGACAGTCTATTCATGAAGAAGCAGGGAGCCACATCCTCTGAGTTCATGTTCTAAATAAGGAAACTGCTGTCTGTGGGTAAGAAAAGCATTAGAACCTCAAGGCCTCAGCTTCCTTAGAAGTCATTTTCTGCCCAACTGAGCCAGCCCTGGGCTATTCTGGGGCCTCTGTTCTGGGCAGGTCAAGGCTGGGCCAGCAGCCCTGAAGGGTGGGGGAGATGCACGCTGGTCAGGGGAGGAAATGTGATCTGGGAACCCAAATAAAGGTTTGTGGATGGGGGGCTGGCAGCAGCCTTGACTCCAGGGCTGACCTCTGGGAATGAACACATAAAAGGAGGCAGATTCTGGGAAAGATCCAGCTGTTTCCTCTGTTCCCACAGATCCCAGGAAAGATACCGCAAGCTCTCTTGTAGGTGGGAAGCATGATTCTCAATGTACTGAGATGGGGCGCGAGGGAAGAGAGCTGCCCTCACAGAGAGCAGGGGCTGCCTTGACCAAGTCTCTGTCCCCTCTCAGTCTCCATTGCCCTACCTAAAAAAGTCGGGAGTCCTTTCAAGCTCTCAACTCTATTCTGAGGCTTAATTCTCTCTTCTTCTCCTCTCTCCTCCTCTGAATTGGATTTACTAATCCCATCCAAGTCTAATGGCAATCCTAGACTGTTCAGCGCTTTCTTTGCAGGTCTATAGAGGCTCTTTCAGAATCGTCTCCCTCTAGCCTAGCATTTCTTTCTTTTTTTTTTTTATAGTTAGAGAATAATTACTTTACAATATTGTGGTACAAACATTGATGTAATGCCATACTTCAACATGAATCAGCCACAGGTATACATATATCCCTTCCCTCTTGAACCCCCCTCCCATCTCCCTCCCCATCCCACCCCTCTAAGTTGTCACAGACTACCGGCTTTGGGTTCCCTGCATCATACAGCAAACGCCCACTGGCTTTCTATTTTAAATACAGTAATGTATCTGTTTCAATGCCATTCTCTCAAATCATCCCACCCTCTCCTTCCCCAACCTTGTCTAAAAGTCTGTTCTTTATGTCTCCTTTGCTAACTGCAAGTGAGGTCATCAGTACTAAGTTTCTGGATTCCATGCTGCTGCTGCTTAGCCGCTTCAGTTGTGTCCCACTCTGTGTGACCCTATGTACTGTAGCCCGCCAGGCTCCTCTGTCTGTGGGGTTCTCCAGGCAACGGTACTGGAATGGGTTGCCATGCCCTCCTCCAGGGGATCTTCCCAACCCAGGGATCAAACCCAGGTCTCCTGCATTGCTGGTAGATTCTTTACCAGAGAAGAATCTTTACTGAGCCAACAGAGAAGCCCTCTAAATCCCATATATATGGGTTAATATATGATATTGGTCTTTCTCTTTCTGACTTATTTCATTCTGTATAGTAGGCTCTAGAACTGACTCAAATGCATTCCTTTTTATTGCTGAGTAATACTCCATTGTGTATATGTATCAAAACTTCCTTATCCATTCATCTATCAATGGACATCTAGGTTGCTTTCATGTCCTAACTATTGTGAATAGTGCTACAATTATGATTTCTTCAGGGTATATAGCCCAGCATTTCTGAAGAGCCCCATCTCCTGCCTCAAATCCCTCCTTCTATACCAACCCCAATCCCACTCAACCAATGCCTGATGTCCCATACGAACCGTCCCCTCAGCCCGTTCCAACCAAAGCACCATTTACCCCCTAAGAAGCCCTGTCTCCTGTGGTCAATGCTCAGTGAATTCACCCAAACGAGGACACCACCAGCAGCAAGACAATCACTACCCCTCTGGATCTGGTTTATCAACAGTTAAATGAGGGCTTGCACTTGACAGTAGCTTAGGCTGCTGATGGGCCCGAATGCTCTGATTTTACTCCAAATCTGTTATTAGCCTGTTAAGTAACCCTGGTCACGTCATTCTTCTCTTTGACCTCAGTTTCCACATCAGTAATTGAGGTGATTGGACCAGGTCAGTTTAGGTCTGGCGAGGTGGATAAAAGCACCAAAGTTGGACGCAGGAGATCTGACTTCCCTTAGTCATTGGTTCATCTTGCCACCCTGGGCTGGTCCCTTCCCAGGCTTAGGTCAGATGGCGAGGGTGGCTTATCTGCTCTCCCAGGACCCTCTCTCCCTGCCCTTGACATTCCTGGGACTCTGGGAACAGGTCCCTTAAATTACTTAACTAACAACTCCCAGATATGTTTGTCTCCTCTCATCACTTTGGAAGCTTCCAGATTGTTCCTCAGAACAATTGAAGGCGTCTTAATTACTGTGTCTGCCCTGACGGCTAGAGAAAACTTGGCAAGCAGGAGCTTATATTCCATTATTTTCAAAAGGAAAATTAATATTCAGAGCCCACCGTAAAAGACCAGTTTTCTGAGTGTCACTAAAACTCTCTTGGACATCTGTTAAATCGCTAGGGATTGCTACATAACATGAAGTATATAACCTCTATTTAACATGAAGTATTGACCTCACTGGATATTCTTCACACACAGTTCAGTTCAGTTCAGTTCAGTCGCTCAGTCGTGTCCAACTCTTTGTGACCCCATGAATCGCAGCACGCCAGGCCTCCCTGTTCATCACCATCTCCCGGAGTTCACTCAGACTCATGTCCATCGAGTCCATGATGTCATCCAGCCATCTCATCCTCAGTCGTCCCCTTCTCCTCCTGCCCCCAATCCCTCCCAGCATCAGAGTCTTTTCCAATGAGTCAACTCTTCTCATGAGGTGGCCAAAGTACTGGAGTTTCAGCTTTAGCATCATTCCTTCCAAAAAATGACCCTGTAAAGTATTGGATAAAAATTTTGGGGCTTCCCTGGTGGCTCAGTGATAAAGAATCCACCTGCCAAGCAGGAGACTCAAGTTTGATCCCTTGGGAAGATCCCCTAGAGAAGGAAATGGCAACCTACTCCAGTATTCTTGCCTGGAAAATCTCAAGGACAGAAGAGCCTGACAGGCTACAGTCCATGGGGCCACAAAGAGTTGAAGACAGCTTAGTGACTAAACAACACATCAACATATTTTTCTTTCAATAAACATGTATGTAATGTAAATTATAAGGGAATTGCATATTAAAATGATTCCAGTACAAGAACTATTTAACATAATAAGCCAGTGTGCATAACCACACTAATTGATTATTTATTTGGCTGTGTCAGGTCTTAGTTGTAGCATGTGGGATATCCGTTGCATCATGCGGGTTCAGTGGTTGCAGCGTGGGCTCAGTTGCCCCGAGGCATGTGAGATCTTAATTTCAAGACCAGGATTGAACCCATGTCCCCTGCATTGCAAGGCAGATTCTTAACCATTGCACCACCAGGGAAGTCACACATTGATTACTGAGTTACCTGAGTGAGTTGCAAGGTGAAAGGGGGAGTAGGTGGCTGTAAGTGGTAGGTAAGGTTGCCTGAGGTCAGTGTGTATTCACATCAAAGGAATACCCTTCTTGTCTTGACACTTAAAGCTCAGAAAGTGAATGGCTGTGACCCAGTGCCTGAAGCCATAGACAAATCATTTCAATAAACCATAGTGGACATCTGCTTGCTTTTCCTTGGCTTATATTTATACAGCTCTGGGGACTGTCTCTCTTCATTGAATTTTTAAATGTGATACATCTGCTCGTGTCATGATCACACTCACTTGCAATCACAATCACTTTGCCTGCCTGACACAGGCACAGCTGAGAGGCCCATGGTCATAGCCACGTTCATTCCTTTTATGTGCCCCTAATCTCAACCACTGTCTCTTCTGCTCTTTCTGCTAATGAAGGTAGCCACTTAGGCCTACCCACTTTTGTCCCAGGTTTTTCCGTTTCCTAGAAGGTATTTTCACTTTAAATGTGAGGAAGATGTTAGCAATGATGCCCAGCACATTTGAACAATGCTCTAAGGGGGTGTGCTCTATGCAGAAAAGACTTAAGCAGGACTTGAGTGCAACCACATACTCTCACTAGGGCTCACCCATGACTTAAATGCTCTCAGCAGTGCACAAGCCAAGTTATCAGATGGATATTCCATAACAGTTTTGTAGGTCATCATCATGAGTATTCAGATGGCAAAGGATATCTGAACTATTGGCTATTTGTAATTTCCTTACCTGTTCTGCAGAAAAAGCAATCATTATTCCTGCTTCATGGATGGAGAAACTCAGAGGGACGAATTAACCAGCATGCATCACAACCTGTCCTTGTTTGTTCCACCCACACATGACCCCGTGCACACCTACCCTGCTCCCCTGCTTCTCTGACCCCTTTGGGCTGGGTAGGGATATTCTGCTACTTTGGATCTCTCCTTTGGCCCTGTTCTTCCACACCCTTTAAGCCGATGTCTCTGGTGCCCCCATTTCTCTTCCCAAAAGGCACAGATCATCACTACCTGTGTGGTCCCATGCTTTTTCATCAAGTGTGCCTGGGCTTCCTCTTCACTTCCTGCAGAGGAGGGCACCACCACCCTGGAGAAGGAATATATAGCCCAGCCTCACTCCCCAAGATCCTCAGGCAAAAGTCTGTGACCCTCACCCCCTGGGTGATCAGATGTCCTCTGACCACACTGGATTGAGCAGAGCATGCTTCAGCCCTTTCTATATTGTCCTAGACAACCTGGTTTTCTGCCATGGCTTCAGTTACTACTTCCAAGCAGATAAATCTTCATATGCAGCCCAGAACCTCCCTGCTTAGCCCCAGACACCCTGCTGTGGATTTAACCACCATGTGGCCGTAACCTAATCATCCTCTTGAGGTCCCAGCACCCATCTTCATCCCCTCTTCTCCTTCACCCTCCATGGCTCATCAATAACCATGTCTGCTGATTCTGCCTTGGAAAATATGAGTCATCTCCCATCCCACTCCTCTCCACACTGAAACTGCCAGTTCTGCCCCAGGCCTCTCATTGCTCCCCGGGACACTGTATCAGCCTCCTTGCTGGCCCTGCCTCCTCTGTCCAGTTCATCCCCCTCGTGGCAGCTAGAGTTTCCATTCAACTCTGTTCATGTCATCCCCCTCTGCTGAGATCCTTTTGTTTGTCAGAAATTCAATGTGATTTAGGTGAGGCAAGAATCAATTTAACGTTAGGACACCAGATCATCTCAAGCAAATGTGAAAAGTACACGAGAGGAGGTCATGGTGCCTCCACCATGGAGGTCAAGTGTCAGTAAAATACTCGAGGTTTTGTGTTTCTGCTTTTCCTGGTATTTTGATTTCATTCTCTCCTAATTACACTACTTTCCTCCACAGGATGGGCAACATGGCTGCCTGCCACTCCCGAGACTTAGCCTCTATTGCCATCAGCACCATCTACCACTTTTGGTTCTAGGTTAAAAAAATCCCTGGGACCACCACTTGAGTGAGTGCCCACCCCTGGACCAGTCAGCTGTGGCCAGGCGGCGGGGTCATGTAGTAAAGGGCCCATCCCTGTGTATACCTACAGGTGGGAAAACTGAGCCAGGCAGGTAGCCTCCTGACCGACAGTGTCAGCTGCAATGGCTCCTCATTCATTGTAGCATTCACCTTGTTTTTAAGTTGAGGTCACATGCAACTTCGAGAATTTGACCAAAGGCATAGACATCCCTAGAAACATAAACATCCTCACAAAATTTTGCATGCAATTTCAAGAGATTTGTAGACCTTCTGAAACTCAGTTAATGGACCTTTAAGACTCTCTGCTTTGGAATAATAGTCTTCTCAGGTGGCTCAGTGGGTAAAGAATCTGCCTGCAATGCAGGAGACACAGGAGACTCGGGTTTGATCCCTGGGTTGGGAAGATCCCCTGGAGGAGAGTACGGCAACCCACTCCAGTATTCTTGCCTGGAGAATCCCCATGGATAGAGGAGTCTGGTGGGCTACAGTCCATGTGGTTGCAAAGAGTCCGACAACTGAAGCAACTGAGCATGCAAGCATGCGTGCCTTGGAATGAAGTCTTTTCCCTGGTTTCCAAGGCCTCTCATGATCGAGTCTCACCTCTTCACATTGCCAGCTTGCTCTAGCACATATTTTTAGCCATCTCTAGCTCCTTACATGTACAGGGATGCTTCACATTTTAGTTTGTAGCCCCTCATCCCCCTGCCACACTTTCAACTCATCCTGCAAAACTCAGCTCATGGGTCATCTCCCTCAAGAAAACATTCCTGAATCCAGTCTGCTCAAGTTGAGTTTTCAGATTGCTTCTGTGCTGTGTGCTGTGCTTAAGCTTTACCAGCTGAATTACCAGGGAAGCCCTCCCAGATTGCCTCTACATACCACCAAATATTACAAATCATTCTGTATAAGGTTTGAAAAAGTTTTGGAAATGTTCCAGATAGTAAGAAAAGCATGAAGAACAGACATTGATGAAAAGCAATTCTTGACCATCCATTAATGGTCTGAGTGCCACGGGGCCAATCTAGCCCACCTCTTATATTTGTACAGCTTGGGAACTAAGAATAGTTTTTACATTTGTAAATGGTTGGGAAACAAATCAAAAGCGGGGTAATATTTTGTGATAGATGAAAATTATATGAAATTGAAAAGCCAGTGTCTTGGCATTGTGTGGCACATAGTACCAAGTGTTTGATAAATGGTGGTTGTTAAGAGTAAAAGGGCCTTCACATGAGGGTGACCAAGCTGATGAAAGGACTAGAGTTCAAGCCATATGAGGACCAGTGATGAGCAGTGACTGTGCTCACCTGGAGAAGAGAGCTATAAACATCACCTTCAAGTGTAGACAGTGTGTTTTCAAGTGCCAGGACACAGGTAAAAATATTCTGGTGGCTCAAAAGGGCAGAACTGGGACCATTAAGTTTTGTCTAGGAGTTTCTAACCACCTGAGGTGAGTCACATTGGGCCAGGCTTCCTTTTAATGTCAAGGGTCATGTCACTGGAGGGTTTCCAGAGAACATCCATGCCATCCATCTAGAATGGATGCTTCCAGGACTTACCTGGCGGTCCATTGGTTAGACCTCAAGCTCCCAAATCAGGGGGCATGTATTCAATCCCTGGTCTGGGAACTGAGATCCCACATGCCACAAAGTAGAGCCAAAAACAAAAAACAAACAAACAAAAAAAACACAGAAAGGATGCTTTTGTTGCAGGGAAAAGTCAATTCTGACAATATGTTGGGACTGTTTCTTTGACTTGTTTTCATCACTTTTGTTATTATGCATGCATGCTCAGCCGTGTCTGACTCTCTGCAACCCCATGGTCTGTAGTCCACCAGGCTCCTCTGTCCATGGAATTTTCCAGGCAAAAATACTGGAGTGGGTTGCTGTTTCCTTCTTCATTTGTTATTATAATCATACTGGTCTGCCTCAGACATAATGGCTTGCCCCTCTGCCTGACTGTTGAATTAAAGTGCTTTTGTTCTGGACTCTGTCCACCTATAGATGGCAGGAAGGGAAAAATTAACCCATCCACTGCCTCAGGCTTGCCATTCTAGGAGATATTTGCAAGATTAATGAACATTTTTTCTTTGTTTCCTCGCCTCATCTCTGATCTATAAAAGAAGCAGGCATCCAGACCCTGATAAACCAGTTGTTTTGACACACTAGTCTGTCATCTCCTCAGTCAGCCAGCTTTCCAAATAGTTATACTCCTTGCCTCAGCACGTCAGTCTCTGATTTACTGGTCTGTTGTACAGTGAGCAGCGCAAGCTTGAACTTGGTAACAAATTTGGCTTAGCCAGCTTTTGAGTTCTGCCCCAAGGCAACAAGACCACAGAAGTGGAGCCCAGAACAAAGGTCACTTCCAAAGTTGACTGATCCCATTTGTAACCATTGCCAGAAGCCCTCTGATCATCACTAGCAGGCTTCTTGCCCTGAAATTAGGCAAACATGCCCACACTGGTAGTCACCCTATAATGCCCTAACCAATCTCCTAATGCCAACCTTCCAACAGGAATTTTCTTTGTCTTGAGTCTACAAAAACTGGCTACCAACCCATGAAAACTGTGGACTCTTCCTCGTATGTCAGAGGTGGTCAGCCCGCTGCACTCGCAGTGCCCACATTATCTCTGCTCTTTGTTCTTAATAGACTCACTCCTTTCTGCAATACTCTGTGTCTGGAAATTCTTTTCCAACTCGTGTTTAGACTACATCAACATTTGGAGGCACCTACAGGGACTACTCTCAGGGGATTCTTCCCCACCCTCCTTTCCTCTTTCTTTTCTTCTTCATTGACCCATCTGTGGTTACCACAGGCAAATGACTGTGGTAGCAATTGAGGAACTCTGGCCAGGGTTACTCTCTGGTGTGTTCCAAAGACCCCACTGCCCACTGTGCCCCAGTACCTGCCACCCAAGCGGGTGAGGGCTCTCCTTTCCTCTTTTCCCTCCTTCTCCCTTAAGTTGAGGACCAGGCCACTTAAAATTGTGTGTGCACAGGTCAGGCACTTAAAAAACCTAATTAGGTCACCGCTGTTTGAAGACTCCCATGACAGGATAAGGCAGTCCTGACTGACAGCATCTACTGCAATGGGTCCTCATTTGAGCTATTTGAGCATCTGCCAAATAGGCTACTTGAGCAGGCTATTTCAGCACCTGCCTCCATCAAGACAACTTCTGTGCAACATCAGGTATATATTGGTTCAAGCAAAACACTGAGTCCACTTCCCTGGCTGCTGCCTTCCCAGCAGGACTACAGGGCAGATTCCTCAGCCTGTCTTCTCTGCTACTTTTCCTTTTCCTTCCTTGGTCCGGATTAATTTACAGGAGCCTAGGAATTGCCCCTGAGTCATCCCAAAAAGGGCCTTCCGTGTTTCAGGGAATTGTCTAAAGTTGAGTCACCCATTTGGTTCTGGGAATCTCTTTCTGTTCCCTGCCCTAGCTGCCAGGTGCATTTTCACATGGTTTGTATACTGGCTTGTGTCTCCGTGGATGTGCGTGCTCAGTTGCGTCCAACTCTTTACAACTCCAAGGACTCTTTGCAATTCCAGGCTCCTTTGCCCATGGAATTTTCCAGGCAAGAATACTGGAGTGGGTTGCCATTTCCTATTCCAGGGGATCTTCCCTCCCCAGGGATTGAACCTGTGCCTCCTGCATTGGCAGGCAGATTCTTTACCAACTGTGCCACCTGGGAAGACTAGACGTGCCTAAACATGGCTGGTGCCATTCTGTGTCACAAGCTCACATCTCACCTCTCATTGTCAGGCGCAATTGTTGGGATGGTTGGTTATCTGTGCTATCAGCTGCATTGTGTCTTGTCACATGCAGAGGGTTCATTGGGATGAATTCTGTGGCCAGTGAACTCTCAGCATCCCCATCCTAAAAATGGGCTCAAGTATGTCTCGAGAACTTCCCTCAGACTCATTTCTAGGTTGTAATCTCAGAAACTGGAAAATTTTGATGAGAAGAGGCTCCCATTCTTTTATAACAAAGCTTGGAGTCAGTACAAAATGGGGAACCATAAAAATGGCCTCTTAATGGCACACTAAGTTATAATGCAACCCTCCAGCTTGATATCTTTTGCCATTCTTTACATTCACACCTTTATGGCACTCAGTCAGAATTCAGATCTGAGAGAATCATATCACCTATATCTTTCTGTTGATGCCCTATCCCCTAAACCTTCTCTATCTCCACCTCCATCAAATCTTTTAGATGACCCACTCCTTGACCTTTCTTGTCCAACTCCACTACAACCCTAACCCGCAGAGCACCCCATAGCTCCTCAACAGCCACCCCCTTATCAGTGTGAAAGCCCCACTCACCTCTTCATTCAAAATCAAAGACTACACAATGCTAGGAAATTGATTCTAACATGCTTCCCTTAAGAGAAGTAGCAAATGGAGACATGAGTGTCATCAGAGTCCATGCTCCATTTCCCACGTCTAACATCTCACATATTCAAAGTAAACTAGGTTCCTTCAGTCAGGACCCCACCACTTTCATTAAGGAATTTCAGGCTCTTACCATAGCTCTTGACCTAACCTGGCAGGACATTCATATAATTCTAACTGCTTGCTGTACACATGAAGAAAAGGCCAGAATCTGGGCCTTGGCCCAAATGTGGGCAGATGAGGGGCATGCTCAAAACCCCAGTGAAAATCCAGCCGAGAGCAGACGCAGTCCCAAGAGCAGATCCTGGACATAGATACCAGGTAAATGATTAGGGGGCAGCAGGGAGATGAACTAGGAGGGACTACACGATCATGTAGGAAAGGAGTACATCAAGGCTATGTATTGTCGCACTGCTTATTTAACTTATGTGCAGAGTACATCATGAGAAATGCTGGACTGGATGAAGCACAAGCTGAAATCAAGACTTAGTGTGCCGGGAGAAATATCAATAACCTCAGATATGCAGATGACACCACCCTTATGGCAGAAGGCAAAGAAGAACTAAAGAGCATTTTGATGAAAGTGAAAGAGGAGAGTGAAAAAGTTGGCTTAAAACTCAACATTCAGAAAACTAAGATCATGGCATCCAGTCCCATCACTTCATGGGAAATAGACAGAAATAATGGAAACAGTGACAGACTTTATTTGGGGGGGCTCCAAAATCACTGCAGATGGTGACTGCAGCCATGAAATTAAAAGACGCTTACTTCTTGGAAGAAAAGTTATGACCAACCTAGACAGCTTATTAAAAAGCAGAGACATTACTTTGCCAACAAAGGTCCATCTAGTCAAAGATACGGTTTTTCCAGTAGTCATGTACGAATGTGAGAGTTGGACTATAAAGAAAGCTGAGCACTGAAGAATTGATGCTTTTGAACTGTGGTGTTGGAGAAGACTCTTGAGAGTCCCTTGGACTGCAAGGAGATCCAACCAGTTCATCCTAAAGGAAATCAGTCCTAAATATTCATTGGAAGGACTGATGCTGAAGCTGAAACTCCAATACTTTGGCTACCTGATGTGAAGAACTGACTCATTTGAAAAGACCCTGATGCTGGGAAAGATTGAAGGTGGGAGGAGAAGGGGACAACAGAGGATGAGATGGTTGGATGGCATCACCGACTCAATGGACATGGGTTTAAATAAACTCCGGGAGTTGGTGATGGACAGGGAGGCCTGGCATACTGCAGTCTTTGGGGTCGCAAAGAGTTGGACATGACTGAGACTGAACTGAACTGAACTGAACTTGATCACATACCACTAGAGGGCATGAGAAAGGCAGTCATCAAACCTGTTAATTACAGCAAGCTTAGGGAAGTTATTTGGGCTTCCCTTGTGGCTCAGTTGGTAAAGAATCTGACCTGGGTTCAATCCCTGGGTTGGGAAGACCCCCTGGAGAAGGGAAAGGCTACCTACTCCAGTATTCTGGCCTGGAGAATTCCATGGACTGTATAGTTCATGGGGTCGCAAAGAGTCAGACATGACTGAGCACTTTTCACTTTCACCTTAGGTGAGTTATTTACTTAGAACCCCTCTGAAAACCCTACCCTTTTCCAGGCATAGCTAGACCCAGAAACTGATGATGGAAAGGCTATTCTTGTAGTTCATTTCATAAGCCAGTTAGCTTCCGACATTAGACTAAAACTGCAAAAACTAGACCAAGTTCTCCAGGCACCATTTCTTGTACTACTTGACACGGCCTTTAAGGTCTTTCACAATAGGGAGGAAACATCCAGAACTAGGCAGGAACAGAGAGAGGAAGAAAAAAATAAAAGGCATGCTCAGTAGATAGCTCTTGCCCTTTCCCCATTCCACTCATGGCAGGCTAATCCGGGAGCGCCCTCTACTGGCCAGAGGCTGTCAATGACCTGTTTCCAATGTGGTCGGCCTCAGTTCAGTTCAGTCCAGTTCAGTCGCTCAGTTGTGTCCGACTCTTTGCGACCCCATGAATCTCAGCACGCCAGGCCTCCCAGTCCATCACCAACTCCCGGAGTTCACTCAGACTCACGTCCATCGAGTCGGTGATGCCATCCAGCCGTCTCATCCTCTGCCGTCCCCTTCTTCTCCTGCCGCCAATCCCTCCCAGCATCAGTCTTTTCCAATGAGTCAGGTCTTCGCATCAGGTGGCCAAAGTACTGAAGTTTCATCTTCAGCATCATTCCTTCCAAAGAACACCCAGGGCTGATCTCCTTTAGAATGGCACAAGCCATATGTTTAGGCATGTCTAGTCTTCCCAGGAGGAGAAGGCAATGGCACCCCATTCCAGTACTCTTGCCTGGAAAATCCCATGGACAGAGGAGCCTGGTAGGCTGCAGTCCATGGGGTTGCTATGAGTCGGACACGACTGACCAACTTCACTTTCACTTCACTTTCAATGACTAATTGGAGAGTATATAACTCCATTGCTAACACTAGCAAGGGGGTACTCTTTCTGCCCCCTTCTGATGCCTATGTCAGAAGCTTTCTCTGTCTCCTTTATACTTTAATAAAACTTTATTACACAAAAGCTCTGAGCAATCAAGCCTCGTCTCCGGCCCTGGATTGAATTCTTCTCCTCCGGAGGCCAAGAATCCCGGCGTCTTTTCGTGGTTCAGTAACAACCTTTCAGATGGGCGCTCCCTCCCGTTTTCCTAATATGACACTGCTATAGTTACCGGACTCTGCTTTTTTCCTTTCGCGTCTCCATATCCTCACCATCCACTGACATCCACTCTAAATCAGGTTGCAAAGTTAACTAACACAACTGACTGCTGGGTTTGCCCCAAGGGAATGCAAAACCTAGAGGTACTCTATTTATTGGCCCTCTCTATCTCCATCAGATAGTTATACAATCTATCAGGCCAATATTATGGGATGGATAATCTTTTATACAGAGATCAAAGGCAAGTGGGTCCTGACTCATTTGCCACAGGTTTAGCTGCCCATGTAGGCACTGCCTCCAAACTCAGGAAAGGCACACCTATGTTTTCAAAATCTGGATGGATGGAGACCCATATTGGGCTGGTTAAATGATTCTCTTTGTGATTATACTCTCAACTTTAATCAGACTAGTCTATAATGGGTTCCCTGGTCAGAGGATAAGAAATACAATATGCATAAAGGTAATTTCACTCTATATTGGGGAAACTTGGGGAAAAATGCAACCAAGAGCTACATAAATGAGGATCACATCTCCATAAACAGCTTGGCCCTGAGAACTAAATATGTAGGTATAGGTATGACCACCAGACACCGACTTAACCTATCTTCCCAACCATGTTCTCCTCTAAGATATAACATAATACAGAAATATATTATGCCAACCTCCCCATTGCATTCGTAATCAATCAGAATCCACATTCTCCCCTTTGTGTATAGATAATTATTTCCTTAGAGTTTCACCTTCCCAATATAGTCCCAGGCCGTGAGATCCCAGCCTATTTCCAGAGAAAGATCCCCAACAAGTCAAGGCCTGTCTCTGGGAACCCACATGGGGATATCTTTAAGGGGCACCAGATTTTCATTCCTATGTAGTAACAGGGTATATCTAGATCTTCCCACACACTGAAGGAGCACCTGCACAATTATTGCTGTGTTCCAGAGGCATTCATTATGTCTACAAAAGACTTGCCCTCCTCAGGAAACATTCCCAATCTTGGGTCATTCCTTGAGGAAGCCCTAAGACCCATCCAGAAGAGACAGAGATGAGCCACTGATTGGGGAGGACATACTCATGACAGCTCCATTCTTTTTTTTTTTTAATATAGATTTATTTATTTTAATTGGAGGCTAATTACTTTACAATATTGTATTGGTTTTGCCATACATCAACATGAATCCGCCATGGGTATACACATGTTCCCCATCCTGAATCCCCCTCCCACCTCCCTCCCTGTACCATCCCTCTGGGTCATCCCAGTGCACCAGCCCCAAGCATCCTGTATCATGCATCAAACCTGGACTGGGGATTCATTTCATATATATTATATATGTTTCAATGCCATTCTCCCAAATCATCCCACCCTCTCCCTCTCCCACAGAGTCCAAAAGACTGTTCTATACATCTGTGTCACTTTTGCTGTCTCTCATACAGGGTTATCATTACCATCTTTCTAAATTCTATATATATGCATTAGTATACTGTATTGGTGTTTTTCTTTCTGGCTTACTTCACTCTGTATAATAGGCTCCAGTTTCATCCACCTCATTAGAACTGATTCAAATGTATTCTTTTTAATGGCTGAGTAATACTCCATTGTGTATATGTACCACAGCTTTCTTATCCATTCATCTGCTGATGGACATCTAGGTTGCTTCCATGTCCTGGCTATTATAAACAGTGCTGCAATGAACATTGGGGTACACGTATCTCTTTCAGTTCTGGTTTCCTCAGTGTGTATGCCCAGTCGTGGGATTGCTGGGTCATAAGGAAGTTCTATTTCCAGTTTTTTAAGGAATTTCCACACTGTTTTCCATAGTGGCTGTACTAGTTTTCATTCCCACCAACAGTGTAAGAGGGTTCCCTTTTCTCCACACCCTCTCCAGCATTTATTGCTTGTGGACATTTGGATAGCAGCCATTCTGACTGGCATGACATGGTACCTCATTGTGGTCTTGATTTGCATTTCTGTGATGTTGAGCATCTTTTCATGTGTTTGTTAGCCATCTGTATGTCTTCTTTGGAGAAATGTCTGTTTAGTTCTTTGGCCCATTTTTTGATTGGGTCGTTTGTTTTTCAGGAATTGAGCTGCAGGAGTTGTTTGTATATTTTTGAGATTAGTTCTTTGTCAGTTGCTTCATTTGCTATTATTTTCTCCCATTCTGAAGTCTGTCTTTTCACCTTGCTTATAGTTTCCTTTGTTGTGCAGAAGATTTTAAGTTTAATTAGGTCCCATTTGTTTATTTTTTCTTTTATTTCCAATATTCTGAGAGGTGGGTCACAGAGGATCCTGCTGTGATTTACGTTGGAGAGTGTTTTGCCTTCTCCTCTAGGAGTTTTAGAGTTTCTGGTCTTATGTTTAGATCTTTAATCCAGTTTGAGTTTATTTTTGTGTATGGTGTTAGAAAGTGTTCTAGTTTCATTCTTTTACAAGTGGTTGACCAGTTTTCCCAGCACCACTTGTTAAAGAGATTGTCTTTTCTCCATTGTATATTCTTGCCTCCTTTGTCAAAGATAAGGTGTCTATAGGTGTGTGGATTTATCTCTGGGCTTTCTATTTTGTTCCATTGACCTATATTTCTGTCTTTGTGCCAGTACCATACTGTCTTGATGACTGTGGCTTTGTAGTAGAGCCTGAAGTCAGGTAGGTTGATTCCTCCAGTTGCATTCTTCTTTCTCAAGATTGCTTTGGCTATTCAAGGTTTTTTGTATTTCCATACAAATTGTGAAATTCTTTGTTCTAGCTCTGTGAAAAATAACGCTGGTAGCTGGATAGGGATTGCATTGAATCTATAGATTGCTTTGGGTAGTATACTCATTTGCACTATATTGACTCTTCTGATCCATGAACATGGTATATTTCTCCATCTATTAGTGTCCTCTTTGATTTCTTTCACCAGTGTTTTATAGTTTTCTATATATAGGTCTTATTTTCTTTAGGTAGATATATTCTTAAGTATTTTATTCTTTTTTTGCAATGGTGAATGGAATTGTTTCCTTAATTTTTCTATTTTCTCATTATTAGTATATAGGAATGCAAGGGATTTCTGTGTGTTGTTTTTACATCCTGCAACTCTACTATATTCATTGATTAGTTCTAGTGATTTTCTGGTGGAATCTTTAGGGTTTTCTATGTAAAGGATCATGTCATCTGCAAACAGTGAGAGTTTTACTTCTTCTTTTCCAATTTGGATTCCTTTTATTTGTTTTTCTACTCTGGTTGCTGTGCCCAAAACTTCCAAAACTATATTGAATAGTAGTGGTGATAGTGGGCACCCTTGTCTTGTTCCTGATTTTAGGGGAAATGCTTCCAATTTTTCGCCATTGAGGATAATGCTTGCTGTGGGTTTGTCATATATAGCTTTTATTATGTTGACGCATGTTCCTTCTATTCCTGCTTTCTGGAGAGTTTTTATCACAAATGGATGTTGAATTTTGTCAAAGGCTTTCTCTGCATCTATTGAGATAATCATATGGCTTTTATTTCTCAATTTGTTAATGTGGTGTATTACACTGATTGATTTGCGGACATTGAAGAATCCTTGCATCCCTGGGATAAAGCCCACTTGGTCATGGTGTATGATCTTTTTAATGTGTTGTTGGATTCTGATTGCTAGAATTTTGTTAAGGATTTTTGCATCTATGTTCATCAGTGATATTGGCCTATAGTTTTCCTTTTTTGTGGCATCTTTGTCAAGTTTTGGTATTAGGGTGATGGTGGCCTCATGGAATGACTTTGGAAGTTTTCCTTCCTCTGCAATTTTCTGGAAGAGTTTGAGTAGGATAGGTGTTAGCTGTTCTCTCAATTTTTGGTAGAACTCAGCTGTGAAGCGTCTGGACCTGGGCTTTTGTTTGCTGGAAGATTTCTGATTACAGTTTCAATTTCCGTGCTTGTGATGGGTCTGTTAAGATTTTCTATTTCTTCCTGGTTCAGTTTTGGAAAGTTGTACTTTTCTAAGAATTTGTCCATTTCTTCCACATTGTCCATTTTATTGGCATATAATTGCTGATAGCAGTCTCTTATGAGCCTTTGTATTTCTGTGTTGTCTGTTGTGATCTCTCCATTTTCATTTCTAATTTATTGATTTGATTTTCTCCCTTTGTTTCTTGATGAATCTGGCTAATGGTTTGTCAGTTTTATTTATCGTTTCAAAGAACCAGCTTTTGGCTTTATTGATTTCTGCTGTGGTCTCTTTTGTTTCTTTTGCATTAATTTCTGCTCTAATTTTTAAGATTTCTTTCATTCTACTAACCCTGGGGTTCTCCATTTCTTCCTTTTCTAATTGCTTTAGGTGTTCAGTTCAGGTTAGTTCAGTTCAGTCACTCAGTCGTGTCTGACTCTTTGCGACCCCATGATCACAGCACGCCAGCCTCCCTGTCTATCACCAACTCCCGAAGTTCACTCAGACTCATGTCCATTGAGTCAGTGATGCCATCCAGCCATCTCATCCTCTGTTGTCCCCTTCTCCTCCTGCCCCCAATCCCTCCCAGCATCAGAGTCTTTTCCAATGAGTCAACTCTTCGCATGAGGTGGCCAAATTACTGGCGTTTCAGGTTTAGCATCATTCCCTCCAAAGAAATCCCAGGGTTGATCTCCTTTAGAATGGACTGGTTGGATCTCCTTGCAGTCCAAGGGACCCTCAACAGTCTTCTCTAACACCACAGTTAAAAAGCATCAATTCTTCGGCACTCAGCTTTCTTCACAGTCCAACTCTCACATCCATACATGACCACAGGAAAAACCATAGCCTTGACTAGACAGACCTTTGTTGGCAAAGTAATGTCTCTGCTTTTCAATATGCTATCTAGGTTGGTCATAACTTTTCTTCCAAGGAGTAAGTGTCTTTTAATTTCATGGCTGCAATCAGCATCTGGAGTGATTTTGGAGCCCCCAAAAATAAAATCTGACCCTGTTTCCACTGTTTCCCCATCTATTTCCCATGGAGTGATGGGACCAGATGTCATGATCTTCGTTTTCTGAATGTTGAGCTTTAAGCCAACTTTTTCCCTCTCCACTTTCACTTTCATCAAGAGGCTTTTTAGTTCCTCTTCCCTTTCTGCCATAAGGGTGGTGTCATCTGCATATCTGAGGTTATTGATATTTCTCCCAGAAATAGAGTTAGATTATTTATTTGACTTTTTTCTTGTCTCTTGAGGTACGCCTGTATTGCTATGAACCTTCCCCTTAGCACTGCTTTTACAGTGTCCCACAGGTTTTGGGTTGTTGTTTTGTTTTCATTTTCATTCATTTCCATGCATATTTTGATTTGTTTTTTGATTTCTTCTGTGATTTGTTGGTTATTCAGCAAGGTGTTGTTCAGCTTTCATTTGTTGGAATTTTTAATAGTTTTTCTCCTGTAATTGAGATCTAATCATACTGCATTGTGGTCAGGAAAGAAGCTTGGAATGATTTCATTTTTTTGAATTTATCAAGGCTAGATTTATGGCCCAGGATGTGATCTATCCTGGAGAAGGTTCTGTGTGAGCTTGAGAAAAAGGTGAAATTCATTGTTTTGGGGTAAAATGTCCTATAGATATCAATTAGGTCTAACTGGTCTATTGTATCATTTAAAGTTTGTGTTTCCTTGTTATTTTCTCTTTAGTTGATCTATCCATAGGTGTGAGTGGGGTATTAAAGTCTCCCACTATTATTGTGTTATTGTTAATTTCCCCTTTCATACTTGTTAGCATTTGTCTTACATATTGTGGTGCTCCTATGTTGGTACATATATATTTATGATTGTTATATCTTCTCCTTGGATTAATCCTTTGATCATTATGTAGTGTCCTTCTTTGTCTCTTTTCACAGCTTAGTTTTAAAGTCTATTTTATCTGATATGAGTATTGCTACTCCTGCTTTCTTTTGGTCTCTATTTGTGTGGAATATCTTTTTCCAGCCCTTCACTTTCAGTCTGTATGTGTCCCCTGTTTTGAGGTGGGTCTCTTGTAGACAACATATATAAGGGTCTTGTTTTTGTATCCATTCAGCCAGTCTTTGTCTTTTGGTTGGGGCATTCAACCCATTTACATTCAAGGTAATTATTGATAAGTATGACCCACTGCCATTTACTTTATTGTTTTGGGTTTGAGTTTATACACCCCTTTTGTGTTTCCTGTCTAGAGAAGGTCCTTTAGCATTTGTTGGCGAGCTGGTTTAGTGGTGCTGAATTCTCTCAGCTTTTGCTTGTCTGTAAAGCTTTTGATTTCTCCTTCATATTTGAATGAGATCCTTGCTGGGTACAGTAATCTGGGCTGTAGGTTATTTTCTTTCATCACTTTAAGTATGTCCTGCCATTCCCTCCTGGCCTGAAGAGTTTCTATTGAAAGATCAGCTGTTATCCTTATGGGAATCCCCTTGTGTGTTATTTGTTGTTTTTCCCTTGCTGCTTTTAATATTTGTTCTTTGTGTTTGATGTTTGTTAATTTGATTAATATGTGTCTTGGGGTGTTTGGCCTTGGGTTTATCCTGTTTGGGACTGTCTGGGTTTCTTGGATTTGGGTGATTATTTCCTTCCCCATTTTAGGGAAGTTTTCAACTATTATCTCCTCAAGTATTTTTTCTCAGTCTTTCTTTTTGTCTTCTTCTTCTGAGACTCCTATGATTCGAATGTTGGGGCATTTAACATTGTTCTGGAGGTCTCTGAGATTGTCCTCATTTCTTTTCATTCGTTTTTCTTTTTTCCTCTCTGATTCATTTATTTCTACCATTCTATCTTCTACTTCACTAATCCTGTCTTCTGCCTCTGTTATCCTACTATTTGTTCCCTCCAGAGTGTTTTTTATCTCATTTATTGCATTATTCATTATATACTGACTCTTTTCTATTTCTTCTAGGTCCTTGTTAAACCTTTCTTGCATCCTCTCAATCCTTGTCTCCAGGCTACTTATCTGTGATTCCATTTTGACTTCAAGATTTTGGATCATTTTCACTATCATTATTCAGAATTCTTTATCAGGTAGATTCCTTATCTCTTCCTCTTTTGTTTGGTTTGATGGGCATTTATCCTGTTCCTTTACTTGCTGGGTATTCCTCTGTCTCTTCATCTTGTTTATATTGTTGTGTTTGGGGTGGCCTTTCTATATTCTGGCAGTTTGTGGAATTCTCTTTATTGT
Organism: Capra hircus; assembly: GCF_001704415.2. Lineage (NCBI taxonomy): Eukaryota > Metazoa > Chordata > Mammalia > Artiodactyla > Bovidae > Capra > Capra hircus. The sequence continues at coordinate 29,386,045 of NC_030810.1, read as the reverse complement.
GGAGTTTCCTCACTGTGGGTGGGGTTGCATGGGTAGCTTGTCAAGGTTTCCTGGTTAGGGAAGCTTGTGTCAGTGTTCTGGTGGGTGGAGCTGGATTTCTTCTCTCTGGAGTGCAATGAAGTGTCCAGTAATGAGTTATGAGATGTCAGTGGTTTTGGAGTAACTTTGGGAAGTCTGTATATTGAAGCTCAGGGCTATGTTCCTATGTTGCTGGAGAATTTGCGTGGTATGTCTTGCTCTGGAACTTGTTGACCATTGGGTAGTGCTTGGTTTCAGTGTAGGGATGAAGGCGTTTGATGAGCTCCTGTTGATTAATGTTGCCTGGAGTCAGGAGTTCTCCGGTATTCTCAGGATTTGGACTTAAGCCTCCTGCTTCTGGTTTTCAGTCTTATTTTTACAGTAGCCTCAAGACTTCTCTATCTATACAGCACTGTTGATTAAACATCTAGGTTAAAGATGAAAAGTTTCTCCACAGTGAGGGATACCCAGAGAGGTTCACAGAGTTACATGGAGAAGAGAAGAGGGAGGAGGGAGTTAGAGGTGACCAAATGAGATGAGGTGGAATCAAAAGAGGAGAGCGCAAGCTAGCCAGTAATCACTTCCTTATGTGCAATCCACAGTCTGGACTGCTCAGAGATGTTCACAGAGTTATAATGAGAAGAGAATAGGGAGGAAGGAGACTGAGGTGGCCAGGAAGATAAAGGGGGAAATCAACAGAAGAGAGACAGATCCAGCCAGTAATCAGTTCCCTAAATGTTCTCTACCATCTGGAACACACAAAGAAATTCACAGAGTTGGGTAGAGAAGAGAAGGGGAAGGAAGGAGATAGAGGCAACGTGGTGGAGAAAAAGGAGAGTCCAAAGAGGGAGAGAGCAGTCAAGCCAGTAATCTCGCTCCCAAGTAAAAATGGGTACTGAAGATTGGATTCTTAAAGGTACAAAATTGATAACAAATACCCAAAAGCAAAGATTAAAAACCTGGAGTAGAGGTTGGATTTTCAAAAATACAATATTAAAGAAAAGAAAAAAAGTCACAAAAATTATAATATATATATATATATATATATGAAGTTTGCTTTAAAAATAGGGTCTCTTTTTTTTTGCCAAGTATTAGTAGGTTATAAAAATGAAAACTAAAGGAGTAATAGAGGACTTAAAAATTAAAAAAAAATTTTTTAATGATAGTAAAAATATGTCTAGGACATTTTCTGGTATTGTGGGCAGTGTGGGGTCGGTTCATTTTCAGAGAGTTCCTTGGTCTGGCTTATATTTCTCAAGATCTGTAGATCCCTTCCTATGTAGTCAGTACAAACTACAGGGTTTTGATCTATTGCACCTGTCACTGCCAAAGCGGTTCCCTCCGTTTTAGCTTCTTCTGTTTGCTGGTCTCTTCAGTGTCTGATTTCCACCCTGACACAAGGGGGGGGGGTGGTGGACAGTTTTTTAGGCTCACTTGTTCAGTAACGCTGTGGGGAGGGAGGGACGCTGCAAACAAATAACACTGGCGTGTGCTCGCAGTGTCTCAGCCACACTGGGTTTGCCCCTGCTCACCACGTTTGTGCTTTCCCTGTCTACACTGCTTAGGCTCTAGATTGCTCTGCCGGGAACTGTCTGAGGCCAGCCCTGTGTTGCATGCACTTCCCACGTCTAAGCCACTCAGGTTCAGGCACTCGGGTAGTCCTCAGAGGCACAGACTCGGTTGGGCCTGCATTTTGTGCCCTTCCCAGGTCCGAGCAGCTCAGGTGATGAGGTGTTTGGTGAGCGTGGTCGCTGTGACTTATCACCTCCCCCATCCCGCTCAGTTTTCTGGGTGTGCAACCAGCGCACCTTCTCAGGTGGATGTTGACCATCCAGAACCCCAAGAAGTCTAGTTAGCAAAGAAGCCTGCTTGCAGTTTGGTAGATAATGTCTCTCTGAGGCTGCGATTGCCCCCTTCCGACTCTGGCTGCCTGTCACTGGAGGGCGATGGTCTGCAGCCGGCTAGCTCTGTTCAGTCCTTTGCTCTGTGAGTGGGCCTGACAGTGTCTTGCTGCTGCTGCTAAGTCACTTCAGTCATGTCCAACTCTGTGCAACCCCATAGACAGCAGCCCACCAGGCTCCCCTGTCCCTGGGATTCTCAAGGCAAGAACACTGGAGTGGGCTGCCATTTCCTTCTCCAATGCATAAAAGTGAAGAGTGAAAGTGAAGCCACTCAGTCGTGTCCGACTCTCAGTGACCCCATGGACTGTAGCCTACCAGGCTCCTCTGTCCATGGGATTTTCCAGGCAAGAGTACTGGAGTGGGGTGTCTTAGGTTAGGGCTTTTTGCGTAGCTCTAGTCAGTCCTTTGTTCTGTGAGTGGGCCTGGCGGTGTCTTAGGATAGGGCTTTTCGAGTGGTAGCTGTCCCCCAGTCTAGTTTGCTAGCCCAAGTTAGGTCCCTCAGATTGCCCTCAGGGCATTCAGGCCCAGTCCTTACGCTAAGCAATGCAGCCCCCGCCTTCCTGCCCAGCCCCCGCTTGCTAGTGGCGGGTGCAGGCCTCTGCGCTGCTTCTCCGCTGGGGGAGTTACCGTTGGGCACATAACCTGTGGGGTTTATTTATTTTTATTTTTCCTCCCAGTTATGTTGCCCTCTGTGGTTTCAAGGCTCACCACAGACTCAGCAGTGAGAGTGTTTCCTGGTGTTTGGAAACTTCTCTCTTTTTAAGACTCCCTTCCCAGGACGGAGCTCCGTCCTTACCTCTTTTGTCTCTCTTTTTGTCTTTTATATTTTTTCCTACCTCCTTTTGAAGACAATGGGCTGCTTTTCTGGGTGCCTGATGTCCTCTGCCGGCATTCAGAAGTTTTTTTGTGGAATTTACTCAGCCTTTAAATATTCTTTTGATGAATTTGTGGGGGAGAAAGTGGTCTCCCCATCCTATTCCTCCACCATCTTAGGACCACCTCCCAGCTCCATTCTGGAATGGCCTGAAATAATCCATAGTGTCTTTAGAGGATTTTTTTTTTTTTTTTTTTTTTTTGGTTTGCAGGCTTAGCCCTCTTAGAGAGGAACATCCTCAATCTCAGCAACATGGCACATAAATCTTGGAAGGCTACACTTAGCTGTCATTGAGAAACAACAGTCAGCTCTAGGCTCTCTAGCTGAGGTGGTTTTACAGAATAGGAAGGCTCTTGACGTGATAGCAGACAAGGCCAGGGGTGTCTGTGCCCAACTAAATGAGATATGCTGCTTCTAGTAATATATTAATACCTCTAACCAAGTAGAAGAAGACCTTCAAATTCTAAAGATAAATATCAGATTAATAGAGGATTTAAAACAGAGGGTAGGTCAGGGCCCCAGCTGGCTCTCAAGCCTTCTCTCTTCTATGGGGATCCAGATATGAACATGGATGTTACCCTTATTGGGACTATTAATACCAATAGCCTTTGCTTTATTGCTTGGTCCCTGCATCATTAACACATTATTTAAGTTCATCTCCTAACAGATTCACAGGATTCAGTTCCAGATGCTGTTTCAACAATGATATCAGCTGACTGATACATGGACTCTGCTGGAAAAAGCTGCTTTGTCATTCTATGACCTCTCATCTTCCTCCACAAATGCACCCTGACAGAGAGCAGGTATTAGGACCCAGGACCCCATGATGCTCCTGTCCAGCAGGAAGAAATCCGAGTGGTCTTCACTCCTTTCCCCAATGACCTGGGTTCCCATGACCTGAGACACAGATAGGCAGGTAGTTAGACTTGAGAAGGGTGTTGAGGGGCCAAAGATTTGGCCTATACATAAAAAAGGGGTGAATGTTGAATCCTGCCCTAAGACCACAGATGTAAGCCCTTGTACTAAAGCCACAGAAGCAGAGCCCAGAACAGACCTCCAAAGCTGACTCAGCTCCTTTGTAACCATTGCCAAAAGCATGTGTGATCATCACAAGCAGGCTTCCTGACCCCAAATTAAGCAAAACTGCCCACACAGGTAGTCACCCTATAATGCCCTAACCAATTACCTAATGCCAACCTTCCAAGAGGAATTTTCTTTGTCCTGAGGCTATAAAATTTGTCTGCTGCTGTTGCTTGCCGGCGTCCAGCCCGGGTGGATCCAGGGAATTCGAAGGGTGGACGGTGTTGGCGTGGAAAGACTTGTTTATTTATTAATATAAGATTAGATTAAGAAACTATAGTGTAGTAGGAAGATTAAGTGGAGGAAGAGGGCTGAATAGCTTGGTTTACGCAGAAGACCAATAAAATTCCAGACAAGGAATTTGCACCATCTACGTTGGGCCACCGGTGCCCGCTTGAATATCTAAGGGTGCCTCACCTTAGGCTCCCTTTTGCGCGGGTCTTAACAGCCAGGGGTGGAGGGAGGGAAACGGAGAGAAGAAGAGAGACAGAGACACTGGGGGGGGAGGGGGGTAGCCAGATTCCCAAGAAACCAGGCCGAGAGACTAGTTTGAGAAACTGGTCCAATCCTTTATTTTTCAGAAGGCCTTTTATACTTTTGATAAAACATGGAGATCAATGGGTAACACAAAATTATGTAATGTTTGCAACCCAGACTCTTTCTGTATATCATTTTGTATACAAAAGGTCTCAGGTGATTTACATTATCTTCTGGCCAAGAGGCTTGTTAACACTTTTTGGCTCTCTTCCTTAATGGATGTTAATTTTGTTTCCCCTGAAGTGTTTTTCTTTAATCTACATCTCCTTAAAGCGCTAAAGTTACATCTCTATAGAACAAAGGTGCAGTGGTTATAACAAAGAAGGTACTTAACTCAAAGATCTAATGTTGCTAATACCAGGTCTACTACTTGTTTTTCTATATACCAACTATATCTAAAAATAAAGGATATGAAAATTTAGCAGCAAGTATTGACTCAACAAATGAAACTTTTAATCAGTCCTATTCTAAAGATTTTGACTCCTTGGAAGCCCCTACATTCCTAGGATGTTTTAAGCTTCCTATGCCTCCTGCGGTCAGGAGGCCTCAAACAATCACACGCGCAGCTGTACGAGTCCTGCAGGCAGGCTAGAAAGCCATCAGAGGGGTTTTTGGATTGAAACACTCTTTCAAATGCAGAAGACTAAAGCCCTGAATTGACTTTTTCCAGAGAATGTCAGAAGAGTGGAAAAGCAGAGCACAAAAACCAGCAGATTTTTGTTGGGGTACATGCTTAGGAATTTCCAGAGGGGCCCCTGAAGTCTGAGCATGCCTTGCGTATGTCAGCTTCCTTCCTCATGACCTTGTCACGGGCGGGATTCCTCACACTGGCTCCCGGCAGTTGCTAAGTCGCTTCAGTTGTCTCCGACTCTATGCGACCCCATAGACAGCAGCCCACCAGGCTTCCCCATCCCTGGGATTCTCCAGGCAAGAACACTAGAGTGGGTTGCCATTATCTACCAACCCACAAAAACTGTTGACTCTCCCTGGCCTGTCAGGAGTTGTTGGCCTGCTGCATTCACAGTGCCCATGTCATCTCTGCTCTTTGTTCTTAATAAACTCACTCCTTTCTGCAATATTCTATGTCTGGAAATTCTTTTCCAACTCATGCTTAGACTGCCTCAACACCAGCCAGGAGTCTTGGTCAGGGCATTCCTTAGTCAAGGAATATTGGAACAAGGCCTAGTAGCTGCCAGGACCATTTGTCCTGAAGATCTTTCCCTCAAGATTCCTTGTAGCAGCACCAGCTGCCCCAGCCCTTGGCAGTTGAAGAGTGGAACTAACAAATTTCTATGAGTCAACGAACTCGATTTCTTAGGGTAAGTCCACCCAATTCAGTAGTCGATTCATTTGTGGTTTTCTGTGCTCTTTTGTATTGAGTTAATAGGCTTGATATTGTAGGGTAAATCACTCTGGTATGCCCACCAGGAAGACATTCCCCCTCAATTTGGGCTTTTCCTTTATGGGACAAGCCAATTAGATTGGGATACCCTGTTGTAGAGGTGAATTGTTGATTGTACCTGAGTTAGAACCAGTTCACTGGGGAACTAGTGGAGGTAGGCAGCCTAACTGAAATTAGTTTATTTGTTTTGTAGGGTAAGTTTATTTACCCTTACAACTGAACTAGGAACTGATTTTGGAATCTGTGTCATTTTTGTTGGTATTTGCCTATATGTTTTGTGTTATCAAACTTATAGAAATAGGAAGTACTACTCCATATATCCCAAAGGAGAGATATTTGGGGCCTATATTAGATAAATGGGCAAAATATAGCCATGAGCCTAGGACTAAGAAAAACATGTATGCTATTTTATGTCATAAATACTGCAACGAGCAGAATGAGTTTGGACTCTGAAACATTTTGCAACTGTGGTTCTCAGACTTGAGTGTCAACATCACACAGAGGAGGGCTTGTGAAAGCACAACCTGTGGGGCCCACCTCCAGAATTTTTGCATCTGTAAGGAGTTCCCAAGTGGTGGTGCTACTGCTGGTCTGGGCCCACACTTGGCAAATTTCTGCTCCAGAAAGCAGTAGTTTCAAAATTCCAGGTCAACCTGGCTGGCCCATAACAATGCTTCCAGAAGGTGTAGGAAAGTCAGAAAAATCATAAAATGCAGCAAGCAAGAATTTTGCAATACCAAATGTGCTCAATTTGAAGGACTGTCCCTTAGTCTGAGACTGTGATTTTTCTACTTTCTCTGACATTACAATTTCCTTCCTTTCGTGGAAAAATAATAACAGATGGTGGTTCTCTCATTAGCTTGTTTCTGGGTCTCTTTCAGTTTAATTCAGTTCAGTCACTCAGTCCTGTCCGACTCTTTGTGACCCCATGGACTGCAGCATGCCAGGCTTCCCTGTCCATCATCAACTCCCAGAGCTTGCTCAAACTCATGTTCATCGAGTCAGTGATGCCATCCAACCCACCATCTCATCCTCTGCTGTCCCCTGCTCCTCCCACCTTCAATCTTCCCCAGCATCAGGGTCTTTTCCAATGAGTCAGTTCTTCACAGAAGGTGGCCAAAGTATTGGAGCTTCAGCTTCAGCATCAGTCCTTCCAATGAATATTCAGGACTGATTTTCTTTAGGACTGACTGGCTTGATCTCCGTGCTGTCCGAGGGACCCTCAAGAGTCTTCTCCAGCACCACAAAATAACAAGTTGGCAGCCCTGGTCATGGTCTTCAGTTTTTAAAAACATCTTTTTGGTCCGTGTACTTCTAAAATCCAGGACATACTGCTTCTGTGCATATAAGAGCTTAGACTGAGTTTCTCTAAGAGGTGCCATCCAAAGTTAAGCTCAGGGGTCTTTTAAAAAGGCATTGCGTGCTTCCTTGCCTGGCTGAACAGCTTACTCAGAACATAGTTGACTTTTTATTGATGCTTCAAGTGATTATTATGCAATCTATTACTATAAAGAGCTGTCAAGCCCACAACCATGCCCTCAGGAAGGCTGCTTAGTGAAGAACCATTTGTCCCTCATTAAACCACGCAGACTGTTTTTCTGTTGTGTGGGAACTGTCCTGCTCCCTCTGCAATTCACTCTCACTCCATCTCGCTGTTGCCTGTGCTTCCACCTATTGCCCACAGAACATCACGCCACCAAGCTTATTAAATCAGTAGTTTCATTTTACACATTAAGTCGGTGACTGTGACTTTGGGACCATTTATCTCTGCCAAGGAATGAAGCCATAGGCCTAGAACACAGTCAAAGAAATTTACCCTTATCTTCTGGAAGATGATGACAGATAATATTCACTGGGAATTTACCACATGTCAGGACTTTTCTAGAGTGGTCAAGTAACTAGCCCAAGGTTAATATCTGGAGGAGTCAGAACTATGGAAATGAGGTTGGTACTGCTAACTTCTACTCCAGGCTTCCCTGGTGGCTCAGATAGTAAAGAATTTGCCACAATGTGGGAGACACAAGTTTGATCCCTGGGTTGGGAAGATCCTCTGGAGAAAGGAATGGCTACTTACTCCAGTATTCTTGCCTGGAGAATTCCATGGATAGAGGAGTCTGGCAGTCCATGGGGTCACAAAGAGTCAGGCACAACTGAGCAACTAACACTTCCACCTGCCTTTGGGGGTTTTTTCCAATGGTGAGTGACTGGAGATCTGAGCACTGAATAAATGAAGATTCATAGATGTTAGTCTTTGTAGTGATACTTAATTTGCTGATTAGTTTTAAGAGACGTTCTGATTTTGTTGGGAGAAACGGAAATGATTCTGATTCAAAATCAAGCTGGGGAACAGCTGACTTGGAGACACTGGTTCTGTGGCACTGGGCAACTAGGAGACAGCCCTGTTGTCCCCAGGAGCTCACAGTCCAGGTGCAAGAGAGGAAAGCAGGACTGGGTATGGGAAGGAAGAAGCAGGAAACTGCTTATTTTGTTAAAAACTTTTACTGTGCTTCGGCCTGTTGAACTATATGCTTGTGGTCTTTGTTGAAATTGAACAAAGCCAGGACCCATACCAGTTGTGTGTGCCTGGTTCATGATAGTTTTCTTAGAAGGTCAAGTGCCCAGCACATTATTTTCCTTGTCCAGCTCCCTTACCTCTCCAAACACTGATACATCAAGGACACATCAATGCCTAATTTACAGTATTGTTTTGAAGGTTATATTAGGATGATGGATGTCATGCCTGACCTGATTCAACAGGTGCTCAATTCCTCTCCTTTTTCTCTTCTTCTGTTCTGCCAGAAAAATTTCTCTCCTTTTTAAGTGTTCTGTGTAATTGGACCACTCATGGGGTTCTGTAGGGAACAAGGTATAAGGAAGGTTGGCAAGTGCTTGCAAACAAGACTCTCAACCAGGGCTGAACATTCTTGCAAACGAGATGTTCTGCCCAGTGTAGGGAACTAGGTATAAGGAAGGTTGAGAAGTGCTTGCAAACGAGACTCTCAACCAGGGCTGAATGTTCTTGCAAAAGAGATGTTCGGCTAAGAATCCTCTGTTTGTTCCCCGGGGGAAAAGAACATTTCTTGCAAACAAGGATGTTTCTCTGATTCCTCAAAAGGAACAGACCCAGGGACAAAACGGATTCTAAGTTGATAAGGAAGTTCCCCAAAACAAAGTCTTAGCTGCAGTAAATAAGTTAAGGTAAAGGTTATCTCGCCCTGTGCCTGCGCTCTGTATAGTCACTAAATCATAGTGCTTGGCAACTTGCCCTGTAGATTGTTGTGCAAAGGATATAAAATAAAGCAGCTGTAAGAAGCAAGGAGCTAAAGTAAAAAGATTCAAACCACTCTGCAGTGTTGGTGTTTCATTCCGTCGCCAGCAGGGTTCACTCATGGATTCAGTCCTTGTCAGGGAGCTAAGAGTCTGCAAGCTGTGTGGCACAGCCAAAAAAGAGAAAACTTAGATGCAAATAAAACGTGGAAATATTGTTGTTTATACAGGTTGCTTGTTAAAATTCTGAGTATATTACTCTGAAATTTTTAATAGTTTTTCTGGCCCCCAAGTAAAGTGCAGAATCAGTACCATGGTGTGGCTCCTGCCTGCCTCCTCCACTCTTCTTTCCTTAAGCTCCAGCCACACAGGATTTCTTCCTATGGGTCCTCCTAGGCCCAAGGCCTTCCTTCCAAGAGGCTATATCCTCCATCCTGACCAGTCTCACCCCAAATTGTTGCCTGGGTTGTATCCGTTCACTTTTCAGGTTAATCAGGCAAACTGTCCCGTTCTCCTCCAGACAAGATCTTGTTAAAATGAAGATTCTGATTCTGTCAGTCCAGGGTGGAGTCTAAGGTTCTGCATTTCTACCAATCTCCCAGGTGATTCCAATGCTGTCTGTCCAACAACCACACTTTGAGTAAGAGGCTTTGGACCTCATGAAGTCCCTTGTTCCTTGACTGTGCAACTTGTGTACTGTGTTCAAAAACATGGATGATAACGGAATTCACTGGAACTTTGCCTATCATAGCAAAAATCTGGAAATAAAGATCCTTCAACAGAAGACTGATTAAATCAGTTAAGCCCCACCCACCCACCTACCCCCACAGACACATACACACACCTATACACACATCCTTTGGAATATAAGGAAACCATTTTAAATGTCTATAGCTTATGGTTAATTTTTTATAAAGCAAACTGTAAAGCTCACATTGAGTTGACCTTTAGGCAATTATGTATGTATGTATATGTGTATGGGCCCAGAGTTATATCTAGGAAGATGTTTATGAATATGGGAACTTTAGTTGTCTCTTGATGATGAGCCATTTGAGGGAAGTGCAAGATTCACCCCACTGGGAATCAAATAGTTCTGTAGTATATATTTAATGAAAGAAATCCACATATAAGTGGACTCACACAGCTCAAACCCATGTTGTTCAAGGGTCAACTGTATATATACACATACATATAAAATACTTACAACTCTTCATGTGCTTCCATAGAACCCTATAAATCCTTATCTTAGTACTTAACACACTGATTCACAGTCGCCTATTCATCTGTTCAGGTCCTTCACAATGATCTGTCAGGGCAATGACTGTATCTAGTTCACTATGGTATTCCCCAGTACATTGCACAATTACTGCATGTCAACAATTACCGAATATATGGTTAATATCCATTTAAGAATGATTCCCCATTTTCCCTCAGGATGTTGCTCTACCTGATGGATCTCCTGGAACCGTGATCACTCTGGCCATTTTCTGGGAAGCTAACCTAGGAAAGACAGAATAAGCAGAACAGGAAGAACAATGTCTTTCAAGCTGTCATTGAGCCAATGACTTAACCAACTCTGGGTCAATCTACACTAGGACTTCTGGCTATATGAGAGAATAAACACCCTTGCTGTTGCTGGTGTTTGAGTTAGAAAGCATCACCAGTGAGAGACTGAGTAAATAAAAGAATGAATGACTAACCACTAGCATAAGAAAGCCAACTCCCCTAGAATGGAGTTAAAGTCTTGTCCTGGAGACTTCAAAAATTGCTTACTGTTCTTAAGACACTCAAGGTGATAAAACAAGCAAAGTCTTGATACTCGAGATGCTAGATTATAGTTTTCTTATTTCTTATTATAGTTTTCTAGATAAACTGGATTTTTAGGCAAAAGCTGCACTTTGCAAGGAAAAACAATCTCACTAGGGCTTCATTTAAAACCAAAGATAATATTCTTAGAGACATTTCAGAGTCAACATATATTTAATCCAATCTCCTAAATGTTAGCACGTGTAAGCATAACTTGGAGACTTTTTTAAAAAGCTGACTCTTGGGCCTCACCTGGGAAGATTTTGATTCAGTGGGATGTGGTAGGATCCAGGAATCTGCATTTTAGCCAGTAATCTGATGTGGATTATCTCAGAACACACTTCAAGAAACTCTATTCTAAAGCTTCCACTTTGTATATCTAGATCTTGACCACAAGAAATGATGTTTCACGTAATAATCAAGGCAGCAGATTCAAGTGATGGAAAGATCCAAAAGATGGGAGCCATATCTGGACTTCTCTATTCACTAGACTAAGACACTGATCAGGCAAGTCTCTCAAGCTCTCTATGTTTGAATGTCTCCATTTATTAAAAACTCAGATTAACAGTTCTCTGTATTACCAGTCCTGAGACTGGTTATAAAGATCAGAATGATCTCAGTAGCTGTTCTGTAAAAATATAATAAAATGCTCTTTGTTAGAACTCTGGTGTTTACTGAGCTCCTTAATAAGTAAAATTATTTGTGTTGTTTAGGGTCTATTCATTAAGCAAGAAATGAAGACTCACATTTTAAAAAGAGTGTTACATGGCCAAACTGTAATTCCTGGTTAACCTGAGTACTTGTTAACCAGAACATCCTATTCCTAAGCATTCTAACTAGGTTTCCATGGAAATAATACACATTTATTAACAACAATTTGTGAGTAGACTCCTTATCAAAGGGAGCTTCCTTGACTTGGGCAAAAATTAATGGCCCAACAACTCACAGAACTGGAGAAATCATATATCTGATAAAGGATAATATCTAAAGTACATAGAGAACTCCTAAAACACAACAACAACAACAAAACCCATTCAAAACAGGCAAAGGATTTCATAGACATTTCTCTAAAGAAGACACAGGAATAGCCAAAAAGCACATGAAAGACATTCAACCTCATTAATCAACAGGGAAATGCAAATCAAAACCACAGTGAGATACTACCTCACAAACATTAGGATGACTACAGTCAAAAAAAAAATCCAGAAAGCAACAAATATTGGTACAGCAACAGTGGAGCAATATGGCAGCTGAAAAATTAAACACAGAATTACCATACCATCCAGCAATTCCACTTCTGGATACATGCCAGAAGAATTAAAAGCAAGGTTTCAGAAAGATATTTGCACACCCATGTTTATAGCAAAATTATTCACAAGAGCTAAAACATAGAAGCAACCCAAGTGTCCATGAATGGATAAACAGATAAGCAAACTGTGGTACCTTAAAAAATGGAATATTATTCAGTCTTAAAAAGGAAAATAATCAAAGTCAAAATTAATAATGAGGTATTTTGCATTGTCTTTTTTGTACTGTCTTTGAAACCCAGGTCGTGTTTTACACTGAAAATGTCTCAGTCTGGACTAGCTGCATACCAGAAGCTAGTAGCTATTGTGTAAGAGTGTACAGGTCTAGATGACTCATTTTTGAAACCCAGTGCAAACACCTCTCACTATTTTATTTTGATCTTTGAATGTTCAAGCCTCTCTCTACATTCTTCACTCATTCATTGATCAGCAAACACTGGCATGTCCACTGTGCACCAAGTATTATGCTGGAAAGTGGAAATACAGTTTGTGACAGTGAGAGACACCCAGAGATGGCTATGAAATAATATAAAAGAATCGTGACATAGAATGTTGTTGTTATTGAGTCTCTTAAGTCAGAATCCAACTCTTTCCCAATCCCATGAACGGTAGCTCACCAGGCTCCTCTGTTCACAGGATTTCCCAAGTAAGAATACTGGAGTGGATTGCCATTTCCTCCTCCGGGAGAATCTTCCCCACCCAGGGATCAAATCCACGGCTCCTGCATTGGCAGGTGGATTCTTTACCACTGAACCAACCAGGGAAGCCCCATGACACAGAATAGATGCACTCTATTTTATGGGCACCTGAAAGGGGAAGGACACGTAGTTTTAGAGGTGGCCCTGAGCTGACTTCAACGACCTGTAATGTTAGCTATGAACAGAATGGCAAAGGGCATGCCAGAAGTGTCAGCTTGATCAAAGACCTGAAATAACGGATGGGGGTCCCCAGCAACCGCTAAAGAGTGCCTGTTAGGGCAAAGGTGAAAAAGGAAAGTAGGGAGGTAAGCAGAACCAGTGAAAGGCCTAGTGAGTCATGTTAGGCTTCTGAAATTTAAAAAAAAAAAAAAAAACACTACACTTTCTAAAATTTCAGAAGTAATTGTCACTCTGCAAGATCGTGTGCAATGCAAATGACATTGGATTGAAGCTTTTGCTGGTAACAGTCGCGCTTCTCCGGATTAGCTCCTCCAAGAGGGCAGGGCCATCTGCTATGCTCACCACCCTGCCCCAATGTCTGCAACACTGCCTGGCAGAGAGGGCACTAGGAAGTTTACAGAGTCGGCTTCTTCCTTCCGTCCTTTCCCCAAGTCTTCCCCTTCCGCTCAGTTCTGTGGGAGAGGGGGAAGGGCGCTAGCCCTAGCCTGCGCTTCGAAAGTCCTCCGGGGTTCAGAGGCAGGCCTCACCCTTCTAGAATGTTTCCTCATCTATAAAATGGGTTCAAAACTACCCGCCGCGCCGGACTGTTGCGTAACTCAGATGAATTCGAGAAAGTGCCTGGAAAAATGAAAAGGTGCGCTTCTTGGCCTTGAGGGTAGACTGACTTGACCTGTGGACTTCAAGGCCAGGTTTCCACCCTCCCTGGCCCAGATGGGCATCCTCGGCCAAAGTGCAGGGTGATCGATCCCAGAGCGTGGGACGCCCCGATCCGACACCCTGGGAGGTAACCCTACGCGTGACTGCTTAACGCGCCTCTGGAGGAGGCGCCACCTAAGGAGGAGGGGTGGGGGTTGCAACCTCTCCCATCGGTGTGGGAGCTACTCCTCAGTTTCCAGGGCCTGGACTTCCGAATCCCGCAGCCCCCGGCAGAGCAGAGCGCAGCAGACCCCTCCGGCACGCTGGTCTCCGTCCACCCCCTCCCAGCGTGTCCGAGAGGAGAAGAGGGTGGAGCGGACAGGCTCCCGCAGCCAATAAAATCAGCGGGTTCCTGGTCCGATCCCCTGCGCGGCTCGCCATTGGTCGCCACCCGGGTCTCGGCCCACCGAACCTTTGCGACCCGAGCCAATCGCTAGACGGCGAGGGGTCCTTAGGCTCGAGGGGAGCCGGCGGCGGGCGGCTGCGAGTGCTAGCAGGCGGGGAGCCGGTGGCGGTGACAAGCGGCGCGAGCCCGCAAACCGCCTCCCCCGTGCGGCGCGCCACCGGCTCCACCATGGAGCCCGCTGTGTCGCTGGCCGTGTGCGCGCTGCTCTTCCTGCTCTGGGTTCGTGTGAAGGGGCTAGAGTTCGTTCTCATCCACCAGCGCTGGGTGTTTGTGTGCCTCTTCCTCCTACCTCTCTCGCTCATCTTCGACATCTACTACTACGTGCGCGCCTGGGTGGTGTTCAAGCTCAGCAGCGCGCCGCGGCTGCACGAACAGCGCGTGCGGGACATCCAGAAGCAGGTGAGCGGCCCTGGGTGGGGCGGGAGCCAGGCGCGAAGTGGTGCGCGGCGCGGAGCAAGGGCTTCCCTGAAGAGGTGCCATTTGAGCGAGATTTGAACTCAACAGAAATGTGATGGGGGCGGGGGTGCTTCCCAAGAGGGAACGGAGGAAGCAAAGGCGTTGAATAGAACATTGCTCCGACATTTATGGAGTGCCTACTGTGTGCAGAGTACGTGCGGGTTATCAGGAGAGATGTAAAGAATCGTACTCAGGTAGCTCTCACCAGGCCCAGATGATTTCAGAAGAGGAGCTGGGCTTCAAGGAAGTGCCTCTGGCGCTGGTGACTGGGAAGTAGCGGGATTGATCTGGGGAACGTGTGAGCATATGAGGGGAGGGGCGGAAGGTCTGAAAGTCAGTTTGAAGCTAGGTTGCCGGCGGGGGCTTCAGTTTGGAGTTTACTCTGTAGCAAGAAGCTGAACATTTTTCACGTGCTTAGATTAGAGGACTAAAGTGACTAAAGACGGTAGCACCACACCAGGGTGGGGAGCCTCGCAGACCCTGCGCCAGGCGCTCACTCTTAAGAAGGCAGTATCCTTCCCTATGTCAGCGCTCACAGAACCCGTACGCCTGCTGCAGCTCACAGCCGAGCCTCGTCCTTCTGTGCCATCGCCAGAATGGACATCAGGCATGAACACCAGGCCTGGGCAGTTTCTTGGCGCCCTCTGCCCCTCCGTATGTTCCTTTCTTACTGGCCTCGGGTTGCACAGAGCTTCTGTTTCCTGCAGTCACCCTCACCACAGGTGTTGCAGCCTCCATGTTCTGTTTGCTGCTGGCCGAGTGCTGCCAATAAGAGCGTGAAGACGAATGCGGAGAGCCCCCGCTGGGAGGGATAGACCTTGGACCTGGTGGGAGCAGGCAGCATCTGGAAGCCCTTTGCTCAGGCTGCCATGGATTGTGCTAGTCAGTCACAGCTCCAGAGCCCTTCCTACTTTCGGTCTCGAATGCACCCTGTTTCCTAGTTCTTTCTGTGTGCTCAGATTCTCAGTTTCCCTGCTTATCTCCCCTATCAGAATGTGAGCTCCCTGAAGGCAGACTGGTGACTCCTCTCTGTCCAATGAGTCCTGGCCCAAAGCAGCACAGTGAGCACTTCTGAACCTAAGCTAAACCAAAGGGCTTCCCCTGTGGCCCAGTGGTAGAGAATCTTCCTGCAATGCAGAATCGCTGGGTTAGGAAGGTCCCCTGGAGAAGGAAATGGCAACCTGCTCCAGTAATTTTTTCCTGGGGAATCCCATGGACAGAGGAGCCTGGCAGGCTACAGTCAGTC
This sequence comes from Capra hircus, assembly GCF_001704415.2. Classification (NCBI taxonomy): domain Eukaryota; kingdom Metazoa; phylum Chordata; class Mammalia; order Artiodactyla; family Bovidae; genus Capra; species Capra hircus. Next base: position 29,370,171 of record NC_030810.1, on the reverse strand, counting down.
CATGGAGTCACAGAGTTGGACACAACTGAGCGACTAAACAGCAACATTAGGGACAGAAGACAAGGGGCCTTGCCAGACCAACCCACTGCTGTGGCCCTACCCTGTGCCACGCTCTGTGCCACTGATGTTTATTATTTTTCATCCTCACCGCCTTGCTGATAGGTCTTTGTGGGGGGTTTTTTGCATTTATTTTTTTGGTGGCAGCTTTTCCTGGACTATAAGTTTTCGTTTCTTCAGTTTATTCTGGGGTATCCTTTTCTTTCGTGCAACATCCTCTTCTGGTTGATGAATGATCTGCTCTTTATCAGTAAGGATCATCTCAGTATGGCAGAGAGAGTTATGTACAGGTCGATCCGACCATGAGCTCTGTAAGTCCTGAGCTGCATCTTGAGGCTCAATGACCAGAAAAGCTACATCTAAGTCCTTAAATTCACCATTACTCTCTGCACTTTTGAGCATGTGCAGTAAGGATTCAGGACTCTTTTTTGGGCCACCAACCCTGTGTCCAGCCCCACTGTTTGGCCTGGGCCCACCTACAAGCTCCAGTTGTAACGGCAGAATGCCACACATTGCTTCTGTTGAGTGACACCCTTCAGATACTTGGTGGCTTTTCGGATATGTATACTCTTAATGGCCTGGGCAGTTTCACGGGTGTTCTTAAAGTGAACACAAAGGTTCAAACCTCTTGATTTGCATAATTTTGTGGGGTTTTCTGGGTCAAGTAAATAGTAAACCATTTTCAGAGGTCACCCCTGGCCACTTACCAGGAAAGGGCCACCCTGGAAGATCTTGCACCTGTTCTACAAATGGAGAATATATTGAGACTCAAACTGTGAGTCATGTGTCTAAGATGATATAGCTCAATCTCTGAACCTGAGCTCTGACATTGCTTCTTTCCCAACCCTTTCCATTCTACCCTGGAGGTCTGGTTCTGTTGCCTCACTCCTGGAAAGTGGTGATAGCTACCTGACAGGTTGCCCATTTCCTGGGCCCTGCCCACCTCTCTCTGGCTTGCTCTGCCATAAGAGCATGGTGCCGCGGGATTACCTCCCTGCCCAAAATCTTGGTTGGCTCCCATCAGGATCCATCCCAACCAGTGTTTCAGACTTGATGAACTCCACATTCACCTCATGTTCCTGTCCTATCCTCCACCCCCAGTTCCCATTCGTGGCTACATGCAGCTCTCCCAGTGCATCCTGCTCACCTCCAGGTTTGTATTAAGTCCTGGGACTGCAGAGTTGGGCAGGGGCAAAGTCTGCTTGGTCACACCCTACTCATAGGAATCCCTTCCTCAGTTACATCCCTCTGTGCAAAACCTCTGCTTCACATGGGACCCTGGCCTCTCTGATCACAGAACAGTTCTTCCGCATGTTGAACTTCCCCATGTTGCCTGATAAGTTTCAATGCAGCCTATTCTAGGACTCTCGATTGCAAGTGACAGAAACTCAGCTCCAACTGGCTTGAGCAAAAGGGGACTTTACTGACCCAGGTCTTGAAAAGTCCAGAAGTAGGACTTGCTGGGCAGTCCAGTGGTTAAGACTCTGCCCTTACTCTGAGTTTCTAATGCAGGGGGCATGAGTTCAACCCCTGATCTGGGAACTAAGATTCCCACCTGCCACAGGGTCTGGCCAAAAAGAAGAGAGAAAAGTCCAGGAATAAAAGCGGCTCAGACTTCACTAGATCCAGCATCAGTCTCTGTCTTTCCACCCAGCTGTCATTCTTGGCTCTGCTTTGTTCTGAGTTGACTTCATTCTCAGGGAGGCTGTCTCCCTGCAGGGGCCCCAGCAGTGTCTGGCTTATATCCAGCCAGCCTAGCAACTCCAGTAAAGTGAGAGGGCCTCTTCTGGAATTGGTCTTAATTGGCTTAACTTGGATCACAGGCCCGTCCCTGAACTGGTCACTGTGGCCAGGGGGATGGAGTCAGACCTCGGTCATGTGCCCATCTCTGGGGGCAGGGGACAATCAGCATCACCCGGACCAAAGAAAGATGGGACTGTTAGAAGCACATGAAGAGGACACGGATGGTCGCAGGTCACAGCAGCAGATATCCACCTCCCTGCCATTTTCCATCAGCAAGAAGGGTTTGCTTCCTCCCATGTTCCTCCTGAGCTATTTGTTCTGTGTGTTTTGTGTTCAGGTCACTTATAGCAGAGCTTTAACAAAAGTTCTTCCTTCCATGTCTGATGGTGAATCTGGCCTCCTTTGCTGGTTCCCTCCCACTCAGAGTGATACATGAGTTAACATGCACAGATGCTTAGAACAGGGCTTGGCACATAATCAGCTTCAGTAGGTGTTAGCTGTTACTCCGTTGCCTATTAATATAAGCCCGTTTATCCTTCCAGGCCTGAAGTTGGGTAGTCCTGATGGTGAATCTGGGCTTTGCCTTTCAGCAGTTGTGTAATGTTGGGCAAGTTATTTTGCTTCTCATTTTCTTCATCTGCAAAAGGAGGCGGATCATCCCGAACACCTGGGTTGTTGTAAGAATTAAACGAAACAAGACACAACAGGTGGCTGGCACAGTGGGAACAGCTTATAGATACCGGGTTGAACAAAAAATTTGTTTGGGTTTACGTGAAAACCTGAACAAACTTTTCAGCCAACCCAATAGTTATCATTTGTGTGGTTGTTATTATTTCCAATATAACACCTGCCCTGAACTTTGCAGTTAGAATAAGTGTTTTCAAAGCACTTTGATCCTGCTTTCCAGCTCTTTCTTCATTTTGCTTTGTGGTGTGGCAACACTTTGACTTTTCTGTCGGCCTCACTAGCCAAGGAGAGTCCAGAGGGTAAGGCCAGTGGGCCTTTCATCATCCCACTCCTCCAGGTGTCTGGAAGGATTCAGGCCTCAGTAAATAATTGCCGACAAGCAAAGGCACTGTTCCCCGCCCCTTCTCCTGAAGGCAGGGCTATAAGCTGCCAGAGGATCCCTGGGGGGCCAGCTCAGCCTCTGCCTGTGTCTGCAGGTGCGGGAATGGAAGGAGCAGGGCAGCAAGACCTTCATGTGCACGGGGCGGCCTGGCTGGCTCACCGTCTCACTGCGGGTTGGAAAGTACAAGAAGACACACAAAAACATCATGATCAACCTGATGGACATTCTGGAGGTGGACACCAAAAAACAGGTGAGAGAAGTGGCACGGTTCTCTGGCTCTGGGAGTGGATGGGGAACTGCACCTGGTGCAGATGACTCACAGGGAGATAATTTTAGCCACAGGCATCCCAGAGTGAACGGGAACAAGGCCCTTGGTCATCACAGACAGCTCTGCCCACCACTGTCATCCTGCAGAGCCTCATAGCTTTGGCAGAGACTGATCATAGCCCCCTCTCACAGGTGGGCAGACTGAGAGCTCAGGGCGATTCTTTGATTATCTGCCACTCCACAGGAAGACAGGGATGGGGAACTCATGGGCAAGAATGACCCTGTTTACCTCTTCCCAGTAAGGAAGTGTGCTGGTGAAAATGGGACTGTGGAGGTGGCTCAGAGGGTAGGCCTCGTTCCAAGCTTTCTGGGGACCCACTTGTTAATAGCCTTAAATGTGTGAATCCTCTTTGGTCTATCTAGTATTTCTACTACTTGAACCGGGCTCTCAGAAAAGGGAAATAAAGACAAGAGAAAGAGAGAGATATTATATCACAACTTTATTTTTAATCAAAGACAATATGATATCCAATAGTAGGGAGTTGTTATATATGGTATGGCCACATGATGGCATTTTGTTGTGATGCCTTGTCCAAGTTACTTAATTTCCCTGTGCCTTTTCCTCCCCCCTTAACAGCTTTATTGCCATATACTTGACATACAATAAACTGCACATCGAGTTTTTATACATAGAACATGTATCATGTACCCTCTCTCTTTTTTTGTATGGCTTCTTTCACTCAGCATAATTATTCTCAGATTCATCCATGTATCAGAAGTACATTGTTTTATTGCTGTGTAGTAGTCCAATCGCAGTTTGTTTATCCTTTCACTTATTGATGGACATTTGGGTTGTTTCCAGTTTTGGTCTATTACAAGTAAAAGGGTGAAGAACATTTGAATATAGTCCAAATTGTTGTGTGGACATTTGTCCTTTTTTGAGGTAAATACCTGGCAGTGGAGTCACTGGGTCATATGGTAGGTGTATGGTTAACTTTCTAAGAACCTGTCAAATTATTTTCTAAAGTAGTTGTAACATTTACATCTCCACAAGTGGTCTAGTTGCTCCATATCATTGTAAACTTGGTATAGTTAATTTTAGCCATTCAATTGTAGGTATCTCAGTGTGATTTTTTAACTGTTAACGAGTAATGAATGATGTTTGGCATCTCTTCATGTGCATATTTGCTGTTTATATGCCTGTGGTGAAGTACAGGTCTTTTGCTAAAAATTTTTAACTGGGTTGTTTGTTTTCTTACTATATTCTAGAAGCAAGACTTTCATCAGATATACAGTTTGCATATATTTTCTCCTGGTGTTTGGCTTGTCTTTTGAAAACCAGAAGTTGTTTTAATTTTTATAAAGTCCAGTTTAGTAATTTCTTTTATGGATTGTGCTTTTAATGTTTTACTTAAAAAATCTTGCCCTACTCCATGTCTCAAAGGTTTTCTCTTTGTTTTCTTCCAGAAGTATTATATTTTTAGGGTTTACGCTTAGCACTGTGATTCATTTTGAGTTTGCATTTGATATGAGATATGGGTCCAAAATTTTTTTTTTGCACGTGGATTTCCAATTGTTCCAGCCTGTTTTGTTGAAAAGACAGTCCTTTCTCCGCTGAATTGTGTTTACACCTTTGCTGACATCAGTTGTCCATATTTTCAGGTCTTTTTCTGGACTCTGCTGTTCTGTTGATCTATCTATTTGCCTGTCTGTATGCCAAGAACACATTGTCTTGAATACTATAGCTTTATATTAGTAAGTCCAAAATAATGAGTTGGAAAGTATTCCTTCAATTTCACTTTTCTGGAGGAGCTTGTGTAGAATTGGTTTTGTTATTTAAAAGTCAGTGGAATTAACCAGCAAAGCTGTCTGAACCTGGAGTTCTCTTTGCAAGCAAGTTTTTAACTACAAATTAAGTTTTTTAAAAATAGATATAGGGCTCTTCAGTTTATTTGTTTCTTCTTGGTGAGCTGTGGCAGTTTGTGTCTAAAGGTATTTGTCCATTTTATTGAGTTGTGTAGTTGATTGACGTAAAGTTATTGTAATATTCCCTTACTGTCTTGTGGACATGTGTAGAATCTGTGATGATGTCATGTCTTTGATTTCTGATACTGATCATTTGTGTCTGCTCCCTTTTCCTCCTTAGCAATCTGACTAGAAGTTAATCAATTTTACCGATCTTCTCAAAGAACCAGCTTTTGGTTTCATTGATTTTTCTCTCTCTCTTTTTTGGGGTTTTCTATTTCACTGACTTCTGCTTTGATCTTTGTTAATTTCTTATGCTGACTTTGGGTTTAATTTTACTCTTCTTTGTCTAGTTTTTTAAGATAACAGCTGAGGTCATTGACTTAGACATTTCTTTATGTCTATTATGGATATTTAGTGCTATAAATTTCCCCCTAAGCATTGTTTTAGAGCTGTCCCCAAATCTGATATCTTACCATTTCATTCAATTCAAATTACTTTCTAGTTTCATTTTTGATATCTGCTTTGACCCAGAAGCATGTTATTTAGTCTCCAGATATTTAGGAGTTTTCCAGAGATCTTACTATTACTGATTTCTAATTTAATACAGTTGTCAGAAAACATACTTTATATGATTAAGATGCTTTTTGGCTAACTGAGACTTACTGTATGGGCTAGAATACAGTCTACTTGATAAATGTTCCTGTACCTTTTTTTTTTGTTTTTGAACCTTTTTTGTTTGTTTTTGAATGTATATTCTGTTTGGGGATGATGTGTACTGTAAGTGTCAGTTAGGTCAAGTTCATTGATAGTGTTGTTCAAGTTTTCTATATCCTTATGAATTTTCTCTCTACTTATTCTATCAGTTATTGAAAGGGGGATATTGAAATCTCTGTCTGTGATTATAGATTTGTTTTTATCTCTTGCACTTCTTACAGTTTTGCTTATATAATTTGAAGCTCTATTATTAGGTATACAAATGCTTGGGATTTTTATTTCCTCTTGATTAATTGATCCCTTTATCATTGTGAAACTACCTTTTTAAAAAAATTTTTATTGGAAGTATAGTTGTTTACACTGTTGTGTTAATTTCTGCTGTACAGCAAAGTACAGCAGAATATATGTATATATGTATATGTATATGTTCTTTTTCATTGTGACTTACTACAGAATACTGAATATAGTTCCCTGTGCTATACAGTAGGACCTCGTTGTTTATCCATTCTAAAGATAATAGTTTGCATCTGCTAATTCCAAACTCTCAGTCCATCCATCTGCCCTGCCGCTCAGTTTGGCAACCACAAGTCTGTCCTCTCTGTCTGTGAGTGTTTTTGTTTCATAGATAAGTATATGTGTGCCATTTTAAAATTTAAAGTATAATTGATTTCCAGTGTGTTAATTTCTGCTGTACAACAAAATGATTCAGTTGTGTGTGTCTCTGTGAAAGTGAAGTCACTCAGTCGTGTCCAATTCTTTGAGACCCCATGGACTCTAGCCTACCAGGCTCCTCCATCCATGGGATTTTCCAGGCAAGAGTACTGGAGTGGGTTGCCTTTTCCTTCTCCAGGGGATCTTCCTGACCTAGGGATCAAACCCAGGTCTCCCGCATTGCAGGCAGACGCTTTACCATCTGAGCCACCAGGGAAGTCAAGCTGTGTGTCTCTATATAAATATATATATATATATATATATATATATATATTCTTTTTCATATTTCTTTCCATTATGGTTTATCAAAGGATATTGAATGTAGTTCCCAGTGCTGTACCATAGGACCTTATTTATCTGTTCTGTGTATAATAGTTTGCATATGCTAAACCCAAGCTCCCAATCCTTCCCTCCCCTGTCGCAACCACAAGTCTGTTCTCTGTGTCTGTGGGTCTGTTTTCTGTTTCATAGATATGTTTATTTGTGTCATAATTTAGATTCCACATATCAGTGATATCATATGGTATTTTTCTGACTCCCTTCACTTAATATGATAATCTCCGTGTCCATCTATATTGCTGCAAATGGCATTATTTCATCCTTTTTTATAGCCGAGTAGTATTCCATAGTATGTATCCACCCCATCTTCTTTATCCTTTCACCTGTCAATGGACATTTAAATTGTTTCTGCGTTTTGACTATTGTAAACAGTGCTGCTGTAAACATATGGCCATGTGTTATTCCTAGGTCATATTCTTTGTTCAGAAATCTACTTTGTCTAAGTGGCAGCATGGTGTATCTTTTTCCATCATTTTCCTTTTAATCTATTTGTATCTTTATACTTGAAGTGTTTCTTGTAGACAGCACATAATTAAGTCTCGCCTTTTATCCAGCATGACAATTTCTGCCTTTTAATTCAGATTTAAGGCTACTTACATTTAATGTTATTATCGATAGTTTGAATTTGTTGCCTTGCTCTTTGTTTTCTGTGTGTGCCATTTGTTCTTCGTTCCCTTTTTCTGTCTGTTTTTTGGATATGATTGTTTTAGCTCTTGTTGACTTAAAGCTGTAAGTCTTTGTTTTGTTATTTTAGCAGTTGTTTTAGGATTTATGGTATATGCTTTCCTTGTCACTATCTACTTCAAGTGATGGTATCCCATTTGATGTGCAGCGTAAGAATCTTAATATGCTTCCACTTCTCTCCTCCCACCTTTGTGCTATTATTGTCATCCTTATATATATGTTATAAACCCCACACTACATTATTATTGTTACTAGTAGTAATCTTTTAAGGAAATTTAAATAAGAGAAATCTTATATATTTACCCATATTGTTACCATTTCTTCATTTTGAAGATTTATATTTCCATCTTTTTCATTTTCCTTCGGCCTGAAGAACCTCCTTTGACACTTCTTTATTTTTTAAAAAAATCTTTAACGACTTAATTTCTGGCTGCACTGAGTCCTCATTGCTTTGTATGGGGTTTTTCTAGTTGCGGCGAGCAGGGGTTACTCTCCGTTGCAGTGTGTGGGTTTCTCACTGTGGCGGCTTCTCTTCCTGTGACACTCGGGCTCTAGAGCACAGACTTCGGTAGCTGTGGCTCATGGACTCAGCTGCCGTGCGGCAGGTAGAATCTTCCCAGACAAGGGATCGAACCCGTGTCTCGCACAATGTTAGGCAGATTCGTAACCACTGGACCACTAGGGAACTTCCGTCTTAATCGTTTTTAAGTGTGTCATTCAGTGGCATTAAACCCGTGCGGCTCTCTTTCAGTCACCACCACCATCCATTGCCGTAACTCTTTTCTTCTTGTAAAACTGAAATTCTCCCCCCATGAAACAATAGCTCCCTAATCGTCCCTCTCCGTAGACCCTGGCAATCACTCTCTACTGTCTGTCTCTATAATTTTGACCACTCCAAGTACCTCATGTAAGTGGACCATACAGTATTTGTCCTTGTATGACTAGCTTTTTTTCCCTAGCAAAATGTCTTCTAGGTTTATTCATGTTATAGCATATTGCAGAATTTTCTTCTTTTTTTAAGGTTGGATAATATTCCATTGCATATCTGTACTACATTTAGCTTATGCATCCATTCATCCATGGACACTTGGGTTGCTTCTGTGTTTTACCTGTTGTGAATAATGCTGCTATGCACAGGGGTGTAGAGATATCATTTCAAGACCCTGCTTTCAATTATTTTGGGTATATACCCAGAAGTGGAATTGCTGTCTCACTTGTCCCACTTTCCTCAGGCAGTTCTATCTTTAATTTTTTAAGGAATGGCTGTACTGTTTTCCACAGTGATTGTACCATTTAACATCCCTACCAAGAGTGCACAAGGGTTTTAATTTTTCTAAATCCTTACCAGCACTTGTAATTTTCTGGTTTTGTTTTGTGCTTAATAACAGCCATCCTAATGGCTATGAGGTTGCCTTCATTTCTGAAAGATATTTTCAGTGGGTCTGGAATTCCAGGTTGACGGGTCTTTTTCCTTCAGTACTTCGAAGATACTCCAGCATCTTCTTACTTGCATTATTTCTAATAAGAAATCTCTCATGCTTTGTGTGTAACATATCTTTTTCCTTTGGCTGCCTTTAAGATTTTCTCTTTGTAACTAGTTTTAAGCAATTATTCCCTGCTGCTGAGGCAAGACCCTTAGAAGCACTCTACCTGTTGCCCTAAGAGTCGTAAAGTCTTCCAGTCTGAACTCTGGGAGTGAATAGTATTTCCTGCCCTGTGTGAGCCCATGGCTCTGTCACCTTCCAGGCTCTTTCCCTGACCTCAGCCTTGGGTAATTTACTCCTGTGTGTCCATCAGTTCCCAGCGGAATACTCAGTGGGCACTTTGGCAGTACTTCAGAGTTTTCTCTCAGCAGCTCTCTCCTCCCCAGCACTCTGTCCTGCAGACTCTGCTCACCTTTGTCTTATCGGGCCCTCAACTCAGAGTCCACAGGACTCCCCTTCCTATACTGCCTAACTCCAGGTGGCTAGCTGGAGCAGCCACAGAACTCACCCTGTTGATTTTCTGTCTCTTAGAGATCGTTAACTTCATTGTCTGATGTTCACTATGTTGAAAACTCCTGTTTTATTTATTTTGTCCTTTTTTTCCAGGCAGTAGGGTTAAACTAGTTCTTTTTGCTCCATCTGGACAGGAAGCAGAAGACCACTTGATGACACGTTCATGTGTCTGTCCTTTTTTTTTAAGTGTAAAAGTTTGTTTGTTTTTATGGTGACACAGACAAAATTATTCAAGTCAACAAATTTTTAAGGAATTTCACATGGTCTGATTTTTTTCTACTGCCAATCACCTTGGTTCCTCCAATGTCTGAGTCATAATCTTCAAGACAGCCCTTTCAAAAATAATGTTTGCTCAGCCCACAGTTTTCATGTCAGTCAGTCCACAATTCTTTTAGTTGGGCTTCTTTGATCTCCAGTGGAATATGGACTCACTTCAGAATTCCCCTACTGCAGTCTCTGTGATCCACTTTCCTCAGGCAGCTTGCCTTCCCTGGTGGTTCAGATGGTAAAGCGTATATAATATGGGAGACCTGGGTTTGATCCCTGGTTCAGGAAGATCCCCTGGAGAAGGAAATAGCAACCTACTCCAGTACTCTTGCCTGGAAAATCCCATGGATGGAGGAGCCTGGTAAGCTACAGTCCATGGGGTCTCAAAGAGTTGGACACGACTAAGTAACTTCACTTTCACTTCTCGCTTTCCTCAAGCAGCTTACTTTAAGACCATGTTTAAGGTCAGAAGAGATGGATCTGCCTCGAAGGTTATATCAAACTGAACAGTGTAAAAAATTATAGGAATACTGTATCAGTAGAAATACCAGGTTTAACATGAACAGAGCCAAGTAAACCAGTGATGCCAGATACTGAATTAATATTGTACTGTCCTTTGAACAAAAATCCAGGAGCATTTAATGACAAGGAATGATGTCACAGTATAGAATTAGTTTTTTTAGAAAAAGACAAGTCTGTGTTAGAAGTGTGTTTGTGTGTGTGTTGTATTAAAACAAAAAATAGCAATATAGATATGCATGGAAAAATATTGAAAGGAGATATAGTCAGAATAGTAAAATTGATACTTGAAAGAATTAGATTTAATGATTTTTATCTTCTTTGTGTATGCTGTTTCTTTCAAATAACTGAGTATTTCTTCTTCTAGAAGAAAAATAAACTAAGTATTAAGTATAAAGATTAAATTTTAAATAAATATACAAGTATAAAAATTAAACCCTAGCAAACCCACTGCCAGAGGCCCCATTCAATGAAGTTAGAGGTTGTGGAATCCTCTAGAAAGAGGCTGTAGAGGCCATACAGGAATCCCCATGGTGATTGTTTGGGAAGGTCTGGGACAACACCTTCTGCAGGCAGAATCCCTCATTCAGCCTGACAGCTTCCTTGTGACCCAGGGTCTCTCTTCTGTGTCAATAGATTGTCCGAGTGGAGCCCTTGGTGACCATGGGTCAGGTGACTGCCCTGCTGACCTCCATTGGCTGGACTCTGCCTGTGTTGCCCGAGCTGGATGACCTCACAGTGGGTAAGCCCTCAGACAGTCCTAGCATCAGAGCTAAGGGACCTCGGCCCACCTTCCGTACCATCTGTGATGGAAGCCACCCTGTCTCAGCTCACTCAGCTCTGAAGTCCGGGTGCACACTGCCTGCCAGTATGTGTCTGAACCCCTCATGTTATCAGACAGCACGTTTCAATCTCTGGTTCAAACCTCCTTCCCTGTAACGTGCACCCATTGTTGCAGTTTTCCCCCTTGGAACACACAGAGCAAGTCTAGTCTCTCCTTCCATAGGATTCCAGGTCCCAGAGCCTTTTCTTCTCCAAGGAAACCCCTTCAGGTCCTTCAGCTGTTTGCAAGGGTTTCCCCCACCCAACCAACCCGCCTTTCATCAAGGTTCCTGTTGACATGAATGTGCCTTAAGTTGGGTCTGGCCAGAGGTGGTGGTGTGTCTCCCACCCATCCCCCACCTTTAAACAAGCCCTCATGCTCACATCTCAGCCCTTCCTCCTCTCTCCTGCTCTCCACATCTGCAGAGATGGGACATCTCTCCTAAAATATGCCAGCCCTGTTGTGCCTGTCTCATGCTGCGAGCATCCCGGGCTCTAGCGAGGTGTCTTTTCCTAGCTCTCCCCCAACCCCTTCCAGCTCTTCCTGCCTAACACACATGTCTCTGCAGGAGGACTGATCATGGGCACAGGCATCGAGTCTTCATCCCATAAGTATGGCTTGTTCCAGCACATCTGCACTGCCTATGAGCTGGTCTTGGCTGATGGCAGCTTTGTGCGATGCACACCGGTGAGTTCAGGGGTGGGGGATGTCCCCACCAGCCTGCCCTGGGCATTAAGGACCCCTGGGAGGTGGCTCCCCTGGGGGTGCTTCCTTTAAAGTACCCCTGTCCAGTCTAGGTCTGTATTCGTGATAATAACAGATTTCTATAGCCCCTGAGGTGTGCTCAGATACTGTTACAAATGCTTCATGTATATTAAAGCATTTAGTTGTTAAGCCATCTTATGAAGTGGGTACTGATATTAGCTGGGCTTCTCTGGTGGCTCAGTGGTAAAGAATCCTCCTGCCAATGCAGGAGACACAGGTTCTGTTCCTGGGTCAGGAAGATCCCCTGGAGAAGGAAATGGCAACCTACTCCAGTATCCTTGCCTGGGAAATCCCATGAACAGAAGAGCCTGGTGGGCTATAGTCCATGGAGTTGCAAAAGAGTCAGACACAACTTAGTGACTAAACAACACCAACAACTTTTATTAGCCACTTTCTACAGATAGGAAACCAAAGCACAGAGAGGTTAATAAACTTTCCCCAAATCACATATCTAGTAAATCTCACATGGCTGGGATTCAGTCCCTGCTGATTGGACTCCCATGTCAATGCCCTTAGCTCTCCATGTCACCATACTATCTTGAAGTCAGGCCCAAGCATCAACACTCTATGCCGAGATGAGTTGTAGCGAAAAATAAGAGGGGCTGCTTTGGAGAAAAGAGGCAATTCCACTGCCCAAAGTAGGATGCAAACAGTTAAGGAGCAGCCAGGATCAAAACTTTAAATCAGCTCAGATCTCTCTGAGCATATATGGGGGCCCCTGGGATGGGAGGAACAGTGTGATCCCTTAGAAGCAGATGTTTCCGAGAGTCACTCTGTTGACCTCACAGAGACCAGGGCAGGACTCCAGGCTTGAGAGCTCTGGTCTAAACAAGGTAGACCTCTTTGAGGATTCACAGCAGTTCAGCGCATTTCCCTAAACCCTCGCCTGGGCCCCGCCTTCTAACCTGTTTATCAGCGGAGAGAGGAAGCAGACATTCTTGAATTGCTTCCCTGTCCTTGACACAGGTAGTGCCAAGACAGGGATTTAGCCCAGGCCCTGGGTTGTCTGCACCCCACTGCTGATGACGCCCTGTAGTACAGGATCCGGGATCAGATGTGCAGCATGAGTCCACTCCTCTTTGCAGATGGAAAACTCAGACCTGTTCTACGCTGTGCCCTGGTCCTGCGGGACTCTGGGCTTCCTGGTGGCTGCCGAGATCCGCATCATCCCTGCCAAGAAGTACATCAAGCTGCGGTTTGAGCCGGTGCACGGCCTGGAGGCCATCTGTGACAAGTTCACCCGCGAGTCCCAGCGACCAGAGAACCACTTCGTGGAAGGGCTGCTCTACTCTCTGGAGGAGGCCGTCATCATGACTGGGGTCATGACGGACGAGGCAGAGCCCAGCAAGGTAGGACAGAAGGAGGACAGCCTGGGCAGGCTGGGAGCAGAGCCAGATCCCCACCCTGACCCTGGCAGCCACCCTTTTCAAGGGTGCGACCTGGGTCAGCCCACCTGGGGTTCAGGCAGCAGCATCAGTAGTTGGCCATCTTTGGCAGTGACCAAAGCATCCACTTCCTCTGTCCCTACCACCTGCCAGGGACAGGCATAATCTTTGATCCTCACAGTAACCCCGTTTTATAGATGAGGCAACTGAGGTTCCAAGAGGCCATGTTAACTTCCACAAGATGACAGAGTGATTGATCTTATGCTTCAGAATCCAGATTGACACTGTGTAATTTTTTTTTTTTTTTAAGTTTTACTATTTTATCTTTGGCCACACCACCCAACATGCAGGATCTTAGTTCCCTGACCAGGGATTGAACCCACACGCCCGGAAGTAGAAGGGCAGAGTCTTAACCACTGGACCACCAGGGAAGACCCTACTGTGTATTTTTTAGTAGCCATTCTTTGTCCATTGAGAAAGTATTTGTGTCTGATGAGAGGCTTAGAAAGTATACAGAAGTAAAAAGAAAGGCTCCACACATAAACATGACCCAAGCCAGCTCTTGCTAACCTGTTTGACAGATTTATTTCCTCTCTTTCAATATATAGATTTTTTTAAAGCCTTTACAAAGTCATGTAACAGTGTTGAAATGGTTAAAGTACATCTCTTTACCCAAGCATGCACCCAGAGTGACCCCTTGTAACACTACACTCTTGAGGCCTATATGTGTGCATGTGTGTTTGTGCAAACACACGCTCTCGTATTGTCCTGTGATTTCCATTGTTGTCTGCAGATAATTGACCTAACTCATTGCTTCCCAATGAGTATTTTGCTTCAATGTTTTGCTCTTACAAATAAGATTACATTGAAGATTCTCTCGCATCTATCCTTGGCCTCTTGTACATGCATTTCTGTAGGACTGAGTCCAAGAAAAGGAATTTCTGACCCAGGGGTTTGAACACATTGAATGTTGATAGATACGACCAGTGGCCCTCCAGAAAAACATGTGTTTCTGTCCACTTCCAGCAGTGCAGTGGTGTGTGAGAATACCTTTCTCCCACATTCTTGCCAGTACTGGACAGCATCACTCTTTCATTTTTGCCAATCTGATAAGGTTAAAAATAGTAGCTCGTTTTATCTTGCAGTTCTCGGGTACTTTCAACATTACCATTTCTTTGCAGTGTTTCGGTTTGTCTTCAGCTGTGCTCACTGGTATAAAATTTTTAGTTTTCTGGTTTAGTGTGATAAGCATTTCTGCACGTCAGTTACATTGCCTTCATATTTAATATCTGCAGAAACATTGCAGTGAGCAAATGCCCTGTCATCTACTTAAACCACTGCCCCATAGTTGGAAATTAAAGTTGCATCCAGTTTTTCATTATTTTAATTAACGTAGCAGTGGACATCTTTCGCCTATACTTTGAGTAATGCCTTAAAGTAGCATCAAATGATAGGCCATCTTAAGGCTCTTAACTGTCCCTATGTACTTAAAACATTTTAAAATCAAAAGGGGCTCAAAAATCATCTGATACGATTCACTCTCCAAATAAGGCATGAAGGTCCAGAGAGGGAAAGAGGCTTCTCTGAGGACACACAGCAGGCCTGAGACAGATTTAAATTTGGGTCTCTGACTCCTGGTTGAGTGTTTGTACCCACATACCTGCTTCTAGAATTTAGCATCATCTGCAAACTTTGATCGAGCACCATTCCTACTAGTGAGACGCTAGTGAGCACTGGAGGATGAGGATCCCGGAGCAGGAGCAGGACTTTGGACCTCAAGCACAGACGCTCCGGTGCCCCCGAGCGCTTGCTCTGCCTGAGCTCAGGTTGGGCCAAAGCCCAGGCAGTGTGTCACTCTGAATCTGAACCTAGTCACCTGGCAAGGAGGTCTCATCCAGAGGTTTTCTCTCTTCTGAGGCACTCCCCTGGAGACTGCCAGTGGTGATGAGCTGAGGGCAGGGACCAAGGGGAATCACTTCCCGTCTCCCCACCAAAAGTCATCTCTTTGATGTGTTAGATGCCTAAAGTTGAGATTGTGTCCAGGGGGTTGCATAGCTTTGAAAATGTTTGAACACTCTGACCAGTTCCCTTCTTCCCCAAGACGACAAGGGTTTCCTCCAGAGGCTTGCCTGGTATCAGTGGCAGAGGGCCTGGGCCTAAGGCCACAGACCTTTGTAAAGTGCTCCTGTGAAAAAGACCCTGATTCCGCATGGGAACTGGGCCGGGGAGAGTGGTGGATGCCAGAGACTTGGGCACATGTCATCTGAGGAGCGCGTCTCCCCGACATGCCTGTTTGGCAGGCTGCTCAGGAGTTTGTCCCTGCATGCCAGGCACTGCCCACCCTGTGAGGATGCGGCCCGTCCACCCCGCAGATCCTGAGAGGAGGCGGTCCACACCCATTTTACAGGGGAGGCCCAGAGATAGGAAGTGGCTTGTTATCTGAGTGCTCGGGCTGGTACTGGAGCTCCTGTGGTCTCTCGGCTGCCAGTGGCCTGCCGTGTGCCCTGGGAGACACGCACCATCCCAGGCTTCTCTGGCGCAAATAGTTCCTGATGAGTCATGAGCACCAGGAGCACCTGTGTCTAGGTACCTCCGAGTCTCGGGTTCATCACGCAGCTGGTGTCACTGCCGTGTATGTGGCCAGGCCCACCTGGGGTTAGGTCAGATTGCTCTGTTCCTGTTGGGTCTGACTCCTCTTTGCGTGCACAGGTGGAGGCCAGCCTATGGCGACTTCTGCTTCCATGCTCTGACTGACTTGAACCAACAGGCTCTTTAGCCCATTTGAGCCCAGGCTCAAAGCCTGTGCTTTGTGGCCCTGTTTACTCCCTGCAGAGTGGCCTCTCAACTGAGTGGACCTGCACACAGGGTGATACGTAGATGGGCTGCAGGTGTTGGCTGCCAGAGATGGAAGGCACAGGCTGCCTGGCTCTGGGGTGGAAGGAACTGGCAAGGAGCTGAGGGCATTGAGAGGGGGCAGGAACTGAATACTGTGCCCCTACTGTGGGCAGTCACTGTGCTTGGCACTTTCTATATTATCTGTTTCAGTCTTTCCAACCATTTTGCCTGTACTGAAAATGAGGCTTGGAGAGGTTAAGTAACCTGCCAGGATCAGCCTAGTGCATCAAAAGTGGAAAAAGCAAACTGGCAAACAGCAGGAACAGGGTAGTCCCATTTCTATAAATCCATGTGTGTGTTTGAAAATAAAACCTAATGAACACATGTTAGCTTTCAGTAGTTCCCTCTGGAGGGTGAGGCTACAGGGGCATCTCTCTTTCAGGTTACTTATTTCTGCAGTGTCTAAGGTTTTCACCAGGAGCGTGTGTTGCTTTTAGAATCAGGAAAAAAAATTAATAGTTGTTTTTCTGTTTTTTTCTTAATAATGCCCACATTCCAGAACCTCCCATTCAAGGTTCTCTGCCATCCAGCCCTGGCGTTCTTTTGCAACAGGGGATGTGCTTGAGTCCTTGCCTTGCCTCTCGCCAGCCTTGTGGCCTCGGGTAGTCTCTTTAACCTTGATGATTCTTTCTCCTGGTTAGTGAGACAGGGACACCTCTTTCGTGGGAGGTTTTGGAGGAGATAATGCACGTCTACAAGGTCATGGAGGGGGTAAAGAATGAACACATTGGGTGCTGGGGCCTCCTCCCTCATGGCCATTTAGCCCATGCTAGGCTCATTCTCCAGCGACCCTGGCCTTGCTTACTTCTTGCTTCTGTTCCTGTCTTACCCTATCCAATGGTCCCCTCTCCTATGTGGCCTCCACTCTTTGCTTCCTCCTGTCCATTTGCTGAGCCCCAACTGGCTGCTATCTCACCTGCCCCATAAAACTTGGGTGCCTCTCCCACCCCCAGAGAATGGGCCCAAGCATCTGCAGTGTATGTATGTAATTTCTAACAGGCACAAAGATCTCTCACAAAGTATCTATTTTTACTGCCATTTAACATGTGAAGAAACAACCTCAGAGTGACCTGCTCAGTGTCACATAGCTAGTGGGCTACTAGGAGAGGGCCAGGCCTCAGCCACCCAACCTGGAGCCTGTGACCTTTCTGGGCGCCTGCCCTGCCTCTCTCTCTCTGAAAGCATTGACTCACAGTCCCTTTCATGGGTGAATAAGCTAAGGCCCAGAGAAGCTAAGTCACCCCAGGGCACACAGTAGGTAAAGTCCTGAACCATTTAGGACTGAAGAAGACACCAGCTAAACAAGATTGAGGCTTGGAGACGGCGGGGCTCAATACCAAGAAGCCCGTAGCTTTGCAGTGAGCGTCTCCCTCTGATGTTGGCTGTCTGTTGGGGGAATGCCTTGGCCAGAGAATGTGGAGCTTGGTCCAAGGCAGCAGGGAAAGCGTTTTGGTCAGTAAACCCTGTCAGCTGGGAGACCCAGTGGGACAGGTGACCCCCACTGCGTTTGTGCCAACCTGGCCTCGTGGGAGGCAGGCAGGGAGGACCATGCCTGTGCGGACCACTGCTCTGTGGCCGACCTCAGTGGGCGTCAGCTCTTCAGTTCTCTCCCTGAGAAGGAGGGGGCTGAGCTCTCGAGACTGTCAGGAGCTCACCATTGGGCCCCGGGCTCACCATTAACCTCCGTGAGCTTCTGCTCTCTCTGCTAGAGAAAGCCCGCTATGCTTAACCTCATCCAGCTTTCAAGAGCCTCCAAGGTGATTAACAGACATGAAAGAGCTCTAAGGAGGCCAGGAGTGCTGAACCGAAGCCAGGCATCTCTGTTACACCCTAGTGGCCTTCGGGGCTTATCTGCCTTCTGACAGCAGTGCCCTCTGGCATTTCAGCTGAACAGCATTGGCAACTACTACAAGCCGTGGTTCTTCAAGCACGTGGAGAACTACCTGAAGACAAACCGAGAGGGCCTGGAGTACATCCCCTTGCGACACTACTATCACCGCCACACGCGCAGCATCTTCTGGGAGCTCCAGGTGAGGCTCGGATTTCCCAGTAGTCCTGGCTCCTCCTGGCCGGGCTGGGAGCCGGCGCGGTTTCCCCTCCCCTGGGGGAGGAGAGTGGCTTTGTCCGCAGGAACCGGAGCAGCCTCCCACCCAGCAGCGCAGTGCTTGCTTCTGCGGAAAGGCCACCTTCCGTAAAGCGGCAGTTTCCCGGAGTACCAGCTGGAAAGCAGGTCCCCTGGCTGGCTGCTCTGGGGAACTCAGACCTGTCCCATCCTTGAGACACTGTAGCCTGGCCAAGCGGCCAGCCACTGGCCCTGAGAAGGGCCACAGGAAGCGACTGGTCCTGCCTAGGGCTGGGGGTAGCTGTCAGGCGTGTCCTTGACTTGTGGGTAGGAATTTGGTACTGTGCCATGAGAGATGGGGAGTGGTAACATTTTAAATAGCAGGTGAGGGAAGGCCTCTCGTGAGCTGCCTTATGAGCAGAGACCAGCATGGGGAAGACACACCAGGCAGAACTCGAGAGAGTGCTCCAGGCAGAGGAGGAACCAGAGCACGGCTCCTCGTTGGGCTGCCTGGGTTGCTGTTTTTCTTTTTTTTTAATTGAAGTGAAAACATAAACTTAACCATTTTAAAGTACGCAATTCAGTATTTTTGGTACATTCATGATATCGTGTGTCTACTGCCTCTATCTAGTTTTAAAATATTCTCATTGCCCTGAAAGGAAGCCCTATACCCATTAAGCAGTTTACTCCCCATTCTTTTTCCCCAGACTCTGTGGCAACCAGTGGTCTGTGTTCCATCTCTATGGGTCTACCTGTTCTAGACATTTTATATAAATGGAATCACGCAACACATGGCCTTTTGTGTCTGGCTTGTTCACTAAGGCTGTTCTCAAGGTTTATCCACACTGTAGCATGTATCAGTACATCATTCCTTTGTGTGCCTGAAAAATACCCCATTGTATGGATGAACCACAGTTTGTTTTTCCACTCATCTGCTGGTGGACTTTTGAGTTGTTGCCTCCTATTGGCTTTGTGAATAGCACTGCTGTAAACATTCATGTACACAAATTTATTTGGATACTACTTTTTGGTTTGGGGGCAGTCTCTGCCCAGAAGTGGGACTGCTGGATCTGTGTGATAATTCTTTGTCTAACTTGCTGAGGAACTGCCAGACGTTTTCACAGTGGTGAGCCATTTTACATCCCCAGCAGCAGCGTGCAAGTGTTCTAGTATCTCTGCATTCTCACCAGTGCCTGTTGTTTTCTGGTGTTCTGCTGTGGCCACCCTAGTGGGTAAGAAGTAGAATCCTGCTGTAATTTTGGTTTGCATTTTCCAAATGACTGATGATGTTGAATATCCTTGCAGTGCCTGTTGGCCATTTGTATATATTTTTTGAAGAACTGTCTATTCAGATCCTTTGCCCAATTTTAATTGCCTTGTTGATCTTTGTTGTTTTAAGAGTTCTATATATATTCTGGGTTATTAGACCTTGATCAAATACATGATTTGCAAATATTTCCCCCCATTCTGTAGGTGGTCTTTCACTGCCTTGATAATGTCTTTTGATTTAATACAAATGTTTTTGATGTTGATGATGTCCAGTTTAGTTTTTCTTGTGTTACTCATGCTTTTGAGTGTCGTATCTGTAAGAATCCGTTGCTAAATCCACTGGAGATTTAGCATTAATCGTGAAGATTCATTCCTGTGTTATCTTTTAAAAGCTGTATAGTTTTAGCTCTTATATTTATGTATTTATTTATTTATTTTCAGTTTAATAAGCCTTTTTTTTTTTCCAGAATAAGGCATATTTACTTCTTCTTCTTTTTTTTTTTTTTTCAATACTGTATAGATTTTGCCATACATTGACATGAATCCAGCACGGGTGTATATGCATTCCCAAGCATGAACCCCCCTCCCACCTCCCTCCCCATAACATCTCTCTGGGTCATCACCATGTACCATCCCCAAGCATTGCTGTATCCTGCGTCGGACATAGACTGGCGATTCGATTCTTAGCTCTTATATTTAGGTTCTTGATCCATTTTAAGTTTTGTATATTTGGTGAGAGGTGGGGGTCCAACTCCATTTTTTTTACATCACAGCAGGATGCAAGTTGTCACAGCAAGCATGCATGTTTTTAAAAAACAGGAAGAAGGCCCTTTAGCTAGACCCATGGTGGAGAATGGGGTCAAATAGCAGCTAGAGCCTAGATCGTGTAGATGCTTGTAGTTCAGGAGAGGACTTTCTATTTTGCTTTGTGTGATAAGAAAGCCAGTGGAGGACTTTGTACAGAAAAATGACATGACCTGATTTTTGTTTTAAAACAATAGTTTTGACAGCTGGCTGGAGAGCGGATGGGTAGGGTGACTAGAGAGGAAGAGAAGAAGAAGGAAGGATTCTGTTGTCTGGAGTGGTAGCAGTGGAGGAGGAAAGCAGTCTCAGATCTGGGAGGTACTGCGAAGATTGAACCAACCAACAGGATTTCCAACAGAGTATGATTCCAAGGTTAGGGACCCAAGCAACTGGGTGACCTGAGGTGCCATTGACTGCCATGTGCCATGTGGGGGAGGGGTCTGGGAAGGAAAATTAGAAGTTTGGTCTGGGACATGTCAGCGTGAGATGCTTCTCAGACATCCAGGTGGGATGTCAAGTGGGCAGTTGGCCCACATGTCAAATCTTCAAAGGTTGAAGGATCACATACCACTGTGGGTAGCATCAGCAGAGAGATGTTAATTAAAGTCATGGGACTAAACAAGTGAGGGAAGTTAGAGAAGACAAGTCCCAGAGCCAAGCCCTACAGGTCAGGGGAGGAGAAACCAGCCAGGAGAGGAGAAAGCGGCATCAGTCGGAGGGAAGGAGAAACCCAGGAGAACTGGCAACCTGGACAGTGTGACAAGAAGGAAGATGAACAGCTGTGTCAAATGTCCCTGAGTGAGACGAGGACAAAGAATTGACCTCTGGTGATGACCTTGAGCCATGGGGCTGAAAGCCTGATGTGAGTTAAAGAGAAAATGGAGACAAGGAAGTGGGGACAGTGAAACCAGAGGTCTGAGAAGGCTCAGTACTGGGGGAAGCAGAGCAGTGGGGTGGTAGCCGGGGGGTGTGCGCGGGGAGTATGGGAGCAAGGGAGACGACAGAAGGGAGGAATGACTGCATGCGATGCGCTGGCGGAGCAGGAAAGAGGGCGTGCTCGCAGGGTGAGCCCTGAGCACGGGCGGGCCCTGCGCTCAGGCGGGGAGGGCGCCCTTAGTGAGAGCCTGGAGAGTCACCCCCTGGACAGTTAATGGAACAGTTGCTCTGGGGTGTGGGCGTTCTCTTCCAGTTGTTCCTCAGTGAAATAGGAAGCAAGGACTTCAGCCAAGATGAGGGGGCGAGGGGTTGTTGAAGGACTGAGGGATGAGTTGGGAACTTGTCCCTTGGAGGGTGGGAATGAGTTGACTGGGAAAATGTCATAGGGTTGCCAGGCAACAGTGGGCCTGCCAAAGATTCCTGAGCGTGCATTTACAGAGACCCGCCCTGATGGCTGTAGGTTTTCACACATTCAGCTGTGTAGATGGGACAGAGAATAAGGAGAAAGTTAGATTTAACTACGGTTGAGATTTTGCGGATGAGTAAGACAAGTTGAGGCAGGGTTGGAGAAGCTGGGACGGGATCGTGATCAATTCGTGATGAATTCGGAGCCAGCTTGGGGGAGGGGTTGGTGAGGGTGTGCGGGGCTGACGGGACTGACACGCTGGCCTGGGTGCCCCTTGGGGTGAAGAGTTGACGTCAGAGCACTGGAGGCATACGTGGCAGGGAGAGGTAGGGGTGGCCAGAGGACCAGTGCTTGAAATGGAAACTGTGGTGTTTTCCCCCAGCATCCAGTTCTGCAGGAATGAAGTCCTTAGACCCTGTAGTCGCTGACCTTCAACACACCCTGAAAAGAATTCAGGGTAAAGGTCAAGAATGACGCTGTCTGTGCTCTTGGCAAACTTCCAGAACAGACCTTCGCATAGTTAGAAGATATTTGAGGAGAACATTTTCCAAAACTCTTGCATCTTCACGTACTTGGTAAAGCAATGAAACCATTAATAAGACATCTGTTCCTTGTAACTAGAAACAACCTTCAACCAAGAGACGTGCTTGATGACAGTTGTTGTTTAGTCGCTGAGTCATGTCTGACTCTCTGTGACCCCATGGAGTGTAGCCCACCAGGCTCCTTCTGTCCATGGGATTTCGCAGGCAAGAACACTGGAGTGGATAGCCATTCCCTTCTCCAGGGGATCTTCCTGACCCAGGGATCAGACCTGTGTCTCCTGCACTGAAAGGCAGTTTCTTTACCACTGAGTCACCGGAGGAGCCCTGGATGACATGTATCCTTGGCCAAAATCACATACATACTGACCTCACCTTTACCTCTTCACAGCAGTTTTTCAGCACTGTCTGACAGTGGGTCTTCTGTGCGGCAATCTCAGTGAGATACTGAATAAACTCAACTCATAGCTCTGATGTTATTTTTTTTCTTTCCCCCAAGTCAACAGAGGTAGTGAATATAACATCAAGAGGTCAGCAAACTTCTTTAAAGGGCCAAATAGCAAAGGCTTCAGGCTCTGCAGATCATACTTCCTGTCACAGCTGCTCGGCCCTGCCTTTGTAGCCCAAGAGCAGCCCCAGGCAGCGCTCGAACAAATGAGTGTGGCTGTGCCCCAGTGAAACTATATATAAACACAGGCAGGGACTGGATTTAGCCAGTGGGCTGGATCCACCTGTAGACCGATCACCACATGCTCTAGTTTGTCATCCTGTGCTCAGGAGCGTGATGTGAAAGTCAGTGCAGAGGCCAGGTGAAAGGGAAGACGGCTGGAGGACAAACAGGATTATCAGGGGGCAGGTGTTAAACCATATCAGTGATAGCATCAGTCTTGGGGAAGGTGGCAGTGATCCGGGCATTCGGGGGCTGATGGGGGTTGGAGGTGGTGGGGATGTCGCTAAGGATTTCCAGGGAAAGGAGGGGCAGAGACCTCAGAGCAGTAATGAGGGACCAAGAGGAGCCCACCTCACCTCTATCTACCCCAGAGGGTCATGGAGAGAAAATGATACCACGTCAGAAGGCTGCAGCCAGGTATCAGCTAAGAGCAAGGAAACAAGTAGATGGTTGAGAGAATAACTTGAGGATGGAGCAGGTTTGCTGCTGTTAGACCATGAGAGAGCACAGGGGAGGGGTTGGGAGATGGGGAACAGTGGCTGGTGGGATCAGATGAAAAGATACTGCTTGGCTGCAGCATAGCAAGGATGCTAGTTAGAGGTACCCAGAAGTCCACAGCAGCTAAGATCAACAGGAAAGTCAGGCATGAAAGAATTACACCTGGTGGTGTCCTACAAGGGGGTGTCGGGTCAGTTCTAATCATGGGCGAGGTCTCTGGGCAGAACATGAGGGGGCAGTGGTGAGGAGTGCAGGAGTGAGCAGAAGAGGGTTGGTTCCTCAAGGCCTGGGGAGCCCTGGGCTTCGTCCATCCCTATTAGTCCTGCTTCAAGGAGTGTCCAGGCCCAGAGCATTTGGTGGAAAGTTTTGCCAAAAGCAGAAAACTCCCAACTCCTCCTTTATCTCTGCCAAGAGCAGTGTTAAGGTTGTGGGAGGTGTGAGCTGGGATATTTAAGGGACAGGAAAGCCAAGAGAAGCCAGCAAAGTACATGAGAGCACATCAGAATGAGGGCCACAGTAGCTAACATCAGTCCCTCCTTATGTGTTAGTTCTTCCGTCAAACGCTTTATGCCCTTCTCTCCATCTTCCTGACAACCCTGGAAAGGTAGGTCCTGGTGTTATTTCCCTTCTACAGATGAAGAAGCTGGTTTAGGTTATCCAAATTAACACAGCTCAGTAAGGGATAGAGTGTAATAGTAAGGGTTATCTATCGCTGCATGATGAATTCACCCCACATTCTGAAGATGAAAGCAGCTGCCATCTGTTACCGCACAGTTTCGAGGGTCAGAGATTGGAGAGCAATGATGTGGGCATTCTGGCTCAGGGTTGCAGTCAAGGTCTCGGTCAGGCTGGTGTGCTAGCCTTCAGGAAGTTGAGAATCTGCCTTCTGGAAGGCCCCCTAAGGTGGCAGTCAATGAGAAGCCTCTGTTCGTTGCCCCCTGGGCTGCTCACGTACCTCACCACAGGGCGGCAGGCTTCCCCCAGAGCAGGTGATCCAGAGAGACCCCGGAGGGGTCCTCAGCGCCTCCCGTGACCCAGTCTTATCACCTTGCGACTCTCTCCATATTTGCCTGTAGGGTGGAGTCTCCAGTCACTCAAGGTCGGGGGAGTTAAGCGCCACCTCTTGAAGAAGGGAGTGGCAGAGAACTCCTGGATAGGTTTTGAAACCAGAGAGCTAGGTTTCAAAATGAGGTGTGTCTTATATTTTTTTGCTGCTAAACACTAGCCTTTACTACCTGAAGTTAAAGGAAGAGTCTGAAAGGATGGGTGTTTTACTATTGAGATGTGCATACAGGGAGTTTATCTGGGGGAACTCCGGTGATCCTCAACTGCGAGAGAAAATGCAAGTAGGGGTGGGTGGAGAGACAAGTTGAGGTGTGATACAGTCATAGCGAAGACCTTAGCCAAGCCGCAGGGAGGTCTGCAGCTGTGTGATCCTCCCGAGTTGTCTCCCCTTGAGGCCAGGAGCTGGGACTTTGCAGCCCAACCCCATGAAAGGTGATGTTGGAGACATTGCATGTTGGGTTTCAGGCCATTGCAATAAAGCGAATATCACAATAAAGTGAGTTACACAAATATTTTGGTTTCCCAGTGCATAGAAAAGTTAATGTTTACAGTATACTATAGTCTATTAAGTGAGCACCAGCATTGTGTCTTAAAAAAAAAAACAAAAAATTATATACCTTAATTTAAAAATACTTTGTGGCTGAAAAATGCTAACCATCATCTGAGCTGTCAGTGAGTCAGAGTATGATGTCAGGGACCACCGTCACAGATCAGAAGTGCAGTAAAACAAGACAGTCTGAACAGGGTCAGGAAGCCAGGACAGAGGGCGCAGTAGCACCCGGTGTGCTGGCGCTCAAGGCCCAGTGATAAGCAGGAGCCTAGTAGATGCTGCCATTTGTGAGCTGCAGGTTTTTTAAGCCCACCGACTTGTCTGTGCATCAGTGTCTCTAGGAAGGGACACAAATAATTCCTAACAATGCCTGCCTCCGGGGAGGGGAACGAGACTGGGATGGAGGAGGAATGATGAGTGGTCAGGGCTGTGGAAGGAAGCTTGGCCTCTGCGGAGCGTTTCTGCTGTTTCTGCTGTTTGGCTTCTCCAAAGATAACCAAGAGAACAGTAAAGGCCACGCTATTTCCTAAACTCCTGTTGTATTCCAGGAACTGGTGTAGGAGCTGGAATCGAACAGAGAAGAAAGCGGACAGGCCCCTCCCTCCCTTGTGGAAGAGGGCTGGTGATCAGAGAAGGCGATTCGCAGGGCGGCGAGAGGCACACAGCCTCTGAAGCGTGGTGGTGGCTCCTTTGGGAAGCTGCCCCTGGCCCTAGTCTGACGTGAACCCTTTTATGTGCTGCCTCTGCCTCTCTCTGTCGCACCTCTTCCACACCTGGGGTCAGGGACCACGTCTTGGTGACCTGGGTGTCTTCAGCACCCAGCACAGAATCTCGCACCTGAGCACGTAGGCACCTCGTCATTACATAATGAAGGAAGGGACATCCTTGGCTTCAAGGTCCCGGGAGCTGTGAGGATGGGGTGCCAGATGGACGCTGGTCACCTTGAGGAAGATGGCAAGCTGGGAGCAGAGAGGACGATCGTGAGCAGGGGCTCCTCTCGCGTGGCAGTTGGAGGCACAGAAGAGGAAGGCCAGCCCTGCTCAGGGGGGTTTCCTGAGAGGCCAGCTTGAGGGAGGCAGGCGGGTGGCCCTGTGAGGGGCCACAGGAGCAAGAGGAAGTATCTAGTTCTGCCTAGAGTTGAAGATAGTTGTGAGCTTGGCCTTGACAGGTGAGCAAGAATTTGCAGTTGCGTGTATGGAAGGATGGGGAGCAGTGACAGTTTAATAGGGGTGTCAGAGAAGGCCTTGGAGATGCTGTAAACCGAAGGCTCGTTGTTGGGCCTGCACCAGACCTTTCCCACACACACTGGCTGTGTGACCCTAGGGAAAATTGCCTAAGCTCTGGGTATCCATCTGGTTCATCAGTCAACAGCATTTATTTCTCAAACATTTATCGAATGTCTGCACTGTGCCAGCCACAGTGACCTCAACAACCAGAACAGCACTGATAGCTTTTTGTTGTCATTTTGCCCCAGTCTGAGTGCCTTCCATTTGGTATTCACCAGTCACTCTCACAAGTCCCATATTACAGATCAGGAAACTGAGCTCAGAGAAGTCAAGTCACCAGCCCATGGATATCACAATCCGTAAATGCCAGAGCTGTGAATCAAACCCAGATCCAGCTGGGTAAAGCCTGAGTACCACCATTGCCCCTGCAGAGAGGAGTGGACCTGTCCTACTTCTGTGAAGCCCCCAGGGAGGTCCTGGCCCTGCTGGGCTCCTTCTCTTCATCCCCACCGCTCGTCTTTCAGGACATCATCCCCTTTGGCAACAACCCCATCTTCCGCTACCTCTTTGGTTGGATGGTGCCTCCCAAGATCTCCCTGCTGAAGCTGACCCAGGGCGAGACGCTGCGCAAGCTGTACGAGCAGCACCACGTGGTACAGGACATGCTGGTGCCCATGAAGTGCCTGCCGCAGGCCCTGCACACCTTCCACAACGACATCCATGTGAGCTGGGGCTTGGGGGGAGCAGGCGAGGGATGGCTCCTTGGGCAGCAGGGGGCCCCAGGCAGCCCTCCTCTGGTCGGGAGCAGGGTGGACTGGCTGCGAGCCTTCCACCTGTGGGAGGAAAAGCACTGACCTGCCCCTCCGGCCCCCAGGTCTACCCCATCTGGCTGTGCCCGTTCATCCTGCCCAGCCAGCCGGGCCTGGTGCACCCCAAGGGAGACGAGACCGAGCTCTATGTCGACATTGGTGCCTACGGGGAGCCACGTGTGAAGCATTTTGAAGCCCGGTCCTGCATGAGGCAGTTGGAGAAGTTTGTCCGAAGTGTGCACGGGTGAGCGAGTGCCCAGAGTGTGGACAATGCCCTGGGAGGGTGCGGGGAAGGCCAAGACGCCAGCTCCATGGCCAGACCCTTGGGTGCTGAATGACCCCTCAGACTCAGGAAGGGAGTTGGGAGATTCTAAGGAGGTGGAATTACAGGTCTTCTTAGCCTTCCCTTATACCTGCATCCTCCGCCTCTCCACTGAGCATCCCAACAGTACCCCAGCTGCTAGAACCAGAAACCCAGGAGTTACCCCACTCCCCACCGCAGGGCAGGCCATGGGGGTACTTTAGACATACCCAGGGGCTCCCGCTCCAGCATGGAGACCAAAACTGAGGAGGGAAGACTCAGGACCATGAAAGCCACACAGAGGCCTGGACAGTGCATTGTTCAGAAATGTCCTGAAACAGACTGTAAGCAAATCTCAAAATAGTTACGCTGACTGAAAGAAGCCAGGAAAAATGAGTACTGTATGGTTCTATTTTCATATACATACATACATACATACATACATACATACATACATATATATATATATATACACATTCTGTTTATGTAAAATTCTGGAAAGCACAGTTGAACCCATGGTGACAGAAGGCACGTCTGCCTGGGGTTGTGGAGGGTGATGGATGGCACCGGGGAATTCACGCTGTGAGGATGGCTGTGACTGTTGTCTGGAGTGAGGTGACTGTTTCAAGGTTGTGAGGTGACTGTTTCAAGGTTGTAGGCATTATATAACATCAAATTTATCAAGCTGCAGTTTTCTTTTTTAATGTATTTTTAAAATTTGCTTATTTTCTATATTCTGTTGAAGTTTAGATGATGTACAATATTATATATTACAGGTATACGATATAGTGATTCACAATTTTTAAAGGTCATGCTCTATTTATGGGCTTCCCAGGTGGCCCTAGTGGTAAAGAACCTGCCTGCTAATGTAGGAGTCATAAGAACCACGAGTTGGATCCCTGGGTTGGAAAGATCCCCTGGAGTGGGCATAGCAACCCATTCCAGTATTCTTGCCTGGAAAATCCCACACAGAGGAGCCTGGAGGGCTACAGTCCATAGGGTCCCAAAGAGTTGGACAGGACTGAAGCAACTTAGCATGAACACATGCCCTGTTTATAGTTATCATAAAATAGTGGGTCTGTTTTCTGTGTTACACAATGTATCCTTGTAGCTTCCAGCTATACGCTTTCATCGGGTGCAGCTTATTGAATGTCAAAAAAGGGAAAGAAAGCAGGCTGGCAACTGCATCAGGGGAGCAGACACGCAGCACACTGCATCCTGCAAACTCTTCCTCCGCTGCCACTTAAAGCCCTGAGCCCAGACTCCCCGTCTGCAAAATGGGGTTAAAATTCATGCCCCAGCCTCAACCACTAGCTCGTTAGTGGGGGGTCAAACAAGAGAAATCCCCCAAAAGCTTGTCCTGCCCTGCAGAGCAGGCAGTGCATTAGGGGTGCATTAGGGGTGACGAGTTCTCTGCACCCCTTTCCCCTCCCGGGGCCTCTGTGCCCCGCCCCTGAGCCCTCGCCCCTGTGCCCTCGCCCCTGTGTCTGCGCTGCAGGTTCCAGATGCTGTATGCCGACTGCTACATGGACCGGGAGGAGTTCTGGGAGATGTTCGACGGCTCCCTGTACCACAGGCTGCGGAAGCAGCTCGGCTGCCAGGATGCCTTCCCTGAGGTCTACGACAAGATCTGCAAGGCTGCCAGGCACTGAGCCGGAGCCTGCTCAGGAGGAGGCAGACGCGAGGGGGGCCCTGTCCCCAGGGCCAGAAGGCATCTACCCTTCACTCAAGCTTGGCGGCTCTGCCAGATCCCCACTTTGAGAAAGAAACCCCTCCAGAGACACCCCCTACCCACATGGCCTCGACGGCTTGCTCCCAGCTTCCAGGGGCGGCTGGGTGGAGTGGAAAGGATGTGAGATTTGAAGTCAGACAAACCTGAGTCCAGTTCCCAGTTCAGCCACTCATTAGCTGTGTGACTCCAGGCGTCACTGAGCCCTTCTGAGCCCAGCTCCTCATCTGTCGAAAGTGGGGGTGGGTAGTGCTCCCTGCCTGCTGTGACATCTAAGTCAAGCACCCATTGCAGAGGACGTGCTGAAGAACTGACAGCTACTGTTAGCACAGCTTCCTGCTCAGCATGTCATCAGACTAAAGTGCTTTGAATTCAGTGGTTGGGTCCGGGAAGGCTCCACATCAGGTTACCTGGGCTCAGGTTTGGTGGAAAGGGGTGCCCTGGAGTTGTACTGCCATCATTTGTCAGCCAGAAGAGTTCCTCGCGGAGGGAAGGAAGGAAAGTTCCTTTCCATCGCTGGGCTCTTGGGAGGGCAACAGATGGGGTAGGCAGGCCCAAGACGTGCTGTGCCAAAGTCAGGTCTGATTCCAAAGTTCCCTCTGTCTTCCTTGGTGACGCCCTGCCCCTTCTTCATGCTCAGGCTTGCAGGCCCACCTCAACCATTGCCCGAGCCCACTCAGAGAGGACTGTGTGCTTGGAGAAGACACTTCAGGGTGGAATCCTGTCTGGGCCTGGGGCAGGTGGGGTGAGTGGTTTTGGCTCTGAATCCATAGGACCTGGGCTCATTCTCGCCTCTCCACCCTCCATGCCGCTTGTCCCAGACCCTGCTTCAACCTGCTGGGGTGTGTCCTCCACTCTGCAGTGGGGCTGGAAGTTGGCGGGAGGGGACCACACCAAGCAGGAAAATGGAGCCTGTCATCCTTAGGTCTCGTGGGGATCCTCACTGTGGCGCTGAAAGAAAACAGCATCGACTTGATTTCTCCAACCACTCATCCCCTCCTTTTTTTTTTTTTCCCCTCTCCCCACCCCCAGCTGTAGTTAATTTTAGTGCCTTACAAATCCTAAGCTCAGAGAAAAGTTAGCTTCGTGTCTGTTCCAGAGGGAAGGAAACCTTCCCAGGCCCCTGCCCACCTATTAAAGCTTGGTTGTTTACGCAGCTCCATCTTAAGAACTGCCCAGCCTCAGCTGAAAACCCAGACTCTGAGAGGGAATGATGTAAGGGAATTAAGTGAGCTGGGCCAGGCAGTGATGGCTGGGAGCTGGGAGGCCTGGGCTTCAGTCCTGGCTGTATGCTTCACAAGCTCTGCCTCCATGGGCAAGTCATTTGTCCCTCTGAGCTGCAGTTTCCTCATCTGTCACATCCATGTACACAAGACCACCCGAGGCTCTTCTGCTTTAGAAGTGCACAGCTGTCTTAAACACCGCGGTTGCAAACCCCACGAAAAAGCCTCGTCCGCGTGGAAAGTCAGAGGGAAAGGAAATGGTCCAGGTGGGGGTCGTCTGCCATGTAAGACCCTTCCTTCAGCCCAAGGCCAGCTCTCATCTTCAGAAAGGCACATCCGTGGCCTGCGAGGAAGTGTCACTGTTGTCACCACGGGCTGCAGAAGCCTCCCAGGGTCACACTTTGGCCGCCGAGGCTCACTCCACCCACCCCGGGTTTGGCACACTGTGGTGTCTTGATGTGGTCCTGGGAGTGCCAGGCACACTCGGAGCGCTCAAAAGGCAGAGGAACCACTCTTACCCATTTGGCCTCTGGAGGGGGCATAAAATCAGAAACCTCATTTTCTCGCTTGTATGCAAAGCATGTGAACTCTGGCACTAGCTCTCCCAGTGGGGCCTGTGGGCTTCTTGCTCAGCGGTAAACTGATGATCCTACTTGCTGTAGAGGAAGGGTTAACCCGAGCGAGATAAGGCCCCATGCTTTCAGCAGTGGGGCCTCTGTCCTTGGACCCCTGGGAGTGTGGCCAGAAATGCCAGCAGCCTCTGTTGTCCTCAGTCCTACAAACCAAAATCCTGCCCTTCGCAGACCTTGCCCAGAACCTGGGGCTGGGAGGGAGGGTCTTGGGGTCACACCAGCCTCAGGGTCATGTTTTGCTTCAGTGATGTCTTGCCTAGAAAGGGGCAGTCTTCCAAGCACGTTGAGCTGAGTTGCCAGCTCTTTCTTGCAGCCAGTCTTGTCGTTATCCAGCCAGGTGGTGGTTTCAGGTGGAATTAAACTTGGCACATGGTGGGGTGCAGGGAGCACGTGTGAAAAGTATAAGAAGAGGCCTCTCCCTTCCAGAACCCTGAGTTTCTTGGCTGCATGAAGGTTTTCTGTAAGATCCGGATTCTAGCCAGTTTCTTTGGCTGGAAGGATGCGTAATTAGCTGTTACGGGAAGGGAGGGGGTGGGGATGGGGGTGGCAGTGTGTGGTATTTTTCTTAAATCATGGGGACCACAGAGAAAGGCATGGGTCCCCCCAGCAGGCTCTTGCAGCTGCAGGTGCTGTGCCTACTGTCCGGAACACTTCATGTCCCTGTGGCTGTGTGGCTGCTCCTTCTGTAAAAATAAAAGTGTGACCCGGAAAGCAGCTTCTGTCATTTCTTGCTCTGGGGACCACGATGTGGAGGCAGTCCTGGTCCAGAGTGCAGGCTCTGCCCCTCACCGGGCCCGTTTCTCCTTGAACCTGCACACCCAGGGCTGGATGATGGCCTGGGGGAGGGACAGGTGTATTAGGGTGGAGGGGCCAGGGTAATTTTCCTCCCTACTTTTGAATTTCTATCATTGTCACAATCATCTGGCATAGATGTTAATAATATCTTCCTGTTTGCAGGGTAGAGAACAGACTACAGGGGGAAGCTGGGAAGCTCGGAGACAAGTCAGAATAGGTGAGGTGACGACTCAAAGTGGGGCTGTGCTTTTTAAGGCATCAAACATGATGTCAGAAGCTCTGGGCCGCAGTCCTGGCTTTGTCACTGGGATGACCTGACTAATTCTGGCAAATGAGTTAATCCTGTTGAGACTGTTTCCTCGTCTACAGACCAGTGGAGACTATTAACTGTCCACAAAAACCCACTCCTCCCTCTGAGCACAGCAATGGACCACACTCCCCAGCCTCCCTTGCCCTCGGGTGTGCTCTTAAGAGTCTCTGCAAGAGAATGTGAGCTGCAGTGGGAAAACCCTGTGTGAGGGTCTGCTGTCTTCTGGTACTTCGATGCTGCTGACCACCCAGCCATGGGTGGTGGCAAAGTCACACGGGGAAGGAGCCTGGATCCCCTAATCGCTGTCTGGAAAACTGCCCACCCACCTAGGCCTGGTCTGTTAGGGAAACAAGAAATAAGCTTTTACTGTAGCTGTGTCACTGCCTATTCAGGACTACTTGTGAGAACAGTTTCACTCACTCTCATTACATGAACAGATATAAGGGTTGAGTTTAGGGCAATAAAGCTTTATGCAAATCCTAGATATACCTGATGGACAATTTTCCTAAAACATATGTGATGTCAGGGTCCCATCCTACAGTTATTTCAGAGGAACTGTTTAGGAAATTCTTTTTCCAGGTGTTGAGTTTCACAAATCAGGATTTGTAAATTTTCCTTGAAGGAAGAGAAATCCTTTAATGTCCTAAAAACAGATTTTGTAGTTGAAGCTTTAAATATCACCTTACATATGAATAGCATATAATATCTTCTTTAATCCTCACAGTCCTGTAACAAAAGCGGGTCAGTTTTATGCCCATTTTATAGATGAGGAAAGTGAAGCTCAGGAAAGGTCAAGTGATTTGCTTGGAGGCCACATCGAGGCTTTTTAATGAGTTAAACAAGGATGCAGACTCATCGTCTAGTCTTACAACAACAAAATGCTTCAAGAGCCTCACCCGGAGCCAGCTGAGAGTAGCTCCAGGCCTAGAAACAGTGAAAGGGGGCGCTGGGCTGAGCTCCATACATAGTGGGGAATCAGGGATCTCTGCATGAACTCAGCTCAAAAAGGAAGCCACTTAGGAATCAGCAGAGGGTTCTGCTTTGACCCAGAGCAGTTCCTTCTGCCAGGGAAGCATCTTGCCTGACCATGCCCTCAGCTACATGGGCCGTGTCCTGACACCATTCATGCCAGACTTGCAACAATTGGTTCTCCAAAATGTGCACGTACACATACACACACACTACCCAAGTTAAATGTAGACATATTTCAAAACTATGCTTTCTAGTTATGTCCTGGTGTTAAGATGGCCTACAGGTTTCTTCCTGTGGGACAGCTCTAGTTACTGTAGGTGACTGCCTGGCATAGTACACTGTGAGAGATTGGGAGGCTTTGTTGAGGTCCCCCGCTGCTGTGTAGTCACTAAGTTGTGTCTGACTCTTGCAGCCCTGTGGACTGTAGCCCACCAGGTTCCTCTGTCCATGAGATTTCCTAGACAAGAGTACTGGAGTAGGTTGCCATTTCCTCCTCCAGGGGATCTTCCCAACCCAGGAATCAAACTTGCGTCTCCTGCTTGGCCAGAAGATTCTTTACCACTGAGCCACCTGGGAAGCCCTTATGAGGTCTAGGAGGTAGCCTTTTGATGCTATGGACTGAATGTTTATGTCCCCCCCCCAATTCCTATGTTGATGTTCTAACATAATGGAATTGGGAGATGGGGCCTTTGGAAGGTTAATTAGGCCATGAGGTCGGAGCCCTCATGATAGGAGTAGTTTCCTAAGAAAACACATGAACTAAGTAGCCCTCTCTGAGGGTACAAGATGTTCATCTGCACACCAGCAAGAGTGCTCTCATTAGATCTTCCAGCACCTTGGTCTTGGACTTCTCAGCCTCCAAAACCATGTGAAATAAACTGTTGTATAAGCCACCCAATCTATGGTAATTTATTATAGCTGCCTGAACTGCCAATGACAGATGGTTTGAAGATAGTTGAGCCAAGGAACCCAGAAATAGCTGAATCCTCTGCCCATCACACTCCTCCCCATGGGGTTCCCTTTAGGAAGCAGATCCAAGGGAATGATAAGGGGAAAATGGGGCACTGCAAGATGGTAGAAACAAATCCATATATCTGTTTATATCCATATATAGATAAAGAGATAGATTGATAGATCTGCTCCTAGTTCCTGACACTGAGCTCCTAAACCTCTTGGAATCTCCTGGGTGATGACATGTCTTTTGTTCTAATGAGATGACTCTGGGTGGGCACCTGGATTGCTCTTGGATACGGTGGTCACCAGAAAGACCAAGCCATGATTAGAATCTAGGAACTTTCAGCCCCTACCAACACCACCACCACCTCCATCTTCCAGGGAGGGGAGAGGGACTGCAAATGGAGATAATGATTGATCATACCTATGTGAGGAAACCTCTCTCAAAGTCCCAGTATTATGGGGCTTTGGAGAGCTTTTGGGTTGGTGAATACACCCATGTACTGGGAGGAGGACACATTCCAACTCCACAGTAATAGAAGCTCCTGTGCTCAAGACCCTCCCAGACCTCACTTTATGTATCTTTTCATCTGTGTCCTTCATCATATCCTTTAGTACACATGTGCTGTGCTGTGCTTAGCAGTTCAGTCCTGTCCAACTCTGCGACTCTCTGGACTGTAGCCCATCAGGCTCCTCTGTCCATGGGGATTCTCCAGGCAAGAATACTGGAGTGGGTTGCCATGCCCTTCTCCAGGGGATCTTCGAACCCAGGGTTTGAACCCAGATCTCCCGCATTGCAGACAGATTCTTTATCATCTGAGCCACTTGGGGAAGCTTAGTACACATGTGAATATAAGTATTTCCCTGAATTCTATGAGCCACTCAAGCAAATAATGGAAACCAAGCAGGGGAGAGGTCATGGGACCCTCCAATTTGTAGCCAAGTTGAAGCTGTGAGTACCTAGGGAACATACTA
Organism: Capra hircus; assembly: GCF_001704415.2. Classification (NCBI taxonomy): domain Eukaryota; kingdom Metazoa; phylum Chordata; class Mammalia; order Artiodactyla; family Bovidae; genus Capra; species Capra hircus. Next base: position 29,335,243 of record NC_030810.1, on the reverse strand, counting down.
CTTGCAGCTGGCATCTGAAGTGGGGGGCAGCCTTGTGGGACTGATCACTTAACCCTGTGGGATCTGATGCTATCTCCATGTGGTAGTGTCAAGATTCAGTTAAATTGTAGGACACTCAGCTGATGTCACAGAGAACCACTTGGTGTGGGGAAAATCCCACACACATCTGGTGTCAGAAGTGTGAGTATTCTGAGTGATAGTAAAGGAGGCCTAGAGGAGGAAAGATTGGGTTTTTCAATGCAGGCACTTACTATCTGGACTGCTGCCTGAGCGCTCCCTGGTAAGTTGGGGCTTAGGCTGTCGGCTGCACAGTCAACCAGTACTGGGGTGTGCAGGGAGAGACCTGACAGACACGGAGTTGTGTGGAGTAGCACAGTGGTGCCCAAAGAAGAGGAATGGGCAAGGTGACACACTGGGATGCTGGAAAAAATATTAACACGTGCTTTGGGCTGGGTATCCCCATAAGTAGACCCTGAGACAAGGATTTGAGTGCAAGTAGTTTTATCTGGTCTTGCCTGGAAAATCCCATAGACGGAGGAGCCTGGTAGGCTGCAGTCCATGGAGTTGCTGAGAGTTGGACATGACTCAGTGACTTCACTTTCACTTTTCACTTTTATGCATTGGAGAAGGAAATGGCAACCCACTCCAGTGTTCTTGCCTGGAGAATCCCAGGGACGGAGGAGCCTGGTGGGCTGCCGTCTATGGGGTCACACAGAGTCGGACACGACTGAAGCGACTTAGCAGGAGCAGCAGCAGCAGTTTTATTTGGAAGGTAAAGAAAACACCGGTAGGGGGATGGGCAAGGATGACAGTCAATGAGGTCTGCGTTATCAGCAGGCTACAGGACTTCCCTGGTGGTCCAGTGGCTAAGGCTCCTTGCTCTTAGTGCAGGGGGTCAGGGTTCCATCCCTGGTCAGGGAACTAGATCCCACATGCTGCAACTAAGGGTTCACATGGCATAACTAAAGATCCCGGGTGCTGCAACTAAAGATCTTATGTGCCACGATGAAAATCAAAGATCCTGTATGCTATAACTAAGATCTGGCACAGCCAAATAAATAATTAAAAAAAAAAAAAAAGCTTACCACTGTGGGCAACTGGAGTTTAATTGCACTGGAAAAAACTCTGAAAGCCTGTACAAAACATGCACCTCAAAGTTATATCCCACAGAGGGTGAGGGAGCTGGGTGTCTATATTCCAACTTTGATTGGTCCACAGCTTGAGAGCCGCTCCTAAAGGGTGTTAATTCCGTGGCTCTTCCAACCTTCCATGAAAGGAAGCCTTCCATGGCACCCAGAGAACAACCTTCTGCTCCATTATAAGTAAATGTCCCTTTTCAGTGTACGTGATATTGGTAACACACAGCATGTTGGTATCTCACAGCAAAGTGCTTGAGAACTGCCCAATTTAAAGTTGTTACACAGGTTTTTCTTATACTCCTAATTTGCTCACCTTCTCTATGGTGACAGTGACTCTGAGTTGTGTGGTAGGTTAAAGATATATTTTAAAATCATATTTATTCTGTAAGATAAAGCAGTCTTCAAGTTTTATTGTGTATATTTTTTAAACTATTTTATTTTGTATTAATTTTTTGATTTACAGAAAAGTTGCAATGACAGTACAAAGTTCTCATATCCCCTTCACCCAACTTCCTCTAATGTTAACATCTTCTACATAACCACAGTGAAGTGAAGTCAAAGTCACTCTGTTGTGTCTGACTCCTTGTGACCTGATGGACTATACAGCCCATGGAATTCCCCAGGCCAGAATACTGGAGTGGGTAGCCTTCCCCTTCTCCAGGGGATCTTCCCAACCCAGGGATCAAACCCAGGTCTCCCACAGTGCAGACGGATTCTTTACCAGCTGAGCCACAAGGGAAGACCCATAAGCAGAGTAAAATGATCAAAAATAAGAAATTAATATTGGCATAATATTAGCTAAACCAGAGACCCGACTTGAATCTCACCAATTTTAACACTAATGTCGCTTTTCTTTCCAAAATCCTATCTAGGTTCCTGCATTGCATCTAGCTGTTTTCTCCTTTGTTGTTGCTGTTGTTCGGTCACTAAGTCATGTTGACTCTCTGCGACCCCATGGACTGCAGGACACCAGGCTTCCCTGTCCCTTCAGTATCTCCCGAAGTTTCCTTCTTAGTTTCTCCCAAGCTGTAAGGGTTTATTGAAATACAATTAACACATAATCAACTGCACATATTAGAAGTGTGCAAGTTTGGTTAGTCCTGACATTTGTATGGATATACACAACTGTGTGTTCCTTGGCTTATTGATGGGCATTTGGGTTGTTTCCAGTTTGGGGCTACCACAAATGAAGTGGCTAGGAACATTTCTGTACAGTCTTTGTACGGACACATGCTCTCCTTTCTCTTGGGTAACTCTCAGGAAAGGAATGACGGGATCATGTGGTTGGTATATGGTTAACTTTTTAACTTGCCAAACTGTTTAAAAAAAAAAAACAACAACTCATTTTTAAAATTTAGACGTGGGTGTGGTTTCTCCTTATTCTCCTGGGGTTATGATTTTTCTTTCATGCTGGTTGTAGGGCAACTTGAGATCTCATTTTGGGGTCTGTTCCCCATTACACAAGTTATTCATTTTTTTATCTTAATTCTATTGTTAAGGTCACGCAAGTGGTTAATCTTGCTCCATCATTTTTCTTTGATAATAAACTATCCCTGAGCTTAGTGGATTTTTTTTGGGGGGGGGGCACACTGCAAGGCATGTGGCTCTTAGTTCCCCAACCAGGGATTTAACCTGCACCCCTTGAAATGGAAACGAGGAGTCTTAACCACTGGTTCACCAGGGAAGTCCCTTGCCAAACTTTTCCAAAGTGGCTTATAACACGTAGTACTTTGGTATCTCATGGCAAAGTCCTTTATCAGATATATTTTCTCCCACTTTGTGGCTTGTCTTTCCATTCTCTTAACAGTGTCTTTGAAGAATAAATTTTAAAAATTTTAATTAAGTCCAATTTAACTATGTGTTCATATCGTACCACAGTATGATCTATAAAAGAACAAATAGGGTTGACCCTTGAACAGTATGGGAGTTAGGGTCTCTGACCCTCTGTGCAGTCAAAACGATGTATAACTTTAGAGTCAGTCCTCTGTATCCACAGACTGTCATTCAGCAGTTCACACCTGAACTGCTGGACCCACACAGTTCAACCTTTGTCGTTCAAAGGTCTACTGTTGATTTATATCTAAGAAATTTCTGCCTAACCTGAAGTCCAACAGTTTTCTTCCCATGTTTTCTTCGGCAAGTTTTGTAGGTTAGGTTTTACATTTAGGACTGTGATTCCTTTTGACTTTTTCTATTTTTTTTTTAACATATTGATATTTGATAGTTATAGCACCATTTGTCGACAAAACTATTCTTTTACCGCTGAATTGTTTTTGTACCTTTGTTGAGAATCAGTTGTCCATAGATAAGTGGGTCTGTTCCTGGATTCTCCATTTTATTAATTTGTCTATCCTGATCCCATTCCACACCAGGGAGGAGTAAGGTAATGTTTGTCCTCCAGCTTTATTCATCTTTTTCAAAGTTATCTTGGCTATTTTCTGTCTGTTGTTTTTCCATATAAGTTTTAGGAGCATCTTGTCAGTTTAAAAAATATTACTGGGACTGATCAGTATTGAATTAAATCTATAGATGATTTAGGGGAGCTGACATCTTAAGAACAGAGGTTTTGATCCATGATTATGGTACATCTCTCCTTTTATTTAGGTCTTCTTTAATTTCTCTCAGAAGCTTTTTAAAGCTCTCACTGTACAAATCTTACACATCTTTCATTAGATTTATACCTAGGTATTTTACAGTTTTGATGTTATTACATATGGCATTTTCAATTTCTATTGCTCGTGTACAGAAACTGTTGATTTGAGTATATTGATCTTATTTCCTGAAACGCTGCTGACTTATTAGACCTAGTGTACACCTAGTTTGGTTTATCAGCCTTCTTGAGGATTCAACAGGATTTTTTTTTTTTCAGTAGACAATGTACCTGTGAATAACAACAGTTTTACTTCTTCCAAAACAGTCATTTTGACATGAGTGAGGAAGTAACAGCTTTTCTATAAAGCACCTGTGCTATTAAGGGTGTCTGAAGTATTTTTATCATTATGCGGGTTTTGTGACTGAAGCCTTGAGCCTGTCTCCTTTCCCCTAAGAATAGCACCCTCCTGCCATCCCACCCAATCTCTCTCTGTTCAAAAACAGTGAGGGCAGAAGCTCAGGATACTGTGACCAACTTGTGCAGACCTACCACTGGGCTAGACTGGCATACCCACGAGGTCTGACTCGAGGGGTGTAACTGATTGTTCCCCATGGCTGCACGCTGCCAGGAGGTCAGCAACTTCTTATGGCATTTGGCCCTGCCAAGCTTCCAGAAGCATCCTGGGATGGAGATGGAGTATTCCTGGAGAGGGCATATAGTTGTTTTAAGACATATGCTACAGCAGCAACACTCTCCCAACTCTCTTTGGATTTTACTGAACAGGGAGTCAAGCACTTTGGCTTTAGAATAGGAGGGGTTCCAAGAGGGTAAACCACATCCCACCCCTTTAGTCCATCTGCTGTCTGGCTCCCGTGTTCATGTCACTGGCCGATTTGAATTCTCAGGATAATCGATCTCTGGTATCAAAAGATATCTGGCCTTGCTGTCCCAGAAGACACTGTGACCTTCTGGTAGGTGTCTCCAGCGAAAGTGATCCCACCGCACCTTTCCCCCCTCTCCCAGGCATCCGCATGTGTCCTTTCTCCAAGAACCCCCATTCCCACTCCTACCCTCCCACCCCCAGATTTGTCTTCAGGCTCTCAGGTCCTCTGGTCACTGCAGGTTGTCCTCCATGGGCAGCTTTAAGGATCTGAATTATGATCCACAGTTGGCACACACTTCCCCTTAGTAAAAGGTGTGATTCTTTCCCTTTAAAAAGACACAGAGAAAGGGAAAATGAAACTGGTCCCTTGGAAGGATGTGAGCCCACCCCCCATCCATGGAGAGGCACCCATAGGGGGTAACAGGTACCTATTGGTCGAACTTCCCAGGGGAACCTACACTGGGTGAGAGGCCCAAACGGATGACCTCTAGAGTTTTTCCAACAAAACAGCCTGGTTCTAAGGACAGTCCTCTGATATGTACCTAGTTTGGCTCATCAGACCCTCCAAACTGGTTTGTAAGAACTTCAAACACAAAATCCTAGTGCCTAAAAGATCATTCCAATAAGGACACTGAGGGTCAGAAAAATGAAAGAATTTGCCCAAGGTCACCCTGATGCCCAGAATTCCAGCCCAGAGCCCCAGATCACAGTCTAGCATTCCTCCCATTGCTCGGATTCTTTCCTAAGAGCGGAACACGTGAAGACTCTTCTCTGGTTCACTCTTCAGTAACCATTTGGAAGATCCTTGCTTTGTGTGTCTAACAGTGTCTGCCAGCCATATGGCATCCACCTGTATGTGTTTGCTCATTGTCTGTCTTCCCCACCAAGATGTAAACTTGATGAAGGCAAGACTTCGATTTCTTTACTGATATTTCTTCTGTATTGTACTGCCCATACCATTTCAGGCGTGTCCACACACACACCACCTTGAAGGGTGGTGTCCACAAATATCTGTCAAAGGAAGGAAGGCAGGAGGGAGGGCTCAGAGGGTCACAGAGGCCTTTACAGCTATCTGGTGGGTCTCCATGCCTTCTGCTTTTCACTTCTCCCCAGCCCACTGCCCCTGGCCTGTTCAGAGCCTCAGCGCTCACCGGACACTAAGACAGCCTCCTTGTCTCCGTGCAGCCCCATCCCACTCCTCCACCCACAAGGCCACAGAGCACCTCTTTAAAACACAAGAGCTACTTCCTGTTAAGCCCCTTTAGAATGTCCAAAAGAAAATACTTGCAAAACACATACCTGATAAAGGATGTATGTCTAGAATATATAAAGGACTTTCGGAACCTAATAGAAGAAAATAAGCCACCATTTTTTAAATGTGTAAGAGATATGGTGGCTCAGACGGCAAAGCGTCTGCCTGCAGTGCAGGAGACCGGGTTCGATCCCTGGGTCGGGAAGATCCCCTGGAGAAGGAAATGGCAACCCACTCCAGGACTCTTGCCTGGAAAATTCCATGGACTGAGGAGCCAGGTGGGCTACAGTCCATGGGGTCGCAAAGAGTCAGACACAACTGAGCGACTTCACTCTCTCTTCACTCTAAGAGATATGGAAGAAGTACATGAAAAGATGGCCTACATTGTCATTAAAGAAATGCAAATTCAAGCCACAAGGAAACACCCCTATTAGGCTGTCTAAAGCTGGAAGAAAAAAGGGCCTTATAATACCAAATGAAGGACAATTAGATCCTACATATATTTTTGGTGGAAATACAAACTCGTACAACCATTTCAGAAATTAGTCTGGCAGCTTCTTATTAACTTTTACATATATTTACCAAGGGAGCTAGATCTTCTACACTAGATACTCATTAAGGAAGAATGAAAGCATATGTCTCCATGAAGACCTATATGGGACTGCTTGTCGAACTTTATCCAAAATTGCCCAAACTGAGAACAACCGAATGTCCCTCTCCTTGCAAGTGTATAAGCTGTGGTACACCCATTCAATGGAACAAAAGTCAGCATTAGAAGGGAACAAACTGCTGCTACAAGCAACAACATGGATGAATCTCAAAACCAATGCAAAATGAAAGATACAAAATTCTATATACAGCATGATTCCATTTATATGACATTCCGGAAAAGGCAGAACTATAGTGTTGGTAATCATATCAGCAGTTGCTTGGAACTGGGAAAGGGGGAGGAAACTGACTATAAAGGGCACAAGGAAGCTTTGGAGGGCGATAGTAATAGCCTATATCTCACTTATTTTGATATGACCATATGCATTTGTCAAAACTCACAGAACAGGAAAACATTTATACAGCTGTATACCTAGAAAGGATGAATTTTACTAGCTGTAGGTCGTACTATTATAAATCTTTTACAGAAGATCTTCTGTGGCCTCTCACAGGTCAGATAAAGTCGGAGCAGCTTAGCTTCAGAATCAAGGCCTCTAAGAACTGACCTAGCCAACCCCACCTGCCTTATTCTCTGCTATTGCCCTTTACACACTGCACACATCATCCAAAATCAACCATCTAGTGTTTTCCAGACATGCCCTGAGATTTTTTGCTTCCTTTCCCTTGCTCATGCACTTTCCTCCACTCTAATTTTTTTCCTCTTCCCTGAAAGAAGTGAACCCTCATGCAAAGAACATAGCTAGGAGCCCTGGGGAAAGGGGACTCTGCACTGAACTTCCTGAGTCCCCTGTCCAAACTTCCAAATCTCCCACCAAAATAGCATGCACAGAAGCCTAGGAGGTAAAAGGGAGTGACCAGGTATGGACAGGTGGAATGAGGAAGAGAGTGCAGATCATGGTGAAGGCTATTTGTTGCCTTAGCCTTCCTAGGCTCAAAGGGCCCTCCCTCCTGGTCTCATCCTCCAAAAGGCTATAGGCTTAACAGACTTCCCCTACAGCCTGGATGTAGAAAAATCCTGGGCCTTCCTGCCTCCTCCTCCTCCTCATATTGCCCTATAACTCTAGAGAGGGGGTTGAGTGCCCTCCCCAGAAAGCTGGGAGCTTCTCTGGGACAGAACTGCTGCCTGTCTGATTCTATTCTGCAATGTCCTAGTAGCCAGGATACACCTGGCATTTAGTAAGTGCTCAATTAATTTTTGAAGACTGCACACATGAATGCTATTGCCCAGCGGCAACTTTAGGAAATCCCTTTCTCTCTCTCTGAATTTCAGTGGTCCCAACTGAAAAATATTGAGAGTAATTCCTACCTTTCAAAGTTACTGTATGGACTTCCCTGGTCCAGTGATTAAGAATCCGCCTTGCAACGCAGGGGACACGGGTTTTATCCCTGGTTGGGGACCTAAGGTCCCACATGCCAAGGAGCAACTAAGCCCATGCACAACTACAGAGTCCGCGCACTGCCATGAAGGAACCCACATGGCTGAGCAAAAGATCTTGCAGGCTGCAACTAAGAGCTGACCCAGACACACAAACAATGAATAAATAGTTAAAGCTACTGTTACAGTAAACACATATAAAATCACTTTCCATATTATAAACTCCAATAATATAAGAACTTATTACTATTATTATTATAAAAATGGATATTTATGATTCAGTTTCAGATTCCTGGACCAGGAATGGGACTTCAGTTTAAACTGTTAAAAAGTCAGTATGCCTGCTCAAGTAATTAGGAGGAAGTATTGATGTCTGCCATTCACTTCAAATTTTACCAAACTGTAAGATAATTATGGGGAATAACACGCAAATTTGGCCTTGGAGTATAAAACAAAGCAGGTCAAAGGCTAACGGAGTTCTGCCAACAGAACGCACTGGTCATAGCAAACACCCTCTTCAAACAACACAAGAGAAGACTCTACACATGGACATCACCAGATGGTCAATACTGAAATCAGATTGATTATATTCTTTGCAGCCAAAGATGGAGAAGCTCTATGCAGTCAGCAAAAACAAAACTGGGAGCTGACTGTGGCTCAGCTCATGAACTCCTTATTGCCAAATTCAGACTTAAATTGAAGAAAGAAAGGAAAACCACTAGACCATTCAGGTATGACCTAAATCAAATCCCTTAGAATTATATAGTGGAAGTGACAAATAGATTCAAGGGATTAGATATGATAGACAGAGTGCCTGAAGAACTATGGATGGAGGTTCGTGACACTGTACAGGAGGCAATGATCAAGTCCACCCCTAAGAAAAAGAAATGCAAAAAGGCAAAATGGTTGTCTGACGAGGGCTTACAAATAGCTGACAAAAGAAGAGAAGCTAAAGGCAAACTAGAAAAGGAAAGATATACCCATTTGAATGCAGAGTTCCAAAGAATTGCAAGGAGAGATGAGAAAGCCTTCCTCAGTGATCAGTGTAAAGAAATAGAGGAAAACAAC